>NW_026652278.1:52045553-52369954 GCF_009828535.3 Hylobates moloch
TCTACTTTTTGTCTTTGATGATGGTGATGTACAGATGGGTTTTTGGTGTGGATGTCCTTTCTGTTTGTTAGTTTTCCTTCTACCAGACAGGACCCTCAGCTGCAGGTCTGTTGGAGTTTACTAGAGGTCCACTCCAGACCCTGTTTGGCTGGGTGTCAGCAGCGGTGGCTGCAGAGCAGCGGATTTTCGTGAGACCACAAATTCAGCTGTCTGATAGTTCGTCTGAAAGTTTTGTCTCAGAGGAGTACCCGGTTGAATGAGGTGTCAGTCTGTCCCTACTGGGGGGGTGCCTCCCAGTTAGGCTGCTCAGGGGTGAGGGACCCACTTTAGGAGGCAGTCTGTCCGTTCTCAGATCTCCAGCTGCGTGCTGGGAGAACCACTACTCTCTTCAAAGCTGTCAGTCAGACAGGGACCTTTAAGTCTGTGGAGGTTCTTGCTGAGTTTTTGTTTGTCTGTGCCCTGCCCCCAGAGGTGGAGCCTATAGAGGCAGGCAGGCCTCCTTGAGCTGTGGTGGGCTCCACCCAGTTCGAGCTTCCTGGCTGCTTTGTTTACCTAAGCAAGCCTGGGCAATGGCGGGCGCCCCTCCCCCAGCCTCGCTGCCGCTTTGTAGCTTGATCTCAGACTGCTGTGCTAGCAATCAGCGAGACTCCATGGGCACAGGACCCTCCGAGCCAGGTGCGGGACACAGCCTCCTAGTGTGCCGTTTTCCAGGCCCGTTGGAAAAGCGCAGTATTGGGGTGGGACTGACCCGATATTCCAGGTGCCGTCTGTTTCCCCTTTCTTTGACTAGGAAAGGGAACTCCCTGACCCCTTGCGCTTCCCGAGTGAGGTAATGCCTCGCCCTGCTTCGGCTCGCGCACAGTGCGCTTCACCGACTGTCCTGCACCCACTGTTAGGCACTCCCTAGTGAGATGAAACCGGTACCTCAAGCAGAAATGCAGAAATCATCCGTCTTCTGTGTCGCTGGGGCTGCGAGCTGGAGACCACAGCTGTTCCTATTCGGCCATCTTGGCTCCACCGACTGTCGAAACAAGTCAAATCTTATACATCAGTCAGTTCCCTAAGAAAGGAGCAGCTGGATAACGAAGACAGGGTTTATGACAGATCTCGTGAGTTTTACCACTAAGAACAAAGCTAGTGACTGATTGCATAGGCCAGTGAGGTACTGCCTGGCTATATAGTAAGGGCAAGAGAAATACTGTTCTTAGTCAGAGGAGTCTCACTTGGAATCCAGAAAGGAGTATGGTGAGGTGAAGGGAAAAAATGGAGAAATAGCAATGCTGTTTGATAACTGTCTTCACATAATTATTGTCACATCTGCCACAGGCTTTCTGTTCCATTTTAAGTTTGGCTTTAATGCAGCTCAAATCCCCTATAGCCTGGCCCCTTTATGCTAGATCGACAGACAGTCTTGTGAGTCATGTCTTTGCAATTTGTTGGACTCTAACACTTAAACTAGGCAAGTGGCAAAACCTAGGAGGGCCACACAGTGCCCTGAAGACTTTTGACAGAGGGTCCTTGCATCCTCATTTCTGTTAGAGATCTTTAACATGAAATAGTGTAGTACATAGTAAGATCAGGAAATTTCGCTTTTTTATTTAAAAAAGTCTGCTTTCATAAACTCTTATGGGTCAGTCCTAACACAATGATTGCTTAATAGCCTAAAAGAGAATAGATTCTTTGTTCTACCGTGCCCTTGTCAATAAGCAATGCCATTTAAACAATGATGTATAAATAAATAGAATCTAAACATGAGCAGACTGGGTGAAAGGAGTTGAATTTCAGGACTTGGGTCAATATTTTTTTCTGTTTGTTTCTTTGCCAAGCACCATAATTCCATTGTACATATAAATGGCTCATATTGGTGGATTACCTCTAAGAAAGACAAACAACAAAACAAAACAAAGCAAATACAAAAACAAGTAGAGTAGCTAACAGTCTGTTAGCTAAAGTTTTCACTCTCAAGTGGATCAATAAACTCCCAAGCCTTAGGAATAACTGTGCTTATAAAAATGTTCACATTCTCATCATCATATAATCAATACAATAAATAAACTGGTTGAAAAATCTGTTTCTGCCTATTTCCCTTCTTCCTATTCTGACTCCAGTGAAGGGCCCACTTCAGTGAGCTCAACCATTGATCTTTCTATCTCTCATCCATTTCCTTTGTCACTGAATAGATATAATTTTAAGATACGTATAGACACACACAACTTACAGAGAATAAAATATACAAATACACATATCTATATAATTTTATTATATATACAATTATATCTGCAAATGCACACATATATAATTGTGTATGTTTATATATAAATACATACACACATATATACATATATGTATATATGTATGTGTATGTGTATATATATATATATACGCTGATTTCTTAACTGATATGAAATGTGTTACTTAAAAAAGTGGGTACACAATTATTGTCTCTTCGTTGAAAAGTTGAACCCCTAAATTTTCTGCCTTATTTCATTCAGGGGAGTAAGGAAAAAGAGATTTTGCCTTTCTCTTCATTTTCTCTTGAAGTATTCCCTAAGGTTGAAGAGCAAATCGACATGTATGAACAAGTCACTATGCTGCAAGTCAGCAGTCTTTCAAAGCACACTCTTTCTCTTTCTGGTTCCTCTTTCACTTGCTGCCAGCATTTAAGGCAGGCTGGCTGTCCTGATCCCTTTTCTGAACTGGATAAGTTGAGTTATATTCTCTCTAGGGATCTCGTCTTATTTCTCTCATTCTTTCTCCGTAGGTATACCCAATTATTCCTTGACAAACATATAGAATGGGAAAGAGGGAATAGGAATAATTTAGTCTCAAATCTAAACTGTGATTTCTAACTCAAGCATAAAAGTTTTCATTAAATACCAAGCTGGTGATCAACAACCAGTATTTTATTATTGTTTGGCTTCCCTGGAAGGAGGAGTAAATTACATATATAAGCTCTAACCATGTTGTCTTTATTTAAATTTTGTTAACTTCCATTTAAATAACATCCCAATAAAATAACCTAAAAATAATGACACAGAGATGGATGTATGGCAGGTAATCTAGGTTACATTCTAGCAAGCATTTCTGCACTTCCTGCTTCTCAAAAGCCCTCAAGTTATGTTACTTATCCATTTGTGTCCATTCCCAGCTCCAAAAGTAGAGGACATAAACAATCAGAATATTCTACTGCTCTTGCCAAGTGTGGCTACGGGATAGACATGAGTCTAAGATATTTCAATAAGTTTGAGTATTCGGACTTTGGGAGGGAACACTGGTACAAAGATACCCATGTCCAGGAGCTCATTGTAATCATCTTACAATCACAAACACGGCCCCCTTTGCTAAAGTTCATTGTGCAGAGTCAAGGCAAAGAGACGTAAAGTAACTGAGCTATTGGGGACATTATTGAGATGTTGAATCATGTCAAATACACCTCTAGGCTTTTCACGTATTTTGTATCTCTATCTATCTCTATCTACATTGCTTAACAGTTTGAGTCAACGTTTCTGTTATTGTAACCAACACTATGTAACTCATATAGCGTTTTTATGTTTTTCAGAGGAGATTTTAAAAAACAACATCTCTGATATTTTTGAGTCAGCATTTTTCTCTTCTCCCCATATTGCTCTCCTCCCACTTACATCTGTATTTCTCCAATGACAGCTGCAAGTGTATTATGTGGCTCTCACTCTGGTCGTGGGAAAATTAAACCGTATCAACCTGAACCATATTTTTTCTAATTGGGAATAAAGAGAGTTAATGGTAGTAGAAACTGAGAAGTATGAAGCTCAAGAGCTCTCGATAATTGTATTTCCCACTATGTAGATGAAACTGCTCACTGCTTGCAGAACAATAAAGTGAAGTGAATACAAAGATAATTGCAAAGCTGAGGGTGGAGTGTTGAGTCTTCACAGCATCAAATCTATGTATTGACTAGTCTGTCGGTTCTAATGACATCACCATTCTTTCCAGAGATGAGAGCAAAACAATTCTCACTTTGTAACTACATTTCCATCATTTGAAACTGCAAAACGATTGACAAATATATTGTAAATAATTTAAAATATAATTATCCTCGTAATTACTCATTTATTTCTTGTATTTCAATAGCTTTAGGGGTATAAGTGATTATTGGTTGCATGGATGAATTGTATAGCAGTGAAGTCTGAGATTTTACTGCACTGGTCACCTGAGCAGTGTACATTGTACCGAATGTGTAGTTTCTTACCCCTAATCTCCCTCCCACTCTCCCCCTTCTCAGTCTCCAGTGTCCATTATATTACTCTGTATGTCTTTGTGTACCCAGTTTAGCTCCCACTTATACAAGTAAGAACGTGAGAACACACAGTATTTGGGTTTCCATTCCTGAGTAACTTCATTTAAAATAATGGCCTCCAGCTACATCCAAGTCGCTGCAAAAGATTTTAAAAAGAGATTATTTTGTTCTTTCTTACTGCTGATTAGTATTCCTATATATCTATGTATATATGAATATATAGAGAATATATATAATGCATATGTATATAATATGTATACATTATATATAATACACATATATACATGAACATCATATATAATTTTTATTTACTGCCCTCCCCACACACACAACACATTTACTTTGTTGACTCTTGAGGATGTACGTGACCTGTACTCAAGTCTCCCAGCAGCAGGTACCGGCACCAGCTCTGATGGGGTTGGCAAGGGAGTGACATAGACTCTGTGAGATTCTTTGGGTATAAATAGCCTTAGTGTGTGGACTTTATCAAATGCCAATTTTAGTAGTTAAGAACTGGTCATGTAGACAGATTCTGGACCTCCTGGTTAGCCAGCGTGATGCAGGCAGTGATGATAGCTAAGGTCACACACAAATTTTCTCCTTCCTTGGCATTTTGTTATTCTGCCTGTGGATGCTACAATGGACTGTGTCAGCTGGTCTCCAGGCAAGAAATGGCCCTTGCAAAAGAACGCCAACTGTGGTGGTAGCAGGAGGATTTGTGTTGCCTTATGCTACCTCAGGGAGGTACTCTGCTGTCTCAGGCAATGGACAGGGCCATAGAACTCCCCAAAGTTTCTGTCCTTTGTGTTAAGTAAGCTACCAGGACCAGTGAAGGGGCAAAGCCAGTAGGGGGCTGAGTCAGGCAAGTTCATGCTCTGAATGCCCATGTGCTGGTACAAGCAGCAGCCCTAGTGGGAATCAAAGGGCAGTCTTCTAGCCACAGGAAGGAGTGCAGCTGCCCCTGATGCATAGAAGAGTCCATATGGGGAGTGGAGAGTAGTAGGTGGCAGTAAGCTCCATCCAGCTCCCACGCACTTGGCAAGGCACGTCCCACACACGCAGTGTTCCACTAGCAACAGCTAGCTAGGTTTCAAGGCAGTCTGTGCCCAGAACTTAATACTGACGCAGGCCATATTCCTTTCCCACTGAGACAGAAACTGTGGCTTCGAGGACATGGCCTTTGTGGTCCCTTCACAAAGCAGGGCATCCAGCTCCTGTGCCTGTGGCTACAACATACTTCCACTCATCGCTCGGTTCTGGCTAAGTGAGTTTGTCCCTGCTTGAGATTATATCACGCATCTCAGTTGTGAGCTTCTCTCAACCTGTGGCCGCCTCCTGAGTTAGCCGGCTGCCTTCCGCGAGGTCCCCTGTGAGGTAGGATCCGGAATGGCTGGATACTTTCCGTCCTTGCTGGAGTCTGGGAGAGCAAAGCACGGTCCAATGTTGTTCCCGGTGGCCTGGATTGCCAAGTTCCCCAGTGGGAGTGCATATCCCAGAGGCAGTTTCTCTTCCCCTTATGCTCTGGGGACTTACAGTATTCCCCGTCTCACAGTGTAAGCTGCAGCCTGCCACTTCCTTCAAAAGGACTGTGGTTTCTTTCAGTTTTCCTGTTAAGTTCCTGTGTTGCTTCTTGAGAAACGAGTTTACAGCATGAGACCCTACACATTATTTTGTCTTGCCAAGTGGGAGAAGCATGCTCACAGTGCTTCCAATCTGCCATCCCGAGGGAAAAAAAAAATGTTAATTCCTCTCTTTTCGAGTCACTGAAATATGATATCCAAAATTTACATTAGAAACTTCTCTCCTTTCTTTTGGTACAATTATTTAAATACTTAGATTATAACTTTCATATATCCATACAGCATTTTAATCCTCATATTTAGGGAAGCAAATTCATTTATATAAAGTAAATATTCATGCTCTAAATTTAATCTCAGGATTTTAAAACAAGTTATAAAGTACTCAAGAGATGTTCTTGTTATCTACAACATCAGCAGAAAATTCTGAAATGAGTTACAAACTTGCAGGTGCAATAAGACTATCGATCACTATTCTGTACATAAGCTTCAAGTGTTTTCCAAGTGGCAGGTAAAAGCTTTTTTATAAAAAAGAATGTATACAAGAATGCTTTGCTGTGAGCACTGCATATAAAAGCATGAATAGCTTGGCAGAAAATCACACAAAAATAGGCTAACACTTGCAAAAAGAGTGTTTTGGAGAGTGGACGTTTATTTACCTAATTCAGTTCTACTTCTTAGACTTCTCAGACTGAAAAATAAAACAACCTTGATATAACATCTAATAGCCATTGAAATATCCAGTGGGGCAAGTGATTCTTATACCTTCTTGTCACTTGCATATTCATCATATTTTAGAATTTTTTTTCAAGAAATCATGAGTGTTTATTTCTTGACCAAATATTTATATTGCACATGTATTTTTTTTTATATCCACATTATTTGTCCACATTCAGTGGATGGTTCGATAGGGTGAGTTTTGAGTACGTAATTTACCATAAAAATTATTGAATAATGCAGAAACAAATGTCAAAACTGTTCTAGAATTCAGAAAATTAATGTAATACTTTAGTCTTTGGGAAAAATGTTTAATCTTTTAAGCAGTTTTTGGGAAAAATTTCTGATACTAAAATCAAAGTTTACCCTCACTAACTGTATGATTTTAAAACTGAAGTCAATATAATTTCCTGTCTCTATGTTGGACAATATTGGGACTGGAAATACTTTCCTATTAATAGGTTAACTAATATTGAGAATAAGCAAAGTCAACTTAGCTCCTTGATTGAGAAAATGCTTGCTTCTAAAAGATAAGACTGTGAAACAACTAAAATAGCTTATTTCATAGGACAAATTGGTTGCTTGTCAAGAATTGCTTCAAGACCCTTGCTTACTGTGGCAAGTAATCTAAAGCTTTTATGTTATAAAGTAAAATTTCAACCAATTCTCTGTCTTGCAAAACTTTGTTTAAAATCACAGAGCCTAGGTTCCGATATCTTGCAAATGATTTTCTTTGGTGTTTCACTTCTGTATAACACTACTAAGAAAAAAAAATTCAAGGTAATTTTCTTGTACAGCAGTAAGATTAATGAATTTAACTTTGCTTATTCAACATTGTTGTTGCTGTTGTTCGGTTTGTTGGTTAGTTTATCTGGCTTTTGAGATTTTGCTTGTTGAGAAACCTGGAGATGTCATTGACATCCAATACAAACACCCTTGCTGCTATGGCTTAAGTCCTCAACTGAGAAAAGCATAGTCCTCCGAGGTTACTTAATCCTCACGCTTGGGGGTCACTTCCTTAGTGAGGAGGTCTTTCTTAGACATCTGTTTAAATATGACACTGAGGTAGTCTATCATTAAGTCTGAACTCAAATTCATTTCTTTTTTTCTTTTCTACCTCAAACTATATTTTGCTTTGTAGGAAACAGAAACCTTTAGGAATACTTTAATCTTATTTAAAAACTGTTCTCTGTGAAAAAAATGCCTTCTTAGAAGCCTTCCTGTCCGTTCTTATCACTTTATGCCTTGAGTCTTTAAGAAAAAGTCAAAAGAAAGATGAGTCCATATTTGAGAAAACCTAAAGGACAGATGAATTGAGAAATCCTTATCTGAATAGTATACTTGGGTAAACTTTGCCTTTGGTCATCTTTTAAAAAAAAAGTTAAGATTTTTTTTCCTTATCTCTTTTTTTATGTTATTTTATTATTATTATACTTTAAGTTTTAGGGTACATGTGCACAATGTGCAGGTTTGTTACATATGTATCCATGTGCCATGTTGTTTTGCTGCACCCATTAACTTGTCATTTAGCATTAGGTATATCTCCTAATGCTATCCCTCCCCCATCCCCCCACAACAGTCCCCAGAGTGTGATGTCCGCCTTCCTGTATCCATGTGTTCTCATTGTTCAATTCCCACCTATAAGTGAGAACATGCGTTGTTTGGTTTTTTGTCCTTGCGATAGTTTGCTGAGAATGATGATTTCCAATTTCATCCAAGTCCCTACAAAGGACATGAACTCATCATTTTTATGGCTGCATAGTGTTCCATGGTGTATATGTGCCACATTTTCTTAATCCAGTCTATCATTGTTGGACATTTGGGTAGGATCCAAGTCTTTGCTATTGGGAATAGTGTCGCAATAAACATACGTGTGCATGTGTCTTTGTAGCAACATGATTTATAGTCCTTTGGGTATATACCCAGTAATGGGATGGCTGGGTCAAATGGTATTTCTAGTTCTAGATCCCTGAGGAATCGTCACACTGACTTCCACAATGGTTGAACTAGTTTACAGTCCCACCAACAGCGTAAAAGTGTTCCTATTTCTCCACATCTTCTCCAGCACCTGTTGTTTCCTGACTTTTGAATGATGGCCATTCTAACTGGTGTGAGATGGTATCTCATTGTGGTTTCGATTTGCATTTCTCTGATGGCCAGTGATGATGAGCATTTTTTCATGTGTTTTTTGGCTGCATAAATGTCTTCTTTTGAGAAGTGTCTGTTCATGTCCTTTGCCCACTTTTTGATGGGGTTGTCCTTGAAGAGGTCCTTCACGTCCCTTGTAATTTGGATTCCTAGGTATTTTATTCTCTTTGAAGCAATTCTGAATGGGAGTTCACTCATGATTTGGCTCTCTGTTTGTTTGTTATTGGTGTATAAGAATGCTTGTGATTTTAGCACATTGATTTTGTATCCTGAGACTTTGCTGAAGTTGCTTATCAGATTAAGGAGATTTTGGGCTGAGACACTGGGGTTTTCTAGATACACAATCATGTCATCTGCAAACAGGGACAATTTGACTTCCTCTTTTCCTAATTGAATACCCTTTATTTCCTTCTCCTGCCTGATTGCCCTGGCCAGAACTTCCAACACTATGTTGAATAGGAGTGATGAGAGAGGGCATCCCTGTCTTGTGCCAGTTTTCAAAGGGAATGCTTCCAGTTTTTGCCCATTCAATATGATATTGGCTGTGGGTTTGTCATAGATAGCTCTTATTATTTTGAGATACATCCCATCAATACCTAATTTATTGAGAGTTTTTAGCATGAAGGGTTGTTGAATTTTGTCAAAGGCCTTTTCTGCATCTATTGAGATAATCATGTGGTTTTTGTCTTTGGTTCTGTTTATATACTGGATTACATTTATTATTTTGTGTATGTTTAACCAGCCTTGCATCACAGGATGAAGCCCACTTGATCATGGTGGATAAGCTTTTTGATGTGCTGCTGGATTCAGTTTGCCAGTATTTTATTGAGGATTTTTGTGTCAATGTTCATCAAGGATATTGGTCTCAAATTCTCTTTTTTGGTTGTGTCTCTGCCAGGCTTTGGTATCAAGATGATGCTGGCCTCATAAAATGAGTTAGGGAGGATTCCCTCTTTTTCTATTGATTGGAATAGTTTCAGAAGGAATGGTACCACCTCCTCCTTGAACCCCTGGTAGAATTCGGCTGTGAATCCATCTGGTCCTGGACTCTTTTTGGTTGGTAAGCTATTGATTATTGCCACAATTTCAGAGCCTGTTATTGGTCTATTCAGAGATTCAACTTCTTCCTGGTTTAGTCTTGGGGGGGTGTATGTGTCGAGGAATTTATCCATTTCTTCTAGATTTTCTAGTTTATTTGCATAGAGGTGTTTGTAGTAGGCTCTGATGGTAGTTTGTTTTTCTGTGGGATCGGTGGTGATATCCCCTTTATCATTTTTTACTGTGTCTATTTGATTTTTCTCTCTTTTCTTCTTTATTAGTCTTGCTAGTGGTCTATCAATTTTGTTGATCTTTTCAAAAAACCAGCTCCTGGATTCATTAATTTTTTGAAGGGTTTTTTGTGTCTCTATTTCCTTCAGTTCTGCTCTGATTTTAGTTATTTTTTGCCTTCTGCTAGCTTTTGAATGTGTTTGCTCTTGTTTTTCTAGTTGTTTTAATTGTGATGTTAGGGTGTCAATTTTGGATCTTTCCTGCTTTCTCTTGTGGGCATTTAGTGCTATAAATTTCCCTCTACACACTGCTTTGAATGTGTCCCAGAGATTCTGGTATGTTGTGTCTTTGTTCTCGTTGGTTTCAAAGAACATCTTTATTTCTGCTTTCATTTCCTTATGTACCCAGTAGTCATTCAGGAGCAGGTTGTTCCGTTTCCATGTAGTTGAGCAATTTTGAGTGAGTTTCTTAATCCTGAGTTCTAGTTGGATTCCACTGTGGTCTGAGAGACAGTTTGTTATAATTTCTGTTCTTTTATATTTGCTGAGGAGTGCTTTACTTCCAACTATGTGGTCAATTTTGGTATAGGTGTGGTGTGGTCCTGAAAAAAATGTATATTCTCTTGATTTGGGGTGGAGAGTTCTGTAGATGTCTATTAGGTCCGCTTGGTGCAGAGCTGAGTTCAATTCCTTTTTAAATTTCTGTCTCGTTGATCTGTCTAATGTTGACAGCAGGGTGTTAAAGTCTCCCATTATTATTGTGTGGGAGTCTAAGTCTCTTTGTAGGTCACTAAGGACTTGCTTTATGAATCTGGGTGCTCCTGTATTGAGTGCATATATATTTAGGATAGTTAGCTCTTCTTGTTGAATTGATCCCTTTACCATTATGTAATGGCCTTCTTTGTCTCTTTTGATCTTTGTTGGTTTAAAGTCTGTTTTATCAGAGACTAGGATTGCAACCCCTGCCTTTTTTTGTTTTCCATTTGCTTGGTAGATCTTCCTCCATCCCTTTATTTTGAGCCTATATTTGTCTCTGCACATGAGATGGGTTTCCTGAATACAGCACACTGATGGGCCTTGACTCTTTATCCAATTTGCTGGTCTGTGTCTTTTAATTGGAGCATTTAGCCCATTTACATTTAAAGTTAATATTGTTATGTGTGAATTTGATCCTGTCATTATGATGTTAGCTGGTTATTTTGCTCATTAGTTGATGCAGTTTCTTCCTAGCCTTGATAGTCTTTACAATTTGCCATGTTTTTTTATCTCTTTATGTCCCTGGGAATAGCTTTGTTCCAACCCCTGGAACGGGAGGATTTATCAGGTTGGAGATGACCAGTCTTAGGCCAATTCTTGATAAAGAATTGATAAAGACATACTGGAAACTGGGTGATTTATACAGGAAAAAGTGTTTAGTAGACTTACAGTTCTGTGTGGCTGGGGAGGACTCACAATCATGGCAGAAGGCAAGGAAGAGCAAGTCATATCTTACATGGATGGCAGCAGGCAAAGAAAGAGCTTGTGCAGGGAAACTGCCCCTTACAAAACCATCAGATCTCATGATACTCGCTCACCTTCATGAGAATAGCATGGGAAAGACCTGCCTCCATGATTCAATTACCTCCCACTGGGTCCCTCCCACAACACATGAGAATTCAAGATGATATTTCAGTGGGGACACAGCCAAACCACATCAGGAGGTTTGCATAAGCAAACTTGTTACAGTTACTAATCTCTTGTAAGGTATTGGTCGTCTGCTTGATTCTCCAGGAAAAAAGAACTTTTAAACTCTAGTTTATGTTTCTGTAACTAGCATTATTTTTACTAAGAACAAAAAGAAATGGTCACTTTATCTTTTAACATAAATGAGATATTTTATATGAAATATGAATTACCACACAATTATGAAAGAAACACTCATAAGATTACCATTTGTCTAGGCGTATACGTTCTTCAACATGGGAGGCCACTCTCAGTTTCTGTAGTTTGGAAATTAAAACAGTAACACTTTTTATTCTTACGGCTTGATGAAATTTTCGAGTGCCTAAAGTTTATTTCTTGCACTGGCTATTGGCCATAATAATTCTTTCTCCCTTTCTCTCTGTCTCTCCCTGTGTGTGACAAAATATTTTCCCAAATTGACATCGCCTTCCCTCTTTATTAGGGAATATGAATGCGCCTTTAATAGGTTTTGCTTCATATTCCCCTTTTACCCTTCTTTATACTTTCTCCATTCTCTTGGGAAATTCTGAAGATTAATTATTTTTTAAATATTGTTTATTACATGAACATTTTAGAAATTGCAATCCTGGTAAATAGAACATTTTAGAAATTCTACTCCATTTAAATAGTCATAATTTCCAAAATAAAAAGTAAAAAAGTATTTGCTTCTTTTGTGTGTGACCCCTTGTCTAACACATATATCTGAAAAAGAATAGTTTAATTTGTAGCTTGGGCAAGGGTCTTGGTGCCTAGATAAGCAGAAATGTTAGACGTATAGAAGTTTCAGAGGGGATACCAGAATGTTAATCTTGGATATATGGATACAGAGATTTCTTTATACTAAAGAGTTGATGCCAGAGGCATTAAATTCTTACGGCTTTCTGTTGCCATCCTAGATAGGCCAACTTCAGGAATAAAGACCAATTCTGTGGACTAAGAAATTTTCCCAGAACTAACAACAAAACCTTAGTTAACCTGTCCTAACAATTTAGTGAAATCTACATTTTGAAATATAAATGTAATCCCAGTAATGTAAGGGCCTGAGAGGAAAAAAAAATCAACATGTTTGAAGAGCAATAAAATAATTCAGAGTGTATATACTATGCACAATGTCTAAAATACAGCAGCATTTCTAGACATGTATAGCATCAGGGAAAGATAAATTAGGTCAACAGGAAATCCAGTCAATAATAAAAAATCCACAGATAAAGTGCATATTAGAATTAATAGATAAAGCCTTTGAACCATCTATGCTAAATATTCAAGAAAGTAATGGGAAGGACTGATATGCTGGAAAAAAGTTGAGTGATTTTAGGAGGTACCTGAAAACTATGTTAAATAAAAAACTAAAATCAGTGCTTACAATTGAAAAATGAAATATACAAATAATTTAAATAAATGGCAACTTGGATTAAAAAAAGAAAGAACCAGAAAATTTGAAGAAAAACAAATGTAGGAATAATTCAAATGGAAGCACAGATGTAAAATAAATATAATAAAAATGAATTCAATAATTCAATGAATTTAATTAAATTCAGAGATTCAGTGACCATTTTTAAGTGGCTGAATCTACATGTAACTGCAGTGTCAGAAGGACAGAGTAGGGAGAAGTTTGGACTGGAAAAATTTTAAAAATATTCTTCAATGACTGAAAATATTGATTAGAAGAGTCAACTCGAAAGTAGGATAAATAGAGAATACACACACACGCATACACACCCCACACACATGCACACACACAAACACATATGTATATACACACATACCCTGAGGTAAATGATAGTCAAATTGCTCAAAAACAAGGATGAAGAAAAAGTCTTAAAAGCAATCAGAGAAAAACAAATGATACATCAGTAGTATAAAACGCAAACAGAATCAATGTCTAAATTGAAACAATAGGAGCCAGAAGACAATGGAAAAACATATTTAGAAAAATACACAAGAGCAAGACAAGCTGTTAACCTAGTGGAACTGCAGAAGACACACTAAAGGCATGTTGATACAAACCGAAGTTTAGGTAATTTATTTTCAGTTTTTTGCTGACAAAAATGTTAGGGTACATTTTTCAAGTTTGAGAAAATAATTATGTTATGGATATTTGGTAAGAACACAGAGCCTTAGAAATGACGACTTGTGGATATGTATAAAAACACTTTTTCATAAGTTCTTTAAGATTCAATTGGATGTTTAAAGAAAAATAGTTTTACTGTGGAGTTTAAAGGCTATTTACAAATAAAATATATGACAATAATATCCCAAAGTGGAAGAGTTTTTAAGTTGGATTAAAATTGTCTAAGATTCTTATATTTTTGTGAAATGAAATATTATTAATTCAATATAGACTGTAAAAAGGTAAAAAGGCATATTAAAATCCCTGAAAACATCAATAGCAATACAAAAACTATAGTCAAGCAACATGAACAAAGACTTCATAACTAAAACACCCAAAGCAATGGCAACAAAAGCCAAAATTGACAAATGGAATCTAATTAAACTAAAGAGCTTCTACACAGCAAAAGAAACTATCATCAAAGTGAACAGACAACCTACAGAATAGGAGAAAATTTTTGCAATCTATCCATCTGAAAAGGGGCTAATATCCAGAATCTGCAAAGAACATAAACAAATTTACAAGCAAAAAACAAATAACCCTATCAAAAAGTGGGCAAAGGATATGAACAGACACTTCTCAAAAGAAGACATTTATGTGGCCAACAAACATATGGAAAAAAGCTCATCATCACTGGTCATTAGAAAAATGCAAATCAAAACCACAGTGAGATACCATCTCATGCCAGTTAGAATGGCGATCATTAAAAAGTCAGGAAACAACAGATGCTGGAGATGCTGTGGAGAAATAGGAATTCTTTTACACTGTTGGTGGGAGTGTAAATTAGTTCAACCACTGCGGAAGACAATGTGGCGATTCCTCAAGGATATAGAATCAGAAATACCATTTGACCCAGCAATCCCATTACTGGGTATATACCCAAAGGATTATAAATCATTCTACTATAAAGACACATGCACACATATGTTTACTGCAGCACTGTTCACAATAGAAAAGACTTGGAACCAACCCAAATGTCCATCGATAATAGACTGGATAAAGAAAATGTGGCACATATACACCAGGGAATACTATGCAGCCATAAAAAAGGATGAGTTCATGTCCTTTGCAGAGACATGGATGAAGCTGGAAACCATCATTCTCAGCAAACTATCACAACAGCAGAAAACCACACCACATGTTCTCACTCATAAATGGGAGTTGAACAATGAGAACACATGGATACAGGGAGGGGAACATCACACACCAGGGCCTGCCGTGGGGTAGCAGGTTAGGGGAGGGATAGCATTAGGAGAAATACATAACGTAGACGATGGGTTGATGGGTGCAGCAAACCATTGTGGCACATATATACCTATGTAACAAACCTGCATGTACTGCACATGTATGCCACAACTTAAAGTACAATAAACACTAAATAAATAAATAAAGTAATAAAATACATAACTTTATATACACACGTGAAGAATAAAGAGCAGATGATCCAAAAAGAAAAAATTTATCATTATGATAGAATTAATTCAAAAATAACCATACTTACTTTAAATGTAAATGGACTCTACATTCCATTTGAAAAAGTTGAAATTGCCAGACAGTGTAAAAAAAATCAAGAAATAAATCGATGCTGTTCACAAACGATTCACTTTAATTATTAATGGTAGTTCAGAGACTTGAACTAAAGAAAAAAGGTTGTAATTTGTTCACTTATTCCTTCTGTTGCTTCGACAAATCTTTTTATTTACCTATGCTTCCATTTCCTTATTCAGTAAAGAAATATAAAATGCCTTGCTTATTGTAAGGCAACATTTATGGAGATACCGTGATGCAACAGAAAAGCCTGAGACTTATAAGTGGACATAGATTGTAATCCTAGAACTTTACTATTTAAAAAAATAAAACTGTGGTAACTCCTTTACCTTCTTTGAGATTCGGTTTTTTCTTTAAGAGTAGCAAGAGTATTGGATGATATTCCATGCAATGGGGAAATTTCTGTGTGAAAAATCTTTGAAAGATTTAAGATTATTGAAAATAATCGTCGTGGAAATGTTAATCACTATTCTTGCCCAATCACGCTCTTTAAAGGACATTGCCTATTCAGAGTCCTAATACAAGTTAAAGATATGTGTGGCATAGAAAGCCATTTAAAAGTAATTTATCCCCCTTGCCACTATTTTAAAAATCTAAATTATGTGGTCTGCTGACTCATTAGAACTCAATATTGATAAACTCTTTATAGATCTATTACCTAGTACTGATATTTAAAAAGTAGGTGACAGTAATGAAACAGAAAGAAGGATACATATGAGTTGTAACTCAGAGACCTTAATGGTCAGGTTCTATGAAGATCTCAAACTTCTATTACTGCTTTTTTCTAGATATTCCCTTATTGCAGAGCTGGACTCCAGCATTAGTATTTATAAATACTACACTTTGTATTTTTTTTAATTTTATAAAAATTTTCCTTACTCTTCTATGCATATTGTTAAAGTAAACTCACTTTATCAGAGCTAGCATGAGTAGGTCTCTGTCCTTGGCCACCAATACTGCACAAACAAAATAGTGATGCAAAAAGTAAGTTATGAATGGATTGATTGCCTAAATTATTTCTAATGCGTATTATAAGGATCACTCACAATATCATTTAAAGCCAGTAATTCTCAAATATTTTTCATGTACTACTTATTCCTTTGATAACCGTGTACTTCATTAAACTACTTTCAAAACAGAAAGTAAAAAGCACATTTTTATATATCTGTGAGAATGGGGTAAGACATCCAACAATCAAAAAGGAAATCGTTTAAATCAGTGGTTAAAGACTCTAAATGTCCAAATACAATTCTCGTTTGAGAATTGTAAAGAACCATTCTCCACAACTTGAGATTCCTGTGTTCCTTATCTATTACTGGAAGTTGAAGATATGCTCATTGTAGAGTCAAATTAAATGGATAATAGGAAAATTGGTGGAACTGACAAGTTTGATGAGTAGAAAAAGAAATAAAACCTAATTATTGAGAAAGTAAAACTGAATAAGAAATCTCAGCAAAAAGTGAAAAGAAAAATTTGATTGTAAAGTAAGTTAGCTTAAAGTAAAAAGAATGGCCAAAAGCACTAATACATTCATATTATTTATATTTACTGTGATGATTTTTTTTTTGTAAGGAGAAATAGGAAAACTGTGAACTGTCCTCACAAAAAGAAAATGGCTGAGTGAAATATGGTGTATCTACTTAACCCATAGTTTTTAATGTGGAAGCAAGCACGTAGTAAAAATAATGTAGGATTAGAAGCCAGATAAATCCACATCATACCTAGATATGTTATTGACAATGTAGGCAATCACTTTTCCTTTTGAAATATAATGAAATTTTGTGAATGATATCTACAAAAAAATAATTGTGCATGTACAATATGAATTAGTGTATCAGAAGTAAATTATCCCAGGAATCAAACCTGGGTTCTGAATTTAGCTTAATTTGTGTAAACTATGGAAACTTGGGTAGATTACTTAATTTCTCTGAATCTCAACTTCTTCATATGTAATATAACCTTAGCTATAATTAATTTTAAGTATGTAATGTGCTATTCTATGAACATGCGATACATATTATAAAGCAACATTCAAGTTTACATTGTATTTATTATTGTCGTTGTTACTACATCACTGCCCTCAGTGGGTTGGAAATTTCTTATGAATAGAAAGAATACCTTTCATTTTCGTATTGGTCAAGATGCCTGGAAGATTATGTTGTAACACATTTAGGAAAATGGAAGCAACAATGAGACAAATATTTGAAATACTTTACATATTTTTGCTTTTGTCAATCTTTTTCTTTTGATATAACTGTAGCTTCATGTGTCAGTTTTAATAAATAATGGAAAGGTATTCCATGTGTCCTTTCTCTAGATCATCTCAATGTTATTATCTTTCAAAATTATAGAACAATATCATCACCAGAATGTTGACATTGATACAGCCAAGATACACGGTATTTCCATTACCAAAAGAAATTCTTAGTTCTATATCTTAGTTACATCTATTTTTGTCTTTAAACCTTGGCAAGAATTAATCTGTTGTCTTTTGATATAATTTTCTCATTTCAATCATATTATATAAATGGAAGTATACAGCTTTAATCTTTTGGAATTGGATTTTTTTTCACTCAGAATAATTGCCTGGAGATTTATCTAGGTTGTTGTGTTCCGGTACTTCATTTCCTTTCATTTCTCAGCAGTATTCCATGGTATAGATGTAGTACAGATAGTTTTACCATGAAGGACAGTCAGATGGTTTCCCTTTTTGAGCTATCATGAAGAAATCTGTTATGACTATTCATGAACAGATATTTGTGAACATAAATTTTCAGTTCTATTAAATGCCTATTTGAGTATAATTCTCAGTCATATCGTATTTGCATATTTAGTTTTTTTTAGAGACCTGTTAAACATTATCAAGGGAGGCTTAAAACGTATGGTGGCAATGTGTGAGTGGTCCAGAATTGCCCTGTCTTTGCCGCATTTAGTGTTGCCACTATATATTTTTTTAATTTTAGTCATTCTCAAAGATGTGTAGTGGTACCTCATTGTGTTTTCAGTTTGCATTTCCGTGACAGCTAATGGTGTTGAGCCTCTTTTCATGTGCTTATTTTCCATTTTCAAATTGTCTCCAGTTAAATTTCTCTTTAAGTTTTGTTTTGTTTTGTATTATCTGTTTTCTAAGTGGATCATTAGTTTAAAAACAAAACACTACTGAGTTTTCAGTGTTCTTACTATATTTTAGACACTGATCTTTTATCAAACATGTAGTTTCCAAATTATTTTTCCACTCTGGAGCTTGCATTCTTATTCTCTCAACAGGGGATTTTGTATCAAAAAATATTTTAATTTTATTTAATTTTATTTTAGTAGAGTTCTTGCTATGTTGTCCAGGCTGGTCTTGAACTCATGGACTCAAGTGATCCTCCCACCTCAACTTCCAAAAGTTCTGGAACTACACTGTGTGTGGCCTAGATTTTAATTTAATCAAGCCTATTTTATCATTTTTTTTCACTTATGGATCATGCATTTGTTGTCAAAGCTAAGAAATAATTGCCTAGCTTTCAATTTCAAATTATTTTATTCCATTAATTGTTGAAGTTTTATAATTTTACATTTAAGTTCATGATTCATATTAATTTTTGCAAAATGTGTCTGTTTTAGATCAAGGAAATCAAAGTTCTTTTGTTTTGCTTATAGATGTCCACTTGCTCTAGCATCATTTTTGAAAAGGCTATCGCTCCTTCACTAAGTTGCTTTTACGATTTTATTAAAATTCTTTATGGACATTTAGGTGGACAATTTTTCATGATTTCTAATCTGTTCTACTTATCTATGTGTCTATCGTTCTGCAAATACTAGATAGCAAAGAAGCCTAATATATGGTTACTGTAGCTATGTATTAGTCTTGAAATGAGGTAGAATGGTTCTTTGCACTTAGTTCATTTTTTTTTTTTTTTTTTTTTTTTTCTTGACAGAGTCTCGCTCTGTCGCCCAGGCTGGAGTGCAGTGGTATGATTTCAGCTCACTACAACCTCCGTCACCCGGGTTCACGCCATTCTCCTGCCTCAGCCTCCTAAGTAGCTGGGACTACAGGCGCCCGCCACCATGCCCAGCTAATTTTTGTATTTTTAGTAGAGATGGGGCTTTGCCATATTAGCTAGGCTGGTCTCGAACTCGTGACCTCAGGTGATCCACCCCTCTCTGCCTCCCAAAGTGCTGGGATTACAGGCATGAGCTATCACTCCCATCCAGTTCATCTTTTAAATATTTTTTTAGCTATCCAATTCCTTGACATTTCCACATACATTTAAAAATTATCTTGTCCATATCTACAAAAAATTATTTCTGGGATTTTTATAGGAATTATGTTAAACCTATACAAAAATTTGGGGAAAATTGCTATCTCTACTGAGTAATTCAATTCATGAAAAAAAAACTTTCCATTCATTTTTATCTTTTTTGTTTTCATTCATCACTTTAAAAATATTGTTCGCCATACAAGTCTTATAAATGTGTTGTTAGCTTTGCATGTAAGCATTTTTTTAAGGGGGCAAGAGAGGTGATTATAAGTGGTATTGTATTTTGTTTAATTCTGGAGACTAAGTGTTTGTTGCTTTTTGTATGATTTCTTTTTGTAAATTCCTAGGGATTTCCAATATAGACAATCATGTCACCTGCCAATAGAGACAGTTTATTTCTACTTCCCTGATTTGTGTGCCTTTCATTTCCTATTTTTGATTTATGGCACTGACTATATCTTGCAGCGTATGTTGAATATAAATAGTGAGAACAGACAACCTTTTCTTGTTTCTAATATTAGAGGGGAAGCATTCAGACTTTCACTCTTCAATGCAATATTAGCTATACATATTTTGTCGATGTTCTTCATGAAGTTGAATAAATTATCCTCTATTCTTCTGAGCATTTATGTCATAAGTAAGTGTTAATTCTGTGAAGCGTTTTTCTGCATTGATCGGTATTATCATATGGTTTTTCTTCATTAGCCTTCTAATATATTGAATTACCAAATATTGAACCAGTCTTGAAACCTTGTCATGACAGACTTGAATATGGCTTATATATATATTTTTTAGATACTGATGAATTCTATTTGCTGACTTTTGTTAAGGACAGTTACATCTATATTTATAAGAGATATTGGTTCATAGGTTTATTTATTGTAATTTTTTCATGTTGGTATGGTAATAATAGCTTCATAATCATAACTGATAAGTATTTACTCCTCTTCTACTTTGTAGAAGGTTGTGTAGATTTGGTTTGAATCTTCTTTAAAATTTGATAAATTATTCTAACATAGAATGATTATACATGCGGTAATAGATTAGAGTTGGAGACATAAATATGTACTAATATTTTGCTAAATAAAGATGCAAATGTCTACAAAAAATCAACAGATGTATGCATACACAAATGTGTATACACACATACAGTTTGTTTCTGTCAAGTGTTAGGGCCTGAAAAAAAATGTTACCCAGTAGCAATAAACACACCTGGCATCAGAATCATGCTCCAATAGAAGAAACCAGAGTTTCTTGGAAAAATGATTGATTCTAAAATTGAGAAAGGAAATATACAAGATAAACCTAGAGCATGCTGTAATACCAGAAACCAAGGAAATGCTAAAAATAAACAATCCCCACACTTATGGCGGTATGTTAAAATGACACAGTTGCTAAAAGAAGAAGTACCAATAAGCCAAGCCAGAAAAGAACTGATCCACAGAATACTTAGGGCAGGATTGGAATATAATCCAAAGTATGTAATAAATATCCACGAGCCTATACAAGTATAGATAAATGAGTAGATAAACAAATGAGGGAGAAGAGATAAGTAAACTGTGCAGAACTTCATATAATTGATGTAGATACTCTATCCTCAAGGAGGTGAGCATAAATCCCCACACCATAAGTGTGAACTGTGCATTGAGACTTTCTTCCATTGAGTATAGTGAAGAAAGGTAGAAAAATGCATCATGTAAAAACCATTACTGCAACAAAGTGATCCAGGTCAACATTGATAGTGATAAATTACATTGATAGTGTAGACCTGTGAAATTCTGTGATTAAAATGGCAACTTTATCAGTATGATTTTCCTTTGAAAAACCCATAATCCCACTATGAGCATTAAAAAAAAAATCAGACAAATTTCACGAGAGAGGAATTCTACAAAATGCCTGACTCTCAATGTTTCTAATGAGAGAGGAGTCTTAAATAGATAATGCTTTAGAAAAGTTAAAACTGCAAGTTAAGTGAAAATTAAATTGTCAGACTAATAGTGGGATTCCTTGGGAATAGGTTTGCTTAGATCTTAGAGAAGAGATCAAGAAAAGGTGAGGAAAAGAATCCCTGTAGATAAGAAGTTATGGGTCAGAGAGGAAAACTTGGAGCATCAAAGATAAAACCATAAGAAACGTATCATTTTCTATGGGTCTCATCTTGACTATTCCTCTTCTTTCTTATTTTGATGGGGCAGGCTTTTTCTGGGGACCCCAGTTTAATAATTAGGATATCAAGAGATGGTAATATTCACAAAATACAGAAAAGAGAACTTATCTAATCCACACTTTATGAGCAAAGATTTGTATCTAAATTTTTATTAAACACTGAATTATTTGTTTACTTGTGAGGTTTTTATGTTATAGAAATTTTTAAATAACATGCATTAAATAATCAAATAAGCATCATCTTTTATTATCATTATTATACTTTAGGTTCTGGGGTACATGTGCAGAAAGTGCAGGTTTGTTACACAGGTATACATGTGCCATGGTGGTTTGCTGTACCTATCAACCCATCATCTACATTAGGTATTTCTCCTAATGCTATTCCTCCCCTAGCCCCCTACCCCGCGACAGGCCCTGGGTGTGATGTTCCTCTCCCTGTGTTGATGTGTTCTCATTGTTCAACTCCCATTTATGAGTGAGAACATGCAGTGTTTAATTTTCTGTTCTTGCATTAGTTTGCTGAGAATGATGGTTTCCAGCTTCATCCATGTCCCTGCAAAGGACATGAACTCATCGTTTTTATGGCTTCATAGTATTCCCTGGTATATATGTGCCACATTTTCTTTATCCAGTCTATCATTGATGGGCATTTGGGTTGGTTCCAAGTCTTTTCTATTGTGAACAGTGCCGCAATAAATATACGTGTGCGTGTATCTTTATAGTAGAATGATCTATAATCCTTTGGGTATATACCTAGTAATGGGATTGCAAAATAAGAATCATCTTTTAAAAGCAGTCTACATGTGCGATTTTACCTAATTTTTAACTGCTATACATGATTTTTAGAACTTTTAGATTTCGATTTAATTCAAAGCAACACTTTTTTGAATATTCTTTCAACATTTCAGATTTCTATTGTTCCTTCAGAGTGCAACTGCTGTATGGGTTCACCATTACTTGCCTTTCTTGTTTTATATTTTTTCTTTAATTTTTATAAACACACATATATCTGCAGCTCTCACACAATATTCATAATAAAATGAACTGAATATATGGTGCAGTCCCTATCTTGGAGAAAGATGACATGGGTTCACATCTTGGATTTACTGTGTATTAACTTTGTGTGATTTAGCAAGATGTTCCACTTTGTGCTTCAAACTCTTCCTCTGTAAACTGGCAATGATAATAGCAAAATTTTCACAAAGGGTTACAGTGAAAAATTAAGAGAGTTGATACATAAAAAAATCACTGGGAGAAATTTCTACAATATTATAAACACTCAATACGTATAAAGCATGACTATTACTATATTATTATGTGTAGTGGTATTATTAATATCTCTATTAATATGCACTGAAAAGGATGATGAGTAATATTGACTAAGTTCCAGTCACTAGGAAGAAGACACCATGTCTCATGCATTTTCGTGCTGTTATTCATGTTCTCTTATTTAATTACGCATTAAAAATTGTTTATACTTTAAATCACAAGTGATGATTACAGATGAGGATCCCATATATCATAAAAGGTTCAAAATATCAAACAGAACTACTTTCTTAAAAGAATTTGAGAGACAGGACAGTTTCAATATATTTTCAAATTTTCACTCTTATTTTACACAAAAGTTGCTAATAAGCCCAGATTTTCATTTTCTCTTAATTTTGATCCACTTATCTTTTAAGATCTATCTATCTATCTATCTATCTATCTATCTATCTATCTATCTATCTATCTATCTATCTATCTATCTATCTATCTATCTATCTATCTATCTATCTATCTATCTACCTACCTATGCAATACAACAGGAGAAATAAAAACTATGAAAGTGATAGCAATGAGCTGTTTCTAGATGGTCAGCATTCCTACAGGTTATTTTCAAGCATTGTGTCATTTAATCTAGCAATCCTCTCTTAGGCAACCACCAATTATTTATTAATATTTATATCAAGGAAACTGAGTCCTAGAAAGTCAGTTATTTGTCAGCATGCTCATAACTGAAAAGTGCCAAAGCCAGGATTCAAAGCCAAACTCTTTAATACCAAAGCCCAAATTCTTAACCATTAGACAAATCTAAGTCTTTAAATTAAAGAATAGCGCACAGTTCCTATACATTCTACCTCTGAATAGTGTTATAAAAAACTGTTCTAGGGTTCCATCTAAACACTAGATGAAAAAGTCACCGAAAGCAAGGCCTTCTCCTTTAGAATACCTTATAAAGGACAAGCAGTTGTTCAATTTAGGCTATGCTCTGTCAGTCCTTTAAAAAAGTGTTTCCTGTCTTCAACTCAGTGGAACTGCACATGGAATTGCACTAAAAATTACAGGATATAAAAAGTACTCTAAAGTTCTTATTGCCCTAAAACAACAAACCATATTTTTATAGGATCGCACTTGTCACTTGCAGGAGAAATTTCCAGTCCTTTATCTGTTCTCACTGTGCTGGCAGCTCTTTATTGTTTCAGTATTTCAGAAAACTATCTGTAGCCCAAAAGAAAAATTGAAAAAAAAAAAAAAGAAAAGAAAAAGTAGTCAAATCTCATTCCAATCTCTCCATTACAATGGTAATTTGCTTCAAAGTAAGTGTGGAACTATTGAAATAAGATCATTGTAACCCTGAGACTTATCTTTGACAGAGTCAGCATTATTAAAGAAACTGAATTTTTTGTAGAGAATGAGACATATGAGTGAATAATAGGGGCTTTTTACAGAAGTATAGAAGGAGTAGGTGATAACACAAATGACTTGAAAATTTAATGATTAATGTACAGAAGTACTATCTTCATTTTGAAGACTGTTGTGAATTTTTCTACTTTATAGCCAAAAGGAAAGTGGACAATATCCCTCCTCTGCAAAGATTAACGTCACTCCAGTCTCTATCCAAAAGTTGAATTGCTGTTATCACTGATGGCAATTTCTGAATATCAGCTATTGCATTAAATATTGAATTATTACACAGATCACACATTCCTTTTGGCTCTGCTGTATCCATAAATAAACATTAGCCCTCAGAAACTATAATCTAATATTCAAGAAAAATAGAGATTTCCAGTCTCTAAAGGTTCTTCTCAATTAAATGACACCTATACTACAGCCTCTGGTTCTATCACCATCTGACCCTAGAATCACATTTTCGATGACCAGTCATGAAGCTGTGCCATGATTAAGGCAATGTTTTTCCAGGTCTCCAGTAAGACTTTTTGTTTACAACGTGAATATGTTTGTCTCAGGCACTCAACATATTGCTGCTTTGGTTTCACTACTTCTCTCTCAAGCACTTTCACTTTCATTACGGCTGATAAGACAAACTCCAAACAACTATCTTTAGCTATTATCTCCTCATTTTTCTCCTTAAACATACACTTTGGCAATTCCCTAGGGGATAATATTATATCTCCAGATTTCAATAGTTGTATTTATCCCTTGTTATTTGCCTCAGAGATTTCATTACTATAATTCCTAGGTGGGTTGGTGGGCCCTTAGGCATCAATCAACTTCTCTTCATTCCCTTCCCACCACTGTTCTTTCTCCCACAACATGGTGATTGGTCCTATAGAATCAAACAAAGAAAGCCTGGACAATTCCTCACTCTCCTCCATGGCAGAACAGCTGTGGTTCTGAGATTGTATTGGCAACCAGACTCATGAAAAACAAATAAGTTTAATATAATGCTATAATTATTTGGCTTTATAGAAAGGATACAAGGAAGGAGATACAGAAGGCATAACGTGTTCATCTCATCAGGAAGTTTTTGAGCTACCAAAGATAGAATGTCTTTTATCCCCTTAATTCACCCAGAGCTTCCCAGAAAAAAGCCAATAAGTGTGTTGGTCATCTTGAAACATAGAAGCAAAAGCCCCCTTTCCCATTAATCTTTTATACTATTTTAGGCATGCAGAGCCAAGCCAGCATGCTAACTTACAAATCTCCAACCAGCTGTGTTCCAATCGAAGCAGACAAAACACAGCCAGTTTATCTTAGTGTGGCTGTTTTCAAGGAAACAATGCTGTAGAGACCAAGTTAATTTGTAGACAGGCCTGCATCAATGATGTCTTGATGTTAGTATTTCATTAACTGGCCTTCATCTGTATCTTTCAGCACAGGACTCTGCGGATTAACTCTCATTCCCTTTTAGTGTATATAGAACTCAGAATGATTCCCTTAAAGTTAAATGTAACACTGCTACATCTTTTCTGCTTCATAATGCCAATACAAAGGTAGGTTTGCACTTCTCCCTTCCACATTAATCTCAAATGGCCAGAGTCATCATAGAACAGTGTTGTGAGGGCTGGCAACATGATTTGCAGAGCCCTTTGCTCAAAACACAGGAGAAACATGACCTATGACCTCTAGGATACTAAAATTAAAATGTTTGTTGAACTCAAATGTTTATTTACATGCTATTGATGTTGCTGTAAGAAAAATTAACATTTTCGGTTATTAGCATGAATTTTACCATTCATTTTTCTGTTGGGCAATACAAATTGCAAATGCTGATAATTGAATATTTGCCATGTGTATAGAATCACTGAAATCACACAAATAGTAGTTTCCGGCTCATATATATATGTGTGTGTGTGTGTGTGTCTGTGTCTGTGTGTGTGTGTGTGTGTGTATATATATATATATATATATATATACACATGTATAATACACAATTTTAAATACATACTTCTTACAAGAACTGTAACAGGAAAACCTGGAATTGTAAACAAACAAACAAACAAACCTTCCTCCAAACACGGAGGGAGCTCAGAGACAAAAGAATGACTCAGAAAAGTCCAGTTTGGTGAGTAGATGAGTTTATTAGGACTTAAATGTGAGGTGCTCCTGGATGGCAGCAGGACAGCTTTGGGGATCTCTAAGCTGCTTTTAGGCTAATTTTCTGCTCTTTGCCTACTGCGTGTGTGTGTATGTGATGAGACTTTATCTGAGGTTGTCAGATATTCTTCAAGATGTTTGGGTTCTCAGTGACACCTGCTCCTTGGCTCATTGCCCAGAGTTTAGGTTTCAGACTGCAGATATTCACCCTTAAGTAACCTTGTGGGGACCCATCACACTACAACCCATCCTGTCCCCAGCTCTTACATTCTTTCTGCCAATCTTACGTGAGAGGCAATGAGCGAGGTACTAGGGGAAAAACTATACAAGTCTATAATGTATAGCCATAACTCTTACATACAGGATGCACCCCAAGTACACACAACAGCATAAAAAGCAGAATGTGACTAAAATTAAGATGCCTATTAGCAAAATATAACTCCAATGAGTAGGAAAGGTGTGTAACAAATTTGAGAATGAGCCAAAGAAACTTAATCAGGCTATATAATAGATCTGAGTTGACAAATGATCTAAAGCATCTGTGACATTATTTTCTTCATCAGGAATATAGGCACAACAGTAGTGCTGATAAGGGCACCTGCTATTGGGTCTCCATTGCATTGGTGATCAAGCCTCTGGATGGATGCAATCCACAAGGAGCCTGGGTGCATTACTGGTGCTATTGAGTTCTGTCTGGAGAATGGCATTGTATTTATTTAAGGCATACCACTATCATTTGATAGGAGGAGGTATACATATACCCAATAATTGGACTGATTGTTGACTCCTGCTGTAGTCACAACCCAAACAAGGAAGACATCACTTGTTGCCATACAGTTGCCATGGGTAGCAGGAACAAAAGCTTATGGGTATAAACATAGGTATCCACTAGGGACCATCATGGGCGTGTCCATTTCTTATAACATTATTACTGCTGTATTTTTTCTCATTGGCCCTACAAAGGGCCACTGTAGGCTCCAGGCCTGGCTTACAGTGCCATATACATGGCTTCCCTCTTTAGGATTGGGCATAATAACCAAATGGTAAGTTTCCAGGCTTGCCCACACTATCCCACTCTGACTGCTCCTGAAAGTATTGG
Organism: Hylobates moloch; assembly: GCF_009828535.3. Lineage (NCBI taxonomy): Eukaryota > Metazoa > Chordata > Mammalia > Primates > Hylobatidae > Hylobates > Hylobates moloch. The sequence continues at coordinate 52,073,253 of NW_026652278.1, forward strand.
TGCTGCTGCATGTTGATATCTTAAGGCTCTCAGATCACCATCAAGGAGCACAGCTCGGATCACCTCCCTCTGGCAGTCCTTGTGGTGCCCTCTGGTGCCATAAAACCGACCCAGTATGGGGCAACTTTCCAGCTCAACTTCAGGTCCACACAGCCATCGCCACTTGGCAGATCCACTGGTGTTCTCAGGAGCACAGTCTGACCCTCTATTTCAGAGCATGGCTTAGAGTCTCAGAGGTAACCCTGAGAGCTTGCGGGTCCTGTTTTATAGGCCAGCCATTCATAAGGAGTGATGCTATGTGTGGTAGTGAGTGACCCATTCAAAGTTTGCATGGCTTCATTGAGATTCTTGGTCCAGGACCTTAAAGAGCAAGCCTGGGACAGTGCATGAGAATTGGATTTTTAACAGGGCTTTTTTTTTTTTTTCCCATGAGGCCAGTACATGTTGGGTTATATGATAAGTGGAACCTCCAGTCTGTGAAATGGAGGCTCTGATCACTTTCTATCCTTAGCATACCATACATGACACTAAGAGTGGTAAGACACTTGATGGTCTCCAGATGAGTGGCACATCTTACCGGGAAGAACTGTAGCAGCCCCAGTGTTGTGTCCACTCGGGTTAGACCCATCAGCATAGGCCCTAGCAGGTATTGGCAGGGTCTCCTAATATATGGTGGTTGGCCTAGTTGATGACTCCATTTTTATGCCTGCCCCTTGCACTTGTTGAAAGTGAATAGGTCCAAGCACCTCCTGTAGTGCCCCACTTAAAAAAAATAGTGGATGAGACATCCCTTTACTGTAGGTAGATATGCCATGTTTTCAGGATATATGGATGTGCCACCTCAGAGGTAAGCCCAAACTCACCTTGGCTAGGAGGCCTTTCATTCACCCTTTTATAGGATAGGCAGTTTTTACTATGGCAATCTGCTTTATTTCTGTTGATAGCCTCTGTTTATTGCAATACCCTAAATATGGTCAATAGCTATTACTCTGGAATTGTATAATGATATTCTCCCCCTTTCAATAATTGAGACCAAAACCCTACATGTAAATTCCCACTGGTTGCTTTTGCCACAAACCCAAATTCATCCCTGTAGCATCTCTAGTGACTTCTGATACAAAAGGGTGCTGTGGCAGTGGTCTTCTGGTGCTTAAGTTTGGTTTACCAATAATTTTATTTTGTCAAATGTCTCTTGTTCCATGTGTGTCCAGTCCCATTTTTATCCCTTTTTACTAGAGTGCGTAATGGGCAGAGGATTTGTGCCAAATTAGAAATGAATATCCTCCGGTATCCCAGTAAACCTAGGAAAATCTTTCATTGTTTTACTGTCTGAGGAACAGGTTGCTGTGTTTTCTTATTAATGACACCTCCGGTTATATTTCTCATCTTACTCAACCAGGTAACTCTCAGGAATTTGATTGCTATGCCTGGCCTCTATAACTTTTAGGGATTGACTTCCCATCCCCTGTCCTTTAGGCCATACAAGGAGGTTTATAGGGCAGTCTGCAGATCTGTAAGAGACTCTGAGGTTAGCATGTCATCATTAACATCTTGAAGCAGAAAAACTGAGGCAAGTGAAGAGAGTCTAGTCAGGTCCCATGCAACTGTACTGTGACAGATGTTGGGGCTGTGCTGATACCCTTGTGATAGTACCTGGAATGCCCATTGTTGGTCCTCCTAAGTGAAGGCAAACTGATTTTGTGAATCTTCTGCTAAAGAAATACTGGAAAAGCTGTTAGCCAAACACACACAGCATGAACAATTTCTAGATTAAGGACAACTTGCTCTAGCAGTTGAGCAATATTAGGTATAGCTGCATGTACAGATGTCATCACTTTATTCAGCTTCTGTAGTCTACCATCATTCTCCAGCTGCCATTTAGCTTCTTCACAAACCACATAGGGCTGTTGTAGAAGCTCTGGGCTGGGCTATTTGTAGTTTATGTAATTCCTGGACTGTCTGGGTGATTTCAGAGTGTCCCCATGGCGGATGGTATTGTTTTGCGTTAATTGCCCGCCAGAGCTAGTAAAAGTGTGTAGGCCTATTTGGTCCACCCCTTTTTTATTCTTTGATTACTTTCTGAACTAATTTCTTGCTTTCATGCAGTTCACTGAGGTCCACCAATGCATACCTCATATCATAGATTCTATTTCCCGTTAACGGGCTCAGAAGTGCGACCAGTTCCCCATATCAAAACATTTTTTTAAATTTGGAAATGACTTAGACATTTAATGAGGACCTAAAATAAGTTTAAGATTTTAAACTGCACAAATATTTCATCTGCACGCATTTATTTCACTTTAATTTGCTCAATGTATTCATTTTAGCAGTTTATCTAGATGAGAACCAACACATTAAATAAAGCTAATAATTATTCCAAGTTGTTTCCATGTTAACCATTTTCATAGCTTGTGAATATCAGGTATTTGTCTAAGCAAAAAAGTTAAAGCTAGACATGTGGACATTTCTGCTGAGAACTCAGAAAATACAGCTGTTTTCATTAAACCAACATTATTGAATGAGTCTTGCTTATCAAAAAATCACACAAAGATCACTCTGTTTTTGACTAGGTTTACAGTCTTATAACCTTCATTTCAAACCCTGACACCTTAAAGTGTCAAAATAATTCTAAATCTTATCCAGTCAGTCAACTCAGACAAAAATATCTGCTGACACTTATGAACACATTTGTATTTTTAGTTTGCCAATAATTTTATCTCTAGCTTATTTACAATAGATTATTGAATTCACATGAACTTGAAAGAATTTGGACTTAGTTAATTTTAGAGCACTAATGTATTTTTCATCCAACTTGGTAGCATCCTAGACACAACACAGAACATAATACATGTATATACACATAAACACATTTAAACATACACATCCACACACAAAGATCCAATAGCTTTAATCTCAAAACTTTGGCCATGAGAAAGTATCACAAACTCATTATTTTACAAAAGACAGCGGGATTCAAATTATTTTTGACAAAATTGAGACCTGTTCATACAGCTAAACTTTATTTGCCCTGATAGTCTAAGGAAAACTGGATACAAATTTTGGGTAAAGCCATTTCCACGACAGTTCAATAAAAAAAACAAACAAAAAAAAACAAACAAAAAAACCTCTTTATGTCTTTACTGTTTATTCAGTTCCAGATGAGTTTCATTGTTTATATCTTAGCTAGAACTTGCTGACCTGTATAAGAAAAACAAAATCTCCAAATAACTTTTAATTGTTTTACTATAAACAGTGAGTTTTCTCTCAACTCCAGTAGCTTATATAACAGCAGATTAAAAGCAGATAGAAAAGGAAATAGATAGCTTTAGAAGACTCTAGTTAACTATATAGGTGCACATTAACCATCTAAGCTCTGAATGTTTCTTAATGTAATTTACACATCAGTATTAAAAAGTGTACAAAAATGGGCCATAATATGCAACCAGCTGGAGTCCTAGAAAACCTGGCATGCCTTTAAACTTCTGTGGGAGTTTCTACCCTTGCTCCCTTCCCTGCTCTAAGACTTTCTCAGCAGCCAGCCTTATTTCAACAACAGTATGTTTACTACCCTTATTGCACTTTAGCATCTAAGCTTCTTGCAATGGATTCTTAGTCCCACTTGCATTCTCTGAGCATCCCCTGACAAGGGACGTCTGTCGGGGGAATCTTTGGTCTCTTGGATCCTGTTTGTTACACCAATTGTAATAAGAACAACCCAGAGTCATATAAAAAATATACCATCCTCCAAACTGGGAGAAAGCGCAGAGACCCAACAACAACTTGGAAAAGTCTAGTTTGGTGAATAGATGATTTTTAGGACTTACATATGAGGCACTCCTGGATGGCAGCAGGAGAGCTTCAGAGATTATTATTTGGAGATGATCAGCGTTCAGGCAGGGGACATAAAACCTTAAGTAACCTTAAGTAACCTTATGGGGGATCTGTCACACTACACAAACATAGTAAAAACATTGAAGAAAATTAATTCGTTTATTTTTACTTTTGAGATGTGTACATTCTACCAATAATCTTATACCTCTAACTTTGGATTACAAAGGAGTGAGAAGGGAATAAAAAAAAAAAAAAAGAACTGTGGATTGAGCTGAATTTCTCCCTTCTGTGTCATTATTTTCAGCATCTGTTGGCTAATGCAGAAGGTAATATAAATAAGGATGGATATAATAGGATTCCTCAGTCATTCATGTTTCTTAGAACACTAGGATTTTCTTTCTGCATTAAAATAAAATAATGGCTTGTATAGAAAGTGTGGCACATTAGGGCTGTCAGCACCCCCATTTAGTCAGTCATAGATGTAACAGACTGCTATGAAATGAATTTTGTCTTCCCCTCCCTGACATTTATATATTGAAGCCCTAATCTCTAATGCGATGGCATTTGGGGATAGGGCCTTTGGGAGGTAATTTGGGTTTAGGTGAGATCATAAAGGTGAGGCCCACATGCTGAGATTAGTGCCTTTATAGGAAAAAAAAAAAAGAGTGCCAGAGATTTGTCTCTGTCTGACATGTGAGGACACATGGGAAGACAGCCGCTGGCAAGGTAAAAAGACAGCCCTCACCAGAGTCTCCAACTTCCAGGCTCCAGGACAATGAGAAAATAAGTGTATTGTGTAATCCAATCAGTATTTTATGGTATTTTTATGGTACTTTTTATGGCAGCCTAAGCTGACTAGGCTTACCTTGTTTCACTGAACTCCCGAGCATTATGGGTACACCAGGATTCTGTTCTCATGGAGCATTGCAAATACTATATGCAAGTGAGCAGCAAGAAACAGTGGATACATATATTGCACTATATTGAACATATTAACCTTGCTCACATAATTCTCTATTGTCCCAACAAACTTTGATTATAAAACACAAGTTCATAATAAAATTATTAAGAATTTTAAGGTACTGAGTTTAAAGCATTACACCAGTACAGGGACCACCTGAGTGCAGGGCCTTATGTGACTGATTTATGTAGTAATGGAGGTTGCCTGCTTATAAAACAGACCCTGGTTGTAATCACTTGTATATGGAACTGAAGAAGATCATAATCTGTCTTCAAGTAACAACTGATACTAACCTAGAACATAAATACAATTAACAAATGGCAGAGTAAAAGTTATCTTATTATAATAAGGATAGAAATTATGGAAACCTTAGGAGGAAGTATCTTTGGAAATATTTTAATAGGGAAGTGTGACAGATTATTCTGAAAAAGATAGAAATATGTACATTGTTTGAGAAAATATTTTTAAAAATATTCTCTATACTTGCCATACTATATGGTGAAATACTGAGATCCACCTTATTGCTAATTAACTATACTTATTATACATTTTTTTTTTTTTTTTTGAGATGGAGTCTCGCTCTGTTGCCCAGGCCAGACTGCAGTGGCACTATCTCGGCTCACTGCAAGCTCCGCCTCCTGGGTTCATGCCATTCTCCTGCCTCAGCCTCCCGAGTAGCTGGGACTACAGGCGCCCGCCACCACGCCTGGCTAATTTTTTGTATTTTTAGTAGAGACGGGGTTTCACCGTGTTAGCCAGGATGGTCTCGATCTCCTGACCTCGTGATCTGCCCGCCTCGGCCTCCCAGAGTGCTGGGATTACAGGACGTTTTTTTTGTTTTTTTTTTTACTCAGGCACCGTCTCTGATTCTAATCATTAATTGATTTCAAACAACTAAAGATGACCTGAAAATAATATGATTTGGGGAAGAAAAAGTCTCAATTCAATATAAAGAACAATTAGATAAATAAGATATACCATATAAACATTCTCTAGGGTGTTTTAATATTCTTCTAAAGCATCAGTTGAGCTGACATGTTAGTACAGTATTTATATAAAACCATGTAATGTATTTTTATGCATCCATTTAATACACTCATTTTCTTTTTTTTTTCTGCTTCTCTGATAGCAATGTGAACTTTTACTGTTAGAGAGTCATATATTGTCCAGCTTTTTATTTCTGTGCTTCAATACTGTCCTTACTTTAACTTAGGTTCTAAATAACTACCTGTTGATAGAGTGATTTTATTTTGTTTGGTAATATTTGAAGCCTAATCATATAAACATTAACCAGAATTTTGAAGACAGCTTTATCAATTAAATTAATTGTCCACAATTATATTTGCATTTGTTAATAACTATACGCTATAGCATTTATGAGATTTTATTTTCTATTGACAAAATTACAGTGACAACATCGAAAACAATGGCAACAGATTACACATTACAAATTGCTTTCTGCTGATCATTTGACATAAATTAAATTAGCTGTAATTTATCTAATTAAAAAGATGAAAAAAGCTCAGAGTAAAATAATAGTTTATATGAACAAGATTTTAGGAATAATATTTCATGAATATAAGGAAAGGTTGTAACTATTCGATGTTCTGTTAAAAGCAAGTGTTATTGCCAGAATGAAGGGTGGGTAAAATAGAGATAAGAAAGCACATGTAGTCCCAAACAAACCTAATAAAAAAGAGAAAATTGAAATTAAAAAGCCAGAGATAGAAGGGTCAAATAAGTAGAATTGAACAACTGAGATATAAACCTGGAAAAGAAAAGAAATTTTGCAGCTTTTCTGACCCAGCAAAAAGGGAATGATTCAGACCAGAAGCAGGCAGAGTTTCAGTCTTTTGAGGATCAGCTTAAAAGTGAGAGAGAAAAATCAAAAGTAACCTTAAAGTGGAATGATATAACTCATACAAAACTGTTTTTTTAAATGCACTCAAAACTTTCTTTTCTGTCAATATTCTGTGATAATAGGAATGTTTTCATTCACATTTTCCATTTGGAAAATATTTTTGATCCTTTATACATATTATTTAGTCAGTGATTGTGACTGTTCATTTCTTGTCATTGACCATGGGAGTAAAAATAATAGTTATATTTTAAAGGCTCTCCTGAGAACTGAGCCATTTTTTGAACAGAGCTATTTTGCAAGAATAAAATGTAGTATCTGAAAATAACCCTTCTGTTAACTCTAAATGGTTTGGCAGTGGTTCCAGAAAAATTTGGGCAACTCTCAAAAGATGGTCTTGGACCTTCTGAATACCTGTTATTTTTATGCTGTAACACAATCTCTACCTTCCATCCAAGAAAAACTCTGCCTACACTGAAATTATTACTGCCTAATAGATCCCACTATTTGAAAGTCAATTTGGTTTTTGAGTGAATTCGCTTCAACTCCTAAGTGACTGTACTAATTCAGTACCTCTTCCTCGTCCTCACTGCAGCTCTGGGATCATTTGCCAATGATTGATCAAAAGGACCTGACAACCAAGAGTACCAAAATCCATCTAGTACCTCCCATGACAGATTCTGCCCCTTAGCACAGAATTCCATTGATCTTTAATAACAGTACACTATTGTTGCACAAAGTTTCGATTGCCATGTAAATCACCCAATAATAGAAATGTATGTCTTCAGCATAGCAAAAACAGAGAACTCCCTGCTTCTGTTTTGGATGTCCAGGAGTTTATTCTCAACATTGCAGCTAGAGTTATCTTCTTAAAACTGAAAGCCACCCTTCTACTCCCACACCACTCACTTTTATTAAACCCTAAATTCGCATTGTGACCCAAAATATTCTACATGGTCTTGTCCTTTGCCACCTTTCTAAAACTATCTCTTCTTCATTTTGTGCTTCAATCCATCCAAAGATTGTTTGATGTCCCTTGTACACGTGAGCCACACTTTTAGGCTTTGCCCACAGATTGCACAGGTGACTCACAGTCTCATGTTGCTCATCACTTTCACCATGACTCATCTTCTCCATGTGGTCGTTGGTGGTCCCCCAATCTCTAACCTACAACATTTCCTATCCCCTTCCTTTTTTTGTGTGTCCACACTATTTATAACCATATAACATACTGTACATTTTACATTCTTATCTTGTTTATCATCTGCCTACACCTTCTAGAATATTGTTTGCATGAAGGCTAAGATGCCTTCTCTTTTCTGTATAAAGTGTTATTAGTACCTAGAGTATGTCCGTATCATAGTAGGCACACAGTAAACATTTGGTGAAAGACTAAATTTAGAGGGATGTTAGTGTCTTTATACATATATTTTAATTCCCCCCCAAAAAAAAATCGATGTGAGACTACACTATTGACAGTGATCTGAAAATCTGTGATGTTTTCTCATTTAGCAGTTTTGCAAGAGATTTGCTTTGTGGCCTTGAGGGAACAACACCCTCAAAGTTGCTAATAGATAATTTAAATTACGTTAAGTAACATTTTTTATTTAATCCATGAGAAATTCCAAATTTAATCTGTTGGAATGTAAGTTATAGCAGGCTAATAAATGGGATAACTATGTCATCCTTTTTAATAAGAAACAGCACCCCTCCATAGACCAAAAATGAAGATGCTAGAAATTCAGAAACACTAGTCTCTGTTCTAGTTCTGCCATTAAATTTCTATGTGATCTGAGGTGTCTCATTTAACTTCTCTGTGTCCCATGTTTTCTTATTAGCCATATGAAGAATAATAAGGCTGGCCTACAGTTATTCTTTTAAAGGTGATGGTCAAAAACAGTATAAATGATAAGGGCTTATAAAATAGTGTGTTTTTTTACTTACAATATTATTTGAATTTAAAATAATTTTATTTTATTTTGCATGGTATGATAGACATAATTTAAAATCATGGAATTTCATCTATTAGTTGTACATAAAGCTCATGGAAATAGTTCAGTAATTGGCAAAGTGGCCTGGTTCATATTTTAGCAATGTCTGTGCTGTGAGTTTCACACAGAAATCACTCAAGCTTTATAACCATAGCATAATCAGATGTATCTAATACATCCCAATAATAGACTTGCCTATTTATTGAATTAATTGAAAAGAAGAAAAATGTTAAAACTCCATTTTCATACATGTCATTAGGTGTTTTGTTTTTCTGCATCAAGGAGTTGCATAGAAACAACCAGTTTCACTCAAGATTAGCCCTTCAGGAAAAATACCTCTAATTAATAAATCAATAAGAGCTGCTGTTACAGAAATGCCAGGAGTTCATTCTAGGCCCTGCTACTCACTACACACAATGGCAGTCACTAAGTCAAAGAGTATCTCTAGGTAAGAAGGCTTTAATTGGGTGTTGCAGCTGAGGAGAACAAGAGATCAGTCTCAAGTGTGTCTTCTCTAACAACTAAAATTAGAGGTTCATATATTAGGAAAGAAATGTAATTACATGTGGGGAAAACAAGAATTAGGAAGTGTTAAGGAAGAGAGGAGTTGGTCAACAGCAAGCCGATGGCTGGTTAGGCAGTAAAAATAGGTGAGCTATCTGCTGTCTCATTGTCTAGATGCAGTGATCTGGTTAGTTTCAGTTCCTTGATACTCTCTAGAAGGCCTGATAGTTAGGAACTCTAAAAAGACAAATGCAACTTTCTCAAGTTTTAAGACTTGAAAGGTAAATTTCTATGTTTATTCAAAATGAACCATAAACATCAGCTGTATGGGACAACTGGGCTGATTTTACTACCACTTAACCCGCCAAAAAGGTTTACCTAATAAAGCAGGAACTCAGGGGGAGGGAGAAAATTTCAGAAGTCTGGTACAAACAATGGGAAAAACGGTTGAAAGGGAGAGGCAATTTTGAGTACTTGTGTGTGTGTGTGTCACTCAGATTGTCTTCTGACCCAGTTGACAGTGACTTGTAAAAAAGGCTTGGACGCAAGAAGATAAAGGAAAGGTGGTGTCAAAGAACTGTGTCTTTGGGTCTCTATTAAATGGTAGGAAAAGCACGTAAAGGGGCCACACCTGATAAAGGATGATACTTTCCTTCTTGGTAACATCACATCCAGAATGGGAGCCTACGTTTAGCTCTGCAAAATTCAAGAATAGCAAAGCTCCATGTCACCCTAATATACATGTCAACACATGTGAGGCCAAGCCATCTCAGTAAAAAATTCTTCATAGAAAAGGAATGGATTGTAGTCTAAGTATAAAGAAGAAGTGGCAAGCCACAGGGTCTGAGACAAAATGAGAGTCAAAGCCATGTGCTAGCCATATGCATAAGATACTTCAGTTACTCCGTTTAATCAGGAAGGGAGAATATGATTTTTCTAGCTAATTTTGATTGAGGAAGGTGAGCTACAGAGTTATTACAGTTATTATTAGGTTGGCGCAAAAGTAATTGCAGTTTTTGCCATTAGGTTTAATATTAGGCAAAAAAAAAAAAAAAAAAAAACAACCCTAATGCAAGCAATTTTTTTTTTTTTTTTTTTTGGAGGGAGTTTTTGCTCTTGTTGCCCAGGCTGGAGTGCAATGGCACGACCTCAGCTCACCACAACCTCCTCTTCCCGGGTTCAAGCGAGTCTCCTGCCTCAGCCTCCTGAGTAGCTGGGATTACAGGCATATGCCTCCACGCCTGGCTAATTTTGTATTTTTAGTAGAGACAGGGTTTCTCCATGTTGGCCAGGCTGGTCTCCAACTCCCAACCTCAGGTGATCCGCCCGCCTCAGCCTCCGAAAGTGCTAGGATTACAGGCGTGAGCCACCACGCCCAGCCATGCAAACTATTAATATTATTTTAATTCTCTTATACGGAGAAGTAAAAAGGCAAAAGAAAAAAAAAGAACACTTTGGATCTTAAAGGAATATGATGATGACCAGAGAAAAGAGTAAAAGATAGAGGAAAGCAAACTTCTCTTGCTTGGTTTGTTCAGTAATTTGTTTTTCTTTTATGGAGTATGTCAAATCACACTGTGATTTTGATGCTTCGTGACTTAAAAATAAGGACCTTACAACAATAGTTAAATCAATTTAGCTAATTTTTTTAACCTTATGTCTTGCATTTCGGATCTGAAAATAAAATGAACTTAACTAGTTTTAAGTCCTTGTCAGAAGTTTAGTTATACCCTTCAGTTCTCTAAACTAATTATCATAAATCATAAAATACAGCTTTTATCATGCCTGATGATTTAGCATGTATTATGATTAATGTTTGTGTGTAGGAAATTATCTCAGCCTTTTAGATGAAATAATTTAGTATTAGAAACTCATTTCTCAAGCCGTTCTTTTATATTTCTGCTGAAGGACTGCTGCAAACATCCATTTGTATGTTGAAGCCCCAATCCCCAGTGTGGTGGGGTCTTTTGGAGGTAATTAGGTTTAGATTAAGTCATGAGGATGAGGTCCTCATGATGGGAATAGTGTCCTTATAAGAAGAGCCTGGAGAGCTTGCTCTTGCTCTCTCCTTCATGTGAGGATATATCAAGAAGGCAACCATCTACAAGCCAGCAAGATGGCCCTCACCAGAACCCACCATGCCGTCACCCTGATCTTAAACTTCCCAGCCTTCAAAACTGTAAGGAATAAATTCCTATTGTCAGAGCCACCGAGTTCTATGACATTCTTTTAAAAATTGTAATTATTTTATTTTTTTAAGTTCCGGGATACACGTGTAGGATGTACAGGTTTGTTACATAGGTAAACGTGTGCCATGATGGTTTGCTGCACCTATCAACCCATCACCCAGCTATTAAGCCTAGGGTGCGTTGCTCTTTTCCCTAATGTTCTCTCCCCACCACCCTCCACCAACAGGCCCAGTAAGTGTTGTTCCCCTCCCCCTGTCCATGTGTTCTCACTGTTCAGCTTCCACTCATAAGTGAGAACATGCAGTGTTCGGTTTTCTGTTCCTGCGTTAGTTTGCTGAAAATAATGGCTTCCAGCTTCATCCATGTCCCTGCAAAGGACATGATCTCTTTTCTTTTTATGGCTAAATAGTATTCCATTGTGTATATGTACCACATTTTCTTTATCCAGTCTATCATTGATAGGTACTTGGGTTGATTCCATGTCTTTGCTATTGCGAATAGTGCTGCAAGGAACAAACACGTGCATGTAGCTGTTTAATAGAATGATTTATATTCCTTTGAGTATGCACCCAATAATGGGATTGCTGGGTCAAATGTTATTTCTGGCTCTAAATCTTTGAGGAATCTTCACTATCTTCCACAATGGTTGAACTAATTTACATTCTCACCAACAAATGTAAAAGCGTTCCTATTTCTCTGCAACCTCACCAGCATTTCTTGTTTCTTGACTTTTTAATAATAACCATTCTGACTGGCATGAGATGATATCTCATTGTGGTTTTGATTTGCATTTATCTAATGATCAGTGATGTTGAGCTATTTTTTCACATTTGTTGGCCACATGCATGTCTTTTTTTGAGAATTGTCTATTCACATCATTTGCCCACTTTTTAATGGGGTTGTTAGTTTTATTCATGTAAATTTGTTTAAGTTCCTTGTAGATTATGGATAAGAGCTCTTTGTCAGATGATAGATTGCAAAAATTTTCTCCCCTTCTGTAGGCTGTCTGTTCACTCTGATAGTTTCATTTGCTGTGCAGAAGGCTATTTAGTTTAATTAGATCCCATTTGTCAATTTTTGCTTTTGTTGCAATTTCTTTTGGTGATTTCATCATTAAGTCTTTGGCCATGCCTATGTCCTATATGATATTGCCTAGATTCTCTTCTAGGGTTTTTATAGTTTGGGTTTTACATTTAGGTCTTTAATCCATCTTGATTTTTGTCTAAGATGTAAAGAAATGGTCTAGTTTCAATTTTCTGCATATGGCTAGCCAGTTCCCCCAGCACCATTTATTAAATAGGGAATCCTTTCACCACTGCTTGTTTTTGTCAGGCTCCTAGAAGATCAGATGGTTGTAGATGTGTGGTTTTATTTCTGAGTTCTCTATTCTGTTCCATTGGTCAATATGCCTGTTTTTGTATCAGTACCATGCTGTTTTGGTTACTTTAGCCTTGTAGTATAGTTTGAAGTCAAATAGCATGATAACTCCAGCTTTCTTCTTTTTGCTTAGGATTATCTTGGTTATGTGAACTCTTTTTTGGTTCCATATGAATTTTAAAGTTCTAGGGTACATGTGCACAACGTGCAGGTTTGTTACATATGTATACATGTGCCATGATGGTGTGCTGCACCCATTAACTCGTCATTTAGCATTAGGTATATCTCCTAATGCTGTTGTTTGGAGTAGTTTAGGAGGAAATGATACCGGTACCCCTTTGTACCTCTGGTAGAATTCAGCTGTATATCCATCTGAACTTGGGCTATTTTTGGTTGGTAGGCTATTTATTACTACCTAATTTTCAGCACATGTTATTGATTTATTCAGGGATTCAACTTCTTCCTGGATCAGGCTTGGGAGGGCCAGAAATTTATCCATTTCTCCCAGATTTTCTGGCTTATTTGCATAGAGGTGTTTATAGTATTCTTTGATGGCAATTTGTATTTCTCTGGTGTCAGTGGTGGCATACCCCTTATCATTTCTGATTGTCTTTATTTCAGTCTCCTCTCTTTTCTTCATTAGTCTATGTAGCTATCTATTTTGTTATTTTTTTCAAAAAAAAAGTTCCTGGATTCATTGATTTTTTGAAGGGTTTTTGTGTCTCTTTCTCCTTCAGCTTGGCTCTGAGCTTGGCTATTTCTTATCTTCTGCTAGCTCTGGCCTTGTTTGCTCTTGGTTCTCTAGTTCTTTTAGTTGTAATGTTAGCCTGTTGATTTGAGATCTTTTAGCCTTTTGATATGGGCATTTAGTGCTATAAATTTCCACTGAAAACTGCTCTAGCTGCATCCCAGAGATTCTGACACATTGTCTCTTTGTTCCCATTGGTTTCAAAGAACTTCTTGATTTCTGCCTATTTCACTATTTACCCAGGAGTCATTCAGGAGCAAATTGTTCAATTTCCATGTAGCTGTGTGGTTTTGAGTGAGCTTTATTATTATTATTATTATACTGTAAGTTCTGGGAGACATGTGCAGAACATGCAGGATTGTTACATGGGTATACATGTGCCATGGTGGTTTGCTGCACCCATCAACTCATCATCTACATTAGGTATTTCTCCTAATGCTATCCCTCCCCTAGCCTCCAAACCCCCAACAGGCCCTGGTGTGTGATGTTCCCCTCCCTGTGTCCATGTATTCTCATTGTTCAACTCCCATTTATGAGTGAGAACATGTCGTGTTTGCTTTTCTGTCCCTGTGTTACTTTGTTGTGAATAATGGTTTTGAGCTTCATCCGTGTCCCTGAAAAGGACATGAACTCATCCTTTTTTATGGCTGCATAGTATTCCATGGTATATATGTGCCACATTTCCTTCATCCAATCTATCATTGATGGGAATTTGGGTTTGTTCCTAGTCTTTTCTATTGTGAACAGTGCTGCAATAAACATACATGTGCATGTGTCTTTATAGTAGAGTGATTTATAATCCTTTGAGTGTATACCCAGTAATGAGATTGCTGGGTCAAATGGTATTTCTGGTTCTAGATCCTTGAGGAATCACCACACTGTCTTCCACAATGGTTGAACTAATTTACACTCCCACCAACAGTGTAAAAGCATTCCAATTTCTCCACATCCTCTCCAGCATCTGTTATTTCCTGATTTTTTAATGATCACTATTCTAACTGGCATGAGATGGTGTCTCATTGTGGTTTTGATCTGCATTTCTCTAATGACCAGTGATTATAAGCTTTTTTTTCATGTTTGTTGGCCACATAAATGTCTTCTTTTGAGGTGTGTCTGTTTACATCTTTCACCCACTTTTTGATGGGGTTGTATGTTTTTTTCTTGTAAATTTGTTTAAGTTCCTTGTAGATTCTGGGTATTAGACCTTTGTCAGATGGATAGATTGCAAAAATTTTCTCCCATTCTTCAGGTCGCCTGTTCACTCTGATGATGGTTTCTTTTGCTGTACGGAAGTTCTTTAGTTTAATTAGTTTCCATTTGCCAATTTGGCTTTTGTTGCCATTGTTTTTGGTGTTTTAGTCATGAAGTCTTTGCCCATGCCTATGTCCTGAATGGTATTGTCTAGGTTTTCTTCTAGGGTTTATATTGTTTTAGGTCTTACCTTTAAGTCTTTAATTTATCTCGGGTTAGTTTTTGTATAAGGTGGAAGGAAGTGGTCTAGTTTCAGTTTTCTGCTTATTGCTAGCCAGTTTTCCCAACACCATTTATTAAATAGGGAATCCTGTCCCCATTGCTTGTTTTTGTCAGGTTTGTCAAAGATCAGATGGTTCTAGATATGTGGTGTTATTTCTGATGCCTCTGTTCTGTTCCATTGGTCTATATATCTGTTTTGGTACCAATACCATGCTTTTTTGGTTACTGTAGCCTTATAGTATAGTTTGAAGTCAGGTAGCATGATGCCTCCAGGTTTGTTCTTTTTGCTTAAGATGGTCTTGGCTATATGGGCTCTTTTTTTGATTCCATAAGAAATTTAAAGTAGTTTTTTCCAATTCTGTGAAGAAAGTCAGTGGTAGCTTGATGGGGATAGCATTGGATCTATAAATTACTTTGGGCAGTATGGCCATTTTCATGATATCGATTCTTCCTATTCATGACCATGGGATGTCTTCCCATTTGTTTGAGTCCTCTCTTATTTCCTTGAGCAGGGGTTTGTAGTTCTCCTTGAAGAGCTCCTTCACATCTCTTGTAAGTTGTATCCTAGGTATTTTATTCTTTTTATAGCAATTGTGAATGGGAGTTCACTCATGATTTGGCTCTCTGTTTGTCTATTATTGGTGTATAGGAATGCTTGTGATTTTTGAACATTGATTTTGTATCCTGAGACTTTGCTGAAGTTGCCTATCAGCTTAAGGAGATTTTGGGCTGAGACGATGGGGTTTTCTAAATATACAATCATGTCATCTGCACAGACAATTTGACCTCATCTCTTCCTATTTGAATACGCTTTATTTCTTTCTCTTGCCTGATTGCCCTAGCCAGAACTTCCAATACCATGTTGAACAGGAGTGGTGAGAGAGGCCATCCTTGTCTTGTGCCAGTTTTCAAAGGGAATGCTTCTAGCTTTTGCCCATTCAGTATGATATTGGCTGTGGGCTTGTCATAAATAGCTCTTATTATTTTGAGATATGTTCTATCAATACCTAATTTATTAAGAGTTTTTAGCATGAAGTCGTGCTGAATTTTATCGAAGGCCTTTTCTGCATCTATTAAGATAGTCATGTGGTTTTTGTCATTTGTTCTGTTTATGTGATGGATTGGTTTACTGTATTCAGGAGACCCATCTCACGTGCAAAGACACATATAGGCTCAATATAAAGGGATGGATGAATATTTACCAAGCAAATGGAAAGCAAAAAAAAAAAAAAAAAAAAAAAAGTGGAGGTTGCAATTCCAGTCTCTGATAAAGTAGACTTTAAAACAACAAAGATCAAAAGAGACAAAGAAGGGCATTACATAATGGTAAAAGGATCAATGCAAAAAGAAGAACTCACTATTCTAAATATACACGCATCCAATACAGGAGCACCCAGATTCATAAAGCAAGTTTTTAGAGATCTGCAAAGAGATTTAGACTCCCACACATTAATAGTGGGAGACTTTAACACCCCACTGTCAATATTAGACCAATCCACAAGACAGAAAATTAACAAGTATATTCAGGACTTGAACTCAGCTCTGGACCAAGCAGACCTAATAGACATCTACAGAGCTCACCACTCCAATTCAACAGCATATACATTTTTTCTGAGCACCACATCACACTTATTCTAAAATTGACCACATAATTGGAAGTAAAACACTCCTCAGCAAATGCAAAAGAATGGAACTCATAACAAACAGTCTCTCAGACCACAGTGCAATCAAATTAGAACTCAGAATTAAAAAACTTACTCAAAACTGCACAATTACATGGAAACTGAACAACTTGCTACTGAATGACTACTGGGTAGATAGCAAAATTAAGAGAGAAATAAAGATGTTCTTTGAAACCAGTGAGAACAAAGACACAATGTACCAGAATCTCTGGGACACAGCTGAAACAGTGTTTAGAGGGAAATTTATAGCACTAAATGCCCACAGGAGAAATCGGGAAAGATCTAAAATCAACACCCTAACATTACAATTAAAAGAACTAGAGAAACAATAGCAAACAAATTCAAAAGCTAGCAGAAGATAAGAAATAACTAAGATCAGATCAGAACTGAATGATATAGAGACACGAAAAATTCTTCATAAAATCAATAAATCCAGGAGCTGGTTTTTTTTGAAAAGATTAACAAGATAGATAGACCACTAACCAGACTAATAAAGAAGAAAAGAGAGAGGAATCAAATAGACACAATAAAAAATGATAAACGGGAGATCACCACTGATCCCCCAGAAATACAAACTACCATCAGAGAATACTATAAACACCTCTACGCAAATAAACTAGAAAATCTAGAAGAAATGGATAAATTCCTGGACACATACATTCTCCCAAGACTAAACCAGGAAGAAGTTGAATCCCTGAATAGACCAATAACAAGTTCTGTAATTGAGGCAGTAATTAATAGCCTACCAACCAAAAAAAAGCCCAGGACCAGATGGATTTACAGTCAAATTCTAGCAGAGGTAGAAAGAGGAGCTGGTACCATTCCTTCTGAAACTATTCCAAACAACAGAAAAAGAGGGACTCCTCCCTAACTCATTTTATGAGGTCAGCATCATCTTGATACCAAAACCTGGCAGAGACACACACACAAAAAGAAAATTTCAGCCCAATATCCCTGATGAACATTGATGTGAAAATCCTCTGTTAAATACTGACAAACTGAATCCAGCAGCAAATCAAAAAGCTTATCCACCACCACCAAGTCGACTTCATCCCTAGGATGCAAGGCTTGAGTGGGCTTTTTGATATTGAGCTCTAATTTGATTGCACTGTAGTCTGAGAGACTGTTTGTTTTGATTTCAGTTCTTTTGCATTTGCTGAGGAGGGCTTTACTTCCAATTATGTGGTTAATTTTAGAGTAAGTGCCATGTGGCACCGAAAAAAGATGTATATTCTTTTGTTTTGGGATGGCGAGTTCTGTAGATATCTATCAGGTCCACTTGGACTAGAGCTGTGTTCAAGTCCTAAATATCTTTGTTAATTTTCTGTCTTGATAATCTGTCTAATACTGACAGTGGGTTATTAAAGTCTCCCACTATTATTGTGTGGGGGTCTAAGTTTCTTTGTAGGTCTCTAAGAACTTGTTTTATGAATCAGGGTGAACCATAAAATCAGAACTTGTTTTATGAATCATAATATATATTAGGTGACTATATATCAGGACAGTGAAATTTTCTTGTTGAACTGAGACCTTTAACATTATGTAATGCCCTTCTTTGTCTTTTTTGACCTTTGTTGGTTTAAATCTATTTTGTCAGAAACTAGGATTGCAAGCCCTGCTTTTTTCTCCTTTCCATTTGCTTTGTTTATTTTTCTCCATCCTTTTATTTTGAGTCTATGTGCATCTTTACACACAAGATCTGTCTCCTGAATACAGCACACTGATGGGTCTTGTCTTTGTATCAAGCTTGCATTCTGTGTCTTTTAATTAGGGTTTTTGGCTCATTTACATTTAAGGTTAATATTGTTATGTGTGGATTTGATCCTGACATCATGATGCTAGCTGGTTACATTTGCAGTATTGTTAACGTAGCAACTGCTTCATAGTGTCATTGGTCTGTGTACTTCAGTGTGTTTTTGTAGTGGCTAGTAATGGTTTTCCTATCCTTGTTTAGTACTTCCTTCAGTTTTTACAAGGCAAGCCTGGTGGTGACAAAATACCTCACCATTTGCTTGTCTGAAAAAGATTTTGTTTCTCCTTCACTTATGAAGCTTCATTTGGCTGGATATGATATTTTGGTTCTCATTATTTTGAACTAAGTTCCTTCTCTTTAAAGGAATTCCTTTTTTTTTTAAGAATGTTGAATATTGGCTCCCAATCTCTTCTGGCTTGTAGGGTTTATGCTGAGAGGTCAGCTTTTAGTCTGATGGGTTTCCCTTTGTAGGTGACCTGGTCTTTCTCTCTGGCTGCCCTTAATATTTCTTTCTTTCTTTCAGCTTTGGAGAATCTGATGATTGTGTCTTGGGATAGATCTTTTCATGGAGTATCTTATTGGGAGTCTCTGGATTTCCTGAGTTTGAATATAGGCCTGTCTTTCTAAGTTGGGGAAGTTCTCCTGGATGATATCTCGCAGTGTGTTTTCCAACTTGCTTCTATTCTCCCCATCTCTTTCAGGTACTCCAGTTAGTCATAGGTTTGGTCTTACAGAGTCCCATAGTTAAAAACCCTGGAGGTTTTGTTTATTCGTTTTCATTCTTTTTTTCTCTAATCTTTTCTGCTTGCCTTATTTCAGCAAGATAGTCCTCAAGCTGTGATAGCCTCTCTCCTGCTTGTTTGATTTGGCTATTGATACTTGTGTTTGCATCATGAAGTTCTCATGCTGTGTTTTTCAGCTTCATCAAGTCGTTTATGTTTCTCTCTAGACTGGTTATTCTAGTTAACAAATCCTGTAATCTTTTATCATGGTTCTTAGCTTCTTTGCAGTAGGTTAGAATATAGTCCATTAGCTCGGCGAAATTCGTTATTATCCACTTTTTTTTTTTTTTTGAGATGGAGTCTCGCTCTGTCGCCCAGGCTGGAGTGCGGTAGCGCCATCTTGGCTCACTACAACCTCCACCTCCAGGTTCAAGTGATTCTCCTGCCTTAGTCTTCCCAGTAGCTGTGCCAACATGCCCAACTAATTTTTGCATTTTTAATAGAGATGGGATTTCACCATGTTGGCCAGGCTGATCTCAAACTCCTGACTTCAGGTGATAGCCTGCATCGGCCTCCCAAAGTGCTGGGATTGCAGGTGTGAGCCACAGTGCCTGACCTATTACCCACTTTCTGAAGCCTACTCCTGTCAGTTCTTCCATCTCAGCTGCAGCCCCGTTCTGTGCCCTTGCTGGAGAAGTGTCGCAATCATCTGGAGGAAAAGAGGCATTCTGGCTTTTGGAATTTTAGGGGTTTTTGCATTGGTTTATCTTAATCTTTGTGGATTTATCTACCTTTGATCTTTGAGGCTGATGACCTTTGGATGGGGCTTTTGTCGGGGATGGGGGGTGGCTGTCTTTTATATTGATGTTGCTATTGTTGCTTTTAGTTTGTTAGTTTTTCTTCTAACAGTCAGGTCCATCTTCTGCAGATCTGTTGCAGTTTGCTGGGGTTCACTCCAGACCCTGGTCGCCTGGGTATCACCAGTAGAGGCTGCAGAACAGCAAAGATTTCTGCCTGCTCCTTCCTCTGGAAGCTTTGTCCCAGAGAGGCACCAGCCTGATGCCAGCCAGAGCTCTCCTGTATGAGGTGTCTGTCAACCACTGTTGGAAGGTCTCTCCCCGTCAGAAGGCATGGGGTCAGGGGCCCGCTTGAGAAGGCAGTCTCTCCCTTAGCAGAGTTGGTGCACTGTGCTGGAAGAATGCCCCTTGTCAGGATCCACCCCTCTCTTCACAGCCATCAGGCAGGAAAGAGTAAGTCTTTCGAAACTGAGACTGTAGCTGCCCCTCCCCCCAGATGCTCTGACCCAGGGAGATGAGAGTTCTGTCTGTAAGCCCCTTACTGGAGCTGCTGTATTTTCTGTAGAGATGCCCTGCCTGGTGAGGAGGGATCTAGAGAAGCAGTCTGGCCACAGCCACTTTGCTGCGCTGTGGCGAATCCCGCCCAGTCCAACCTTGTCAATCTCCTTAGCACTGTCAGGGGAAAACTGACTACTAGAGCCACAGTAATGGCAGTCCCTCCTCTCCCTGGACCCCGAACTCAGTTGTCCCAGGCAGACTACAGATGTCTGTGCTGGTAGTGGGAATTTCAAGCCAGTGGTTCTTAACTTGCTGGGCTCCGTGGGAGTGGGATCCGCTTAGTGAGACCCTGGCTTCAGCCCCCTCTTCACGGTACTGGATGGTTCTCTTGTCTCACTGGAGTTACAGGTGTTGCTGCAGTATGTAAAAACTCCTGCAGCTCAGTGCCTGTCCAAACAGGCTCCCAGGTTTGTGTTTGAAACCTGGGACCCTGGCGGTGTAGGCTCAGGAGGGATTCTCCTGATCCGCAGATTACAAAAGTCCATAGGAAAAACCTAATAACCCTGGCGGGTAGCAGAGTTCCTCACCACTTCCATTGGCTAGGAGAGAAAGGTCTCTCCCTCTGCGCACTTCCCAGGTGAAGCAACACCGCACCCTGCTTCTGCTTGCTTTCTTGGGTTGTGCCCACTGCCTAGCCAGTCCCAGTGAAATGAATTGGGTACCTCAGGTGGAAATGTAGAAATCACTCACCTTCTATGTTGATCTCGCTGGGAGGTGCAGACTGGAGCTGTATCTATTTGGCCATCTTAGGCCCTACAAGGGACATTTTGTTTTATCAGCCCAAGTTGACTAAGATGATGACTCTTTTACTTCTTATCATTTTTAGCTCAGTAGTCAAATATCTGCAGAAATCTGGATTATTGTAAACATTTAACAGGAATGGATATTTGAAAATAAATCAGTTTGACATATACATCTTTATGGTTATTGTGACAATATACATTACTAGTCAGGAGTCACTCTTAAGCAGATAGACAAAGTAAGCAGAACATAAATATGCCAATAAATTTCACAATGCTGGGTACTGAATAAATGTAAGTCTGTGAAATAGACTAACCAACGTGAAAACATAAGAAAACTGTTTGTGGTCATTAAAAAAAATAGAAAAACTCCAATAAGAACTTAGAAAATTATGACTATATATTTAGGAGAGCCAACCGCATATGATCTGTGATTTAAATAATATTAAATAAGAATAGGTTATCTTATATTTTTATCGTCAGACTCAAAACTGATGAAGAATGATATATATGTTGTAAGCATAGTTAAATATGTAAGCTGCCTCAAGGTGGAATGAAGAAGTATGGAATATATATATATATATATATATATATGCATAGTCAAGTTACAACACTATCGAAAACATCTAATTGTGTTTAGGAGGAGAAAATAAGCACATTTCTGGCCATAGACTTGCCTTTCCTTTGGAATAAAGAGAAGTAAGGAAAGAAAAGATTCTTCAGAATTGCCCTCCACTTCTCTAATGCCATTAATTTTTTAAACTCTTACCTCACATGTTCAATCTGAGTTGAAACTCCCTGACCTGCATCATCACCCTTTTCTCCTTCACTTCCAATTACATTTTGCAATGTAAATTGCAAGTCCACTCTTGACTTCCTTAAGATTATAGGAGACTATATATAAACTTTAGGAGGTCAAGCAACATGAAAAACGTGTTGTTGAATTTTTTAAAATCCTCTGTTCATTTCACTTTACAGAGAAGTCTTTAAAATCCCTAAAAAGAAGTTTTCCTATTACAGACTAACTACTGAATCTCCCATTTATTTCTTAAGTTTTGATCTCATGTGGAGACAACATATAACCCTGAACAATTACTCAAATATTTACAAAAAAATAAGTGACTTTATCCATATTTTAATTTTAACAACATCCTGTTTTAAAAACAAATTTAATAAACAAAAGCTGACAATCTTTTAAAGTATAATTTTCTCTTCATATTAAAGTATAATTTTCTCTTCATATATCAGCAACACATATATACCCTCTAAACAAATTTATTTTTGGTTTAACTTTTAAACAAGTATTTGACAATGTGGTAAATATGCAAGTTAGAAAAGGCATATTAAGACACACCAGGAGTTAACTTGACTGTTGGTGACAGACTTCTAGGAAAGAAGACAATGGGACAATTCTTCAAGTCCTTCCAATTTGAATACTCTCACATTACAACAGCTCGTACACCCTTTCTAGAATAAGACTCTTACCTGTTGTGGTCATTATAGTCCAAATTCTGATTAAATTCTGGTTTTTAAATTTCCCTTGCTCTGACCAGCAGCTGCATTTTTCTGAAAGGCTCGGTGTTGCTGGATAACTTAGCACTGTCATTTTTATATCAAAATTTTCTCTTGCTAGCTGAAGAAAAACAATTCTTTAAAATAGAAATGAGTCTGCTTTTAACAAGCCCTAAAACCATCCCTGTTCTTACTGGGTTTGTGGGATTGCTGTAAGAGAATTCTTTTTTTTTTTGAGACGGAGTCTCGCTGCCTCACCCAGGCTGAGTGCAGTGGCGCGATCTCGGCTCACTGCAAGCTCCGCCTCCCGGGTTCACGCCATTCTCCTGCCTCAATCTCCTGACCTCGTGATCCGCCCGCCTCGGCCTCCCAAAGTGCTGGGATTACAAGCGTGAGCCACCGCGCCCGGCCGAGAATTCTTATTATTCTTCTGCACAAATAAATTTTATTCATGTCCAAATTTTCCACTCTATCATCTCCTTAATTTCTGTGCCATTTTATTTAAAATAACTAAATTTTATATGTCAATGCATATTCAACAGTTATGAATAAGAATGTAAAATATACAGTTACTTCTGTTGTGTCTAGTTCCTTTCTCTAAATCCTTATTTACTTTATAGTATTCTAGACATGCAGTCAAGGGAAACAAACTTTTGCTCCTGTGAAATTTCGTAGGTAACTTTTTGCCTTAGTGCCTAAAGTTACTGAAAACAAGACAGTTTTTTAAAGCGAATTTGCCAAAAGCCAACTATCCCAATGGCTAAGTTATCAAAGGAACAATTTTCTGAATGAACTTTCCTCATAGTCATTGATCCTTACCACTTCTGTGGATTTTACTCAGGAAAGATTGAAAAAAATTGAAAAAAAAACTTTAAAAATGTATATGGCTAAAAGAAATTAAAACAAAACTTATGGAAATCAAAAACTGTTAAAACCTAACTAACCCGGCCGTGGTCACCCCTGTAACCAGGACTTTGGGATCCGAGGCGGGTGAACATGAGGTCAGGAGATCGAGACCATCCTGGCTAAACGGTGGGAAACCAATCTAAACAAAAAAAAAAAAAAAAAAAAAAAAAACCTTGGTGGCGGGAGCCTGTAGTCCCAGCTACTCCAGAGGCTGACGCAGGAGAATGGCATGAACCCGGGTGGCGGAGCTTGCAGTGAGCGGAGATTGCGCCACTGCACTCCAGCCTGGGCTAGAGAGTGAAACTCTGTCTCAAAAAAAAAAAAAAAAACCCCAACAAAACCAACAAAACAAAACGAAAAACATAATTCAAATTGCTATAAACTTTATAATGACTACAGAAACAACTACATTTGTCTTTCACAAAGAAAATGCTAGCTGAAGAGAAACAATTCTTTAAAACAGAAAGAATTTATTCTGAAAGACAGCTCGTGTTTCAGAGATGTTGTCCAGTCAGTGAATTGAATTTTGCTGAAGTGAATTTGGCAAATAAACCTAGATAGAGCTGAAGTTGCAAGGAATAATTAGAAAAAGATCAGGAATTGAAGAAGTGGAGCAATAATGGGCTGACAACAGGGTACATTGGCAAGTTTCAAGAGGAGTAAAAGTTGAGGCTGAGTTAAATTAGGTATAGCACTTTCCTGTCAGCTTTTATTTTACTTCTGGGAAAAGTATGTTTTCTTGGTAACAATCCTGGGATGTAAGTTGTGATAATATATCCTACAAAAGTCAAAGACAGGTGTCCTGAGGTCAACTTAAAGCAGCAGGTAAGGGCTATGGAGCCCTCGGACATCAGAATAATAGTATTGCAAATGTGACTCAATGTCTAAACCAAAGCTACACTAATACACTTGCAAAATAAATGTTTTTTAGAAAGGTTCTTATTTTCTCTCATACCCAGTTTGGTGTACTGAAATTCAGTTTTGGTGCTAACCATCCAGAGTTAGCATAGACATTCAAGGTTATTTAAGACATCTGCTGCCTTTCAGAGGTTCCCAGGCCTCCTGCACTTCTGACCCACTGACTATAAACTTCGGGTTTCCCATGACACCCTCAGATTTAGTAATTCATTAGAATGATTTACAGAAGTTACAAAAGCACTACGCTTTTGCAGTTTTATCATAAAACATACAAATCAGGAAGACCAGCCAAATAAAGAGACACATAGGATGACGTATTGAAAGGAACGCAGAGCTTCTGTGTCCTCTCTCACTGGAATGAAGGTTTATTTTTCTCACAGCAAAACAATGTGTTCACTAACTGGGACACTGCACTAAATGTCAGTATCTAGAGTTTTACTGGGGTTTTATTATGTAGAAATTACTGATTGATTCAATCATTGTCTGTATCATTTAGCTCAAACTCTTGCCCCTTCATTCCCTGAACATTGGACTGGCTCTAGTCCCAATCCTCTAATTACCAATCCCGGAGCTATCTATAGGACACACTGAGTCACTTCATTCATATAACAACAAAAGCGTCCCTATTTTTCCACATCCTCTCCAGCATCTGTTGTTTCCTGACTTTTTAATGATTGCCATTAATGGTGTGAGATGGTATCTCATTGTGGTTTTGTTTTGCATTTCTCTAATGACCAGTATGATGAGCTTTTTTTCATATGTTTGTTGGCCATATAAATGTCTTCTTTTATGAGGTGTCTGTTTATATACTTCACCCACTTTTTGATGGATTTTTTTTTTTTTTTTGTAAATTTGTTAAAGTTCCTTGTAGATTCTGGACACTAGCCCTTTGTCAGATGGATAGATTGCAAAAGTTTTCTCCCATTCTGCAGGTTGCCTGTTCACTCTGATTATAGTTTTTTCTTTTTTTTCTTTTTCTTTTTCTTTTTTTTGTTTTTGCTGTGCAGAAGCTTTTTAGTTTAATTAGATTCCATTTGTCAATTTGAATCATTTTTCTCTATTTATGTTACTAAACAGAAGATGACAATAAAGTTTCCTACTCAGCAGAAATTAGGATGCTTCAATTTCATATTGCTAAAAGTTTACAGAATTTTATTCTATAAATAAAATCCTGATATTGAGTAAAATTAACCCCTCATTTAAAAAATATCAATCAGAGTGCTCCATTTCACAGACTATTGTCATATATATTTGAACTCTTCGCTCTTGGACTATGACTTTGAAATACCATTTCATGTGGCTTTGGGTAAAATCCATTTATACTAGATATCACTTACATTTATAAGTGTGTTTGTAGAAATATTTGTAATTATAAGTGTGTTTGTAGAAATATTTGTACAGATGTTTGTAAAACAAGTTAAATACTTTGGATTACTTCTGAAAAGATAAAGTTTCACATAATATTTATTATTGTTGCTATCATGGCTCTTTTCAAAAGAAAAAGCACTCATGAGTTTATACTTTAGGATATCCAAATGATCATTAATTTTTTTTAATGCGAGACCGAATTTATGGAACTATCTAGAACTTTAAATAATATGGGCTCATAAATACCCAAATATGTAGGTTTTTTATCTCACATAAGCAAGTAATACATGGGAAAGAAACATTCTGTTCTAGCTTTTTTAAAAAATGTAGCTTGTGTTTAAAAATGGACACAAAGCAAATATTCTGTTTTATTCATTTTATTTCATTTGCTTTTCACGATATGTAAAATTTTTAAATAAATGGTATGCTTGAAAATTTAAAAAAAGAAAGACTGCACAAAACAAATAAAAAAGTAATGAAATGGTAGTAGAAGGTAATAATTATCAACAATTACCTTGAATGTAAATTGATTAAATTATCTTATTAAAAGAAATAGAGTAAATATATGGATAAGAAACAAAACAACAAACCAAGAACTAGTTGAATGCTATCTACAAGAGACTAACTTCACCTGTAAGGACATTAATAGACTGAAAGTGAAGAGATGAAAAAAGATATTCCATGCAAATGCATATCCAAAAATTAAATTAACTATATTCATATCAAATAAAATAGACATTAAGTCAAAAACTGTAAAAGGAAACAAAGAAGGTCATTATATAATGATGAAGAGGTCAATTCTGCAATAGGATTTAACAATTATAAACATAAATGCAGCCAATACCAGAGTAACTAAATTTATAAAGCAAATATTTATAGGTATAAAAGGATAAATAGACCACAATACTGTATTAGTAGGGGAGTTCAATGCCCATTTTAATTAATGGACTACTCATTCAGGAAGAAAATTTTAAAAAGAAATTTAGCAGTTGAATTTAAACTTCACTCTATACCAAATGAATCTAACAGATATTTACAGAACATGTCATACATCAGCTGAAGAATACACATTCTTCTGAACTGTGCATGGAATATTCTCCAAGATAGATTATATGTAAGTTCCCAAAACAAGTCTTAACTAACCTAAGATGCTCTGGATTTTCTACGTGATTCTTTTTAATTATTTCAATATCTTCATTGAATTTATTTGAGCTTCCTCAAACAACCATTTTGAATTCTCTGTCTGAAAGGTTACATTTCTCTATTTCTACAAAACTGATCCTTGGTGACTTACTTAGTTCATTTCGTGAGATTATATTTTCCTGGATATTCTTGATACTTGCAGATGTTCATCTGTGTCTTTGCATTGAAGAGTTA
Source organism: Hylobates moloch (assembly GCF_009828535.3). Classification (NCBI taxonomy): domain Eukaryota; kingdom Metazoa; phylum Chordata; class Mammalia; order Primates; family Hylobatidae; genus Hylobates; species Hylobates moloch. The sequence continues at coordinate 52,100,518 of NW_026652278.1, forward strand.
GGTATTTATTGTAAACTTCTTAGTCTGAGAATGTTTGTACTCATACATCTTGGGAAGTCTTTCCACCTATTCAAAAGGACTTTAGTGTTATGATCTAAGCACTGTCTACTTTAGGTAGCAACATAAACTCAGTAATGCTGTGGTTCTTGCAGACTCATAGAGGTACTACCTTGATAGTCTTAGACAAGGTCTGAATAATTCTCCGGATTATCAGGCAGAAACTCTTGTTCTCTTCCCTTACCTTCTCCCAGAGTCTCTCTCTCTCTCTCTTTGTTCTGAGCCACCTGGATCTTGGGATGGAGTGACACAAGCACTCCTGTAGCCACCACCATGAGGGCAGTGGTGGGTGAGACCTGATGCCAAAACAGTACTGGGTCTTACACAGGCGTGCTGCAACCACTCTCTGGATACCACCTACATTTTCTAAAGGCCACAGGACTATACAATCAACAAGTGGCAATGCCAGCCAGGCCTTTGTCCTTCTCTTCAGGGTGGAAAGTTCCCCCAGGACCGAGATATGTTCAAAGTTTCCACCTGGAAGCTAGGGACTGTAGTCAAAAACCTTAGAATTGTACCTGGTGTTCTATTGTACTGCAGCTGAGCTGGCATTTAAACCACAAGATGCAGTCCTTCCCCACCCTTTCCAAAGGCAGAGGAGCCTCATCCCATGGCCACCACCACCACACACTTGTAGGGAGTCCTGCCAGACTACTGCCAATGTTCTCTTCAGGCCCAAGGGCTCTTCAATCAGTTTCAATCAGTTTATAATGAATGCTCTCTGGCCTGAGACTCACTCTTTAGGGCAACGGTCTCCCATCTGACCCAGGGCAGGACCAGAAATGTCATCCAAGAGCCAAGTCCCAGAGTCCGGGACCCCAAGATTCTACTTGGTGTTCTCCACCCCTGTGGCCAAGGTGGTACCTTAGGTGCAATATAAAGTTTCCTTTGCTTTTCCCTCTGCTTTTCTTAAGTGGAAGGGGTCTCACCTCATTGCCATCACAGTTGGGAATGTGCTGAGTCTCACCTGAATCCAGCAAGTCTTAGAATCTGAGCAAAGGCCCTCAACATAGTACCTAGGTATTGCTACTGGTTATTCAGGACCCAAAGACTCTTCGGTTAGCTGGCGATGAATCCTGCCAGAACTGGGACTTTCCTTTCAAGGCAGCAGATTCCCTTCTAGCCCAAGTGGTGTCTAGAAAAATTGTACAGAGCTAGGGCCTTGAAAGGATATCTCGTGATCTCTGCCCTATTTTGCTATGACTGAGCTGATATTCAAGATGCAAGACAAAAGTCCTCCCTACTCTTCCATCTTCCTTCCTTCAAGCAGAGAGAAGTGGCCTCATTTGGAGCCACAAGTTCTGCAGCCTAGAATTAGGGAGGAGGTGATTCCAGCACCTCTTAGCTACCCTACCTATTTTTTCAGTCAATTCCATCCTCCTTACCTCCCCCCAGTCTACTGTCTCTAGGCCAATTTCAGCCCTAGAACTTGCCTAGCTGTTGCAGTCTTTGTGGTCTAGACTGTCTTTCAAGTTTATTTAGAGTCCCAGAGCACCTTAGCCTGTGGTGGTGAGGCTTGTGGGAACTCAAGTTCCTACTTCTGGGATTGGCAATTCCCCTCTGGGCAGGGCTGTTGGTATAAATGCTCCCTCTGTGGGCAGGAATCACCTGAGTTCGGTCTGATTTTGTTTTTTGCCATAACATGGCAGGACTGAGTCAACCCCTCTCCCCAGCACATAGAAAGGCTCTCCACACCTTGTTGCTGCTGTTAGGGGACAAGGGAGGGTTGGCATCAATGATTCAAGACTGTTTTTCCTATGACTTAAGCGCCACTTTCAGTGATATGAAGTTAAAACCAGTTACTGTAAGTGCTCACCTGGTTTTTCATTCTTATGAAGATGCATTTTTGTGCATGTATAGATAGTTGTTAAACTGGTGTTTTTGTCAGGGAAATGATCGGTGGAGCTTTCTATTTTGCCACCTTACTCAGCATATCTATGTCTAATTTATAAATTTAACTTTATCGTAAGTACGTGTGTATAGGAAAATTTTATAGTATATATAGGGTTCAGTACAATCAACAGTTTCTGGCATTCACCTGGAGTCTTCAAAAGTATCCCACATAGATAAGGGGAGATTATTGTACCTACTTACTTTCCACAGACAAATGACCTCAGGTCCCTAGTATTTGCCTTATTGCTATGGACCATGTCTTTTTTGCTACTATTTAAAGGGACAGAATTGAATATTATTTAAGAAAGCAGAGAAAATACAAAGAGCTGTTGGCAAATCTGAAATTGAAATTAGGCCTAAAGTTTCTGTTCATGATCATACTTATCATTCAGGGTATAAAGAATGTCATAATGCACTCTATTCCTGATACTACATCAATGACAGTAATCAGTCTGTAAGTCTGTTTGCCTCCTCATTCAAGTGCAAAATTTTCAACATTTTCTATACAGTGATAGAGAAAAAAATATAATTGGACTGCTCTACATGAAACTCTACTTTTCAAATGGGCCAGAAGATAGAACTTATGAAAAGTAAACAGACATTTTCTTTGTATAGGTAAGATGAGTAGGTCAGTTTGTTTGGAGGAAAAGCAAAAATAGTATGAATATGTGACTACATTTGTGATATGCACAGGCTTTTGCTAACACCTAAACAGAGATAAAAATATTTATGAAGTAAAATTTTAACACAAATTAGATTAAATGGATATTGCTTTAATCAAACTGGTCTTTTCTTCCCATAAATAAAGGCAAGAAAATTCAAATGTTTTATTAACTGAATCAGCTACAGCTTCCATTACCCCACATATTCCAGCATGCAAATAATACTACGGCAGTCTTTCAGGAGTAAAAAATAACATCTGCAAGAATTATTTTTGTATTTTATTTATTTTATTTTTGAGACGGTGTTTTGCTCTTGTTGCCCAGGATGGAGTGCCGTGTTGTGATGTCAGCTCACCACAACCTCAGCCTCCCGGGTTCAAGCTATTCTCTTGCCTCAGCCTCTTAAGTAGCTAGGCCTACGGGCACACACCACCATGCCCAGCTAATTTTTCTATTTTTAGGAGAGACAGGGTTTCACTATGTTGGCCAGACTTGTCTCGAACTCCTGACCTCATGATCTGCCTGCCTCGGCCTCCCAAAGTGCTGGGATTACAGGCGTGAGCCACCATGCCTGGCCTGCAAGAATTATTTTTAAGAAAAATCTAAACACCTTAAATCTACCATTAAAGGAATTAATAATGCAGCATCTTGAGAGAATAGCACCTTCTAATTCAAATGTGTACATGACTTAATAAAACCATTTCTCAATTGCTTGTCTTGCTATGCACATCTTAACCATCCTCCAATAATGACCTTAAATCTAACCCCCTCTCCATGGATCATTGTGTGATTTTGCCATCTTTGATTATGACCTTGCATTTATCTAAATGATATAACACCTAAATTACGCTTCTTTTTAAGCACATATTATATTCTGCCACAAGTTATGTTTATATGTGCCTTTATCTTATTCCACAACTGGGCTACTATTTTTTCCTGATTTATATTTCCATTTCCTATAGCAATGTTAAGGCCTTGCTGACCATAGTTACTCAATAACTCTTCTGAAATGAAAGGTTAACTGAATGAACTAAGCATAGCATTTTGAGTTTCAGTTCTTCTAATTTAACTCTGTGAGGTATCACCTTACTTGTCAAAAATGCCATGTAATTTTAAATCCATGTAGTAAAGATTTTTATTTTATCTTTATTCTTAAAGTTCAACTTTGAATGAACTTAATAATTTTATAAGATTGTTATTTTCTCTTCTGGTTCTCTTTATACTTTCTAAGGATCAGAACAGTTTCAGTCTGTATTGGTCCTTAGCCCATTGCACCTTATGGCTTTTTTTTTTTCCACTGTCTCATGAGCCGCTGACAAACAGAAACCATTTGGATTTACCTCTTTCTCATATCACTAAAGCATATGGTATGATGCAGAGCATAAAAATATTCACAATTGAATAGAACTTTCCCTTTTCAGACAATCAGTTTTTGCTTATTTAGTGAGGATATATCATCATAAAAGTTGTGTCTGTCAAGGTATTGGCAACCTATACTGTTACCACTTCTACCCAGAGCTACCTAAACTAAATAAATGGTGGTCCTACCAGCAGAAACAAAGTGGATTTGTAAGCTAAAATAAACATAGGTGTGTTAGGGAGTTTTCAAGTGAAAGTAATAGAAAAGCCCATCTTAAAATGGGTCAATAAAACTGAGAAAGGTTTACCAGCTTGACTCATGTAATGGCTCAACTGAATTATCAAAGATTTCATTTTGGTTTCATCTTGGTCTTCACTTCTAAACAATTCAAAATAATTGACGCAGTTGAGGAGATATAGGGCCAGGACAATAGTGAGGTAAGTGAGCCACTTGCCTTGGACACAAAATTAAAAGAGGGACAAAAGAAACTCTGCAACTAAGATGAACAAAATATTTAAACAATTTTTTTAATTTCAAAATTAATGTAAAAATACATAATAAACAGAGATAAACATTTTAAACAAAGGATACATCAAAAAGTGTCCTATCTGTGCCCAGGATGCTTCTGCTTGCATCTTGACAATGACCACTGTTGCTTCCTTTAGCAGATAAGGAATAATTAACAAGAGGGACTTGAAGAGGACAGGAAAGTTTCTCATTGGTCCCAACCTTGTCTTTGCTGAATATTTTACCTCCTCATCTCTCCCTTTATTAACTTTGGCTTGGTGTGTGAAATTTAGCCTTTCCAGCTATGTCCTAGCATGTCTGATATTTAAGACATTTTAAACATCAGGGAATTCAGCCCACGGGTAGACTAAGCCTCTGTTAGCAAACTTGTTTTGTTGTTGTTGTTTGCTCTCTTCAAAAAGCTACTTTGGAATCAAGCTTGCTTTTTCCTTTAGAATATAGTCCAATATTCTGGTTGTTTTTCACCAAGCTCCTAATGGTGTAGTTTCTGGACATATAGTCTAATATCAAATCTATGCTTCAGTAGGCCTCATTTTAACTCTTTTGCTACCATAAAATAAGGATTGAAAACTTTCACATATTGTGGATAAAAGTTTTGTTTTTTCTATTTTTTCGTCTTCTACTTAACTCCTTTACTTAATGAAGTTCACACTTTTAATGAAATTGAATGGGTCCTTAATTGTCCCATTCACAATTCCAAATCCTATAAAAATTTGGAATGTTCTTGGTTAAGAGAAACAGCAAATGACTCAACCTGGCCTACTAATAAAGACGATTGAATTGCTCATATAAAGTCCGGGAATAAGGAGACCTTCAGACTCACATTCAGGTAACCTAGCTATATAAAAGTAAGAAAGAATAGTTTGTTTGTTTGTTTGTTTGTTTGTATGTTTATTTTTTCATCTCTCTCTTCTGCCAACTACAGTTTTGTCTTCTAAAGAATTATTTTATCATAGTCATAGAAAGGTTTATCACAGTTGAGAATAATTGATTCCTAATTCATAGTCAAAGGAAGGACAATCTGTTGTGACTCAACATTTCAATCACAATTACCAGACACTCACTCCTATTGAAATAGCTTAGATCATATGACTATTACTAAAGCAATACCTGGGAATGGGCTGATTGGCTTAGGCTATCAGAGCCTACATAAAGAGCTGCTATATTTTACTTTCCCTTGAAGCATTTGGCATACTTGAGGGAGAGGTTGAGATACCCTAAAAAATAAATGGTTACATTTATAATTATGGAAGAGAAAATAGATTCTAGATATTCAACCATAAATTGCCACTGGGAAGAAACTAAGTTAATTAGATACACAAATTTTTAATAATCAGATAAGAAAGAAAGCATACTAGGTCTTGTTTGATCACTGTAAAGAGGAACAAAAAAAAAGTTTGAGTACGCAGCTGGGCTCAAAAGGTAATATTAGATTGCACTGAGCTTTACGTGCATATGACATTTTGTCATTAGAAAACGGTCAGGATAATTATTTTTTTCTGGATTCTTACAAGTTTTGTGTCATGTACTCCTTTGGCAGTTTGTTGAATTTTATGTATTCCTTCATTAAGGAATGGTATACTTTTAATGCAAGGATCAAAGAAAACACACACACATACACACACACACACACACACACACATATACATATACAATTATAGAAAAACAATAATTTTATTGAAATACAAGTGATCTGTGGACTGCAGTTAAAAACTCCTGATAGACCAGTGACTCTTATTACTGGGTGGAAGTTAAATCACCTAGATTTGCAGCATTTAAACAAACGAACAAAAAACTAGAGAACCATTCTAGGAAGATTAAATTAGAATCTCCACATAAGATGCTGGCATGAGTAGTTTTTATTTTTTTCTTTATGATTATTATGTGATTCTAAAGTATAGTCATGGTTGAGAACCACTCATCTACAACAATATTTTTTAAACTTTATGTGCTTTTGAATAATCTGAGCATTTTGTTAAAACATAATCTGATCAATGGGCCTGGGATAGAGTCTGGAATCTTGTATTTCTAAATAGCTTTCAAGTAATGCTAATGTTTCTGGCTTATGAGGAACACTTGTTGTAACAAGGGGCCAAGTAATCATTTACTTTCTTGAAGTAAAATTTTTTTACAAATTTATCCATGTTTAAAAGGCAGAATTATGTCATCTCGCCAGAGTTAAGAAGTCTTTTTTTTCCCATTATACTTATTTTCTATTTTGACTTTTTCCTTGGCATGCTTATATATACAAAATTTCATAAAATAAAATTTTCATTTGCTGAGTTTCTTTTCTGACATTATTATTTTATTTTATTATTGCAGAAAAATACTTTTTTAGGTGTAGAAAAAAAGAATAAAAAAATGATTTTCTTGGTGTTAAATAGGGCACTTGACCAACGTTATAAACGAACCAGACCTAAAAGAGATATATGGAATACCCCACTCAATAAAAACAAATGCTTTCTTTTCAAGTGAACATGATAAAACATATGTTAGGCCTCAGTACATGTAAAAACAAGTCTCAGTACATGTAAAAAATTGAGAGCATACAAAGCATCTGACATGATGAATGAAGAGAGAAATCAATAACAGAAAGAAAATAGAATTATTTACAAATATGTGGGGCAAAACAGTTCACTCTTTGACGATTTAAGTTTCTTTTAAACAAGGATGCTAAGAAGATTTAATAGGGAAAAAACTGGTTTCTTCAACAAATAGTACTGGGAAAACTGTATATCCACACACAAAATAATGAAGCTTGACTTTCATATCATATAGAAATTAACTCAAAATGGGACAAAGACCTAAATATGAGATAAAATTATAACAATATTAGAAGAAAACACAGGGATAAATCTTCATTACCTTTTATTTGGCAATGGATTCTTAGATATGACACCAAAAGCACAAACAACAAATGAAAATTAGATAGACTGAACTTTATAAACTTAAAACATTTGCATATCAAAGGATATTAAGAAAGCAAAAAGTGTACAGATAGGATAAAATATTTGCAAGTCACATAGCTGACAAGAGTCTATTATCCAGAATATACCAAACACTCCTACAAGTCAACAACAAAAAGTCCAATTTATAAAAAAAGAAGATTTTAATAGAGATTTCCCTGAAGAAGATATACAAATAGTTAACAAATACATGAAAAGATATTTAACATCATTAGCCATTAGGAAAATGCAAAGCAGAACTGTGTTAAGACCCAGCTTCACATATATTAGGAAAGTTATAATAAAACCAAAACAAAAATAAAAACAGAAAATAAGTATTGGCAAGAATGTGGAGAAATCAGAAACCTCTTACACTGCGGTGGGAATAAAAGAATACAACTGCTGTGGAAGTTTTGTGGTTCCTGGAAAAGTTATATAAAAAATTACCACATAACCTAGAAATTCTTCTGCTGGCTATATGTCCAAAAAGTTTTAAACAGAAACTTAAAGAAATACTTTTGTATAAATACTGAATACCACTATTCAGAATAACCAAAATGGTGAAAACAACACCAATGCCCAAAAATAAATGAATGAAGACTGAAAACGTGGTATACATACAGTGGTTTATTATTCAACCATAAATAAAAGTGAAGTACTGAGGCACGTGATATCATCGATTAACCTCAAAAAGAAAATATTAGACTGAGTGGAGGAAACCAGAAACAAAAGGTCACATACTATATGATTAAGCGTATATGAAATATGCAGAATAAGTGCATCCACAAAAATAGAAAGCCTCTAGGAAGCCTCCCCTTCCCCCTCCCCCTCCCTTTCCCCTTCCCGCTTCCCCCTCCCCTTCCCTCCTTTCTTCCCTCCCTCCTGTATAGAGAAATTAAGATTTAGTAAAGTGACTTGCCCAGGTAGCAGGTATCAGAGCCTGGACTCACACCTGTGCCTTCTGTCTTGAGACCGGCAGGTGAGTGGGCACTGGTTGAGTAGCGTGTTTTTGCTCAGGTGGTCTTGCAGCTGGCCACCCTGCGGGCCGGCCTGCTCTGTCTCTGCAGTTCACTGCACAGCATGCATTCCGTTCAGAAAAATAGAAGGGCTGGCGATAGTGAGAAATAGGGAGTAACAGTTCAGAAAGTGTAGGATTTTCTTTTGGGATGATAAAATGCCTTGTAACTAGATAGACATTATAGTTGCACAATGTGCTATATGTGAATGTACTAAATGCCACTGAATTGTATACTTTAAAATAATTAATTTTGTGAATTTCACCTTAATAAAAAAGATTAATTTATGAGCCATTAAAACTTTATCTTAGCCAAAATTTATTTTAAAATAAAGTCCATATAAAACAAAAAACATATACTACTAGAAGAATACAGCATTTACAGTGCTTTAGGACAGACAAATTTTCAAAACAAAAAGTAGTGAGAAAAGTTAATATTTACTCTACTTATTATGTATGTACATTTCTCTCTTTATTCAAATGATTCCCATAACATGGTCACAAGATAGCATAATCACTCTAAAACAGATGGCCTGCATATTGTAAGCCATCTAGTCAAGACCTATTTTTGTCTAATGCAAGAAGAAGCACCATTTAAACAGTGATTCCACCACGTTTCTTTCTTTTTTACAATAAATAAAGGTCATGAAAACACTGTACTACTCCGATGTTCAGTATACGAGCCACATGTTATTATCGAGCTTTTGAAATGCGGCTAGACCAAATTAAGATTTGCTGTTAAGTGTAAAATTTTAATAAAATTTCAAAAAAGATTTCAAAAATTTAGTTCAAAAGATGGCTGTCAAATACCTCATTAACACTTTTATTTATTGATTGCATGTTAAAAAAAATACTATTTTGGATATCTCAAGTTAAATAAAATAAATTTTTAAACAATATTCCTTTATTAATTTTTAACAAGAAACTTAATATTTGATGTAAAAATAAGTCTGCAGATGGGTAATATATAAAATTCATAGCCTTTGGAAATGTCTGGTATTATGAACTGAATGTTTTTATATCTTCCTCAAATCGATGTGTTGAAATCCTAATCACCAAAGTGATGGTTTTAGGAAGTGGGGACTTCAAGAGATGAAGTCATGAGGATGAAACTCTCTTGTAATGGAATTAGTGCCTTTATAAGAAGAAACACAAAGGCGATTAACTTCTCCCTTCCTCATGTAAGGATACAATGAGAAGATGGCCATTTGCAAACCAGGCAGCAGGTCCTCATCGGACACCAGATTGGTGGGCACTTCCAGGCTGCTATAACAAAAATACTATACCATAGAAATTTATTTCTCACAGGTCTAGCTAGAAGCTAAAAGTCCAAGATCAAAGCACCAGCAGATTCCATGTCTGGTGAGGGCTGCTTGCTGTTAACTTTAATGGCAAAAGGAGTGAGGAGTCCCTCTCCAGCCTTTTTTATAAGGACACTAATCCTTTTCATGAGGGCTCCACCTTCATGTTCTTGTCTAATCTCAAAGGACCCACCTCTTAATATCATCAGCTTTGGAGGTTGGAATTTCAACATACACATTTTGTGGGGGAGACACAAACATTCAGACCATAGCAATATGACTATTCACAATATTTACAGAACTGTTCATTTTTAAAAGTGATTTCACTTGCAAAGGTATTTTTTAAAGGTGAGGCCTCAAAGAAGGATTGTGTCAGGGACATCTGACAATGTGCATAGAAAATGCTCAAAAATAAATTTGTTTGGAGGTGGTATTTCTAAAAACACAGATCAAAAAGGGTTTGCATTTTGCTTTTTCCCCTTCCTACCTCCAAAATTTAGTATATGCTACTTAGAGGAATAAACTTGGTGAAGAAGGGAATAATATATCCAATAGTTGCTTTGTGTTTTCATTAAGTGCATTTTCAGGTCCTGTGAGAAACAGTGCAACTCCCAAAAAAAGATGAAATTTAATCCCAGGGTTCTCATTTCACCCCAGAGAGAAGTAACTTGGGAAAGATAATGAACTTTCCCCATTTCCTCATTTTCTTTATGAGAACTTAACATTCAAAATCCCATGATATTTTCCTGCCAATGGGAAGATAGGCTTAACTTCTAATATTAGGAAGAAAGAGTGAGAAGGAAAAATGTGTTGGCTCCATCATAAAACTTCTTGTCTCAATTTGGTAAGATATTTATCTTTGTCTTATGAACTGAAAGATAATATCAAGTGGGAAAAGACTTGTCCTACATTTTCACAATTAAGATGAGTACTCAAGGAATATTATAGAACAATTATGCTAAGCATCTTTGGGCTTAAAAACAATAGAAAACAAAACTGTACTATAATACTTTTGATAGAGTTTATAGTATTAATTTTAATTAACTTAATAATAACATCAGAAGACAATTGTAGACATGGCCCAAATTCCAGAAAGCAGGTAAAAATTCACTGATATTAATCTATGGGCTTCATACTACCTCTACTTCCTAATTTCCTGTTAATTATGTAGAGTCAATGGACATCTGCTGAAGCAGTTTATACCAATGTAATGCTCCATGAAGAAAGAGTATATGTCAATTTTGTTTATTGTTTTTAGCCTGTCTGACTCACATTATGTGTCAAAGTTTTTGAATTGTTAAACTAAGCAATTGTTCCTCCCAACATGTCATGAACACTAGCTGGTGTGAACTAGAATGGGAACTACAATATTTGGGGTTACTTCCTTTTATAATACACATAATTGTATGTCCTGCACAGACTCCCAAATAATATCATCTAAGCTATACACAAGAGAAATGTTCACCCATTTTAAAAAGATATGACTGATGAAAGGTATATTTTTTTCACTGACTAGAGCTAGAAAAGTTGACAATCTGGAAATCACTCTTTATACCCAGTGCCACTGTCTTACCGTTTATCTTGAGTCTACTTTCTACTTACCATCTATCTCCTCTTACACAATTCTAGGTCTTGAAGCCATCCTCTTTATATCAAAGTTATATAAAAGCCTCTAAACTGGTTTATCTGCATCTATTAATGCTTTATTCAAAACATCCCTCATGGTACAGTAACAATGTCTTATTAAATTTATTATTTATTCAAATTATTATGCATAAAGTTCTCCATTAACTTCTCACTCTAAGATATAGTAGAAAATCCTTAATTTAATATGTGATCCTATGTCCTTATATGATTTCTTTATATGATCTAGCTCCCATTCACCAGGCTCCTACAGAATCAGTTTTCCTTCTTCTTTACTCACCAGCCATGTCAACTTTCATTTATTTCCTCTCAAATGTAACTTCTACTTGGCTCGTTCAAATACCATAGGTTTCCTATATTTTAATACCAATTCCTAGGCAGAGCTCAGTGTCCAGCAACTTGAACTCCAACTTACTGGGCCTCTCCCAGCCTCAAAACTGTATTAACTGCAGTAAAGGGCTCAGCCCAGTGATGAAAGAAGCATAAAAAGTAGCCTCCATTCTGGACTAAATCCCAGGATCTGTGCATTTTTTTCACTTGCTACATAAGAAACAAACATTTTCCTTAAACGACTATTCAACAGCTAAGAGGAAATGAACTTAAAAGTGCACTACAATTAATTTGCATTTTAGAAATCTAAGTATGTATAAGCAATTTACTAAATTAGTCAACATCACTAGTCATTGCTGTGTATCTACTCTTTTGCAGAATAATGTCCACCACTTCTTGAAGTCCTAATGTATGCCACCCATTTTGGTCAATGATTTATATATATTGTTCCAATTATCATTCATAATAGTCAAATGTGATGTTATTATCCCAATACTACAACTGAAGGGTAAGTAGCTTAAGAAAACACACAGTGAATACAGAACTCAATTCTAGTCTTAGGTGTTTTACTCCAAGACCTTTCTCTTTTCCCTCTTGCCTTAGCTTTTTCCCTGTGTGGAAAATATTGCATTGCTGAAGACTAAGTTACTTACGGCTCTCTTTTTAAAGTCAGTGTCTCTGCAGCAGTTGCATGCTGCCTCATAATTCCCTTGCATCATACCATTCTCATTGTACCTAATGAGAGAGATGCCCATCTCTGGCAACCCTAAAAATAGTGAATCCTGCAAACATTTCAATAAAACATGTATTCCTGTATGAGTGACAAGTTCCCAGATGGAAGCTTAATTTGCTTTTCTACAGGCAAACAAAAGCTCACCAGAAGCTTGTTGCTTTAAAAAGAGTCCACTAGAGCTTTCTAAGAGAAGAAGCATTGTCCTGAATTCTCCCTTCTCCTTGTAATAAAAGAGAATAAGGTATTCTTTATTATAGAAATAAGCCAAAAGAATAAAAGAATGAGGCCATAATAATCCTTCTACCTATTTTTTCTGTTATTTTTCTTTCCACCCTTGTATATGCTTGTCTCTTCTAATCACCATTGGATAAGATTCTGGAATCCCTACTAATTTTGATATTTATTTAAAATTCCAACTACGTATCATTTTTGTTATTTGTATCTCTTTGTTTACTTTATTACATATTATTAGAGTTCAAATTTCTCTCATTTAATATACATATTTGAGTAAAAACTATCAGAAACTGAATCATCAGATTAAATAATAGTAATAATAATTGTCTTATTCTTAAGAACATGCACTTAAAAGGCTGATCTTTGTATTCCCACTAATGGACTTCAGTAGGTAAATAATTTCTTTCTTGGTCTCTCTTTATGAACACAGTCAGGGTCCATTACTTGTATTCTCTTGATTTAGTCAAAATTTCTAATCTGAAATGGACTTTTTTCATTATTTCTTATTAATTAAAGGTTTACTTATGGTGATGTTAATACTGAGTGTCAACTTGATTGGATTGAGGGATACAAAGTATTGATCCTGGGTGTGTCTGTGTGGGTGTTGCCAAAAGAGATTAACATTTGAATCAGTGGGCTGGGGAAGGTAGATCCACTCTTAATCTGGAGTGTACAATCTTATCAGCTGCCAGCGAATATAAAGTAGGCAGAAAAATGTGAAAAAGCAAGACAGGCCTAGCCTCCCAGCCTACATCTTTCTCCCATGCTGGATGCTTCCTGCCCTCGAACGTAGGACTCCAAGTTCTTCAGTTTTGAGACTCGGACTGGCTCTCCTTGTTCCTTAGCTTGTAGACAGACTATTGCAGGACCTTGTGATTGTATAAGTTAATACTTAACAATCTCCCCTTTACATACACACACACACACACACACACACACACACACACACACACATCTATCCTATTAGTGCTGTCCCTCTAAGAGAATCCTGACTAATACATTTACATTTAATGGTGATTGATTCTTAAATGTGTTTTTTTTACTACTTTCACAAATTATTGTTTAAGACATAGTTTTCACTACTAATGTCTAAGATTCACTGGGTATCTTAATGCCTTAATGACTTTTCCAAAAGGTAATAATAGCATACATCATCTGAGGTTGTCAAAAATATTTTTCATGCACCAGTCATATTTTGTCTTCATAGTTAACTTCTTCTTAGAATTTTTTAAAATTACATATTTCCATGCATGTAATTGTTCTGCTGGACCATTTAAATGCTCAACAAATAGTTATTGACTATCAATTAAATGTTCAAAGTGAGAAGACTGGGTAAAAAATGAGACTAAAACGTTTAACATTGAAAAGTACTTAGTTTTGTTATTTTTCATTACGTAGAATATTTTTATTTCATTAAAATTAATTGGAAACATATATTCAACCCGAATTTCTCAGTGCCAAAGTGACCAAACTGAAGTGTTTTCAAGTGATTAGAGTATAGTAACTTAACTACTAAAAGGGTTAACTATGTAATTACTGATATGAAAACAAATAGACAAACTCAAAGTTAAAATCGGATATCCTGGATACAACTACAAGAACTATAGTTCTGTGGGTGTATAAACATGCACAAATTATTTAATACCTTTCTGATTTAATTCCCTCCTCTGAAAATGGGAACCTAATATATATGCTATCTAATTCCATGATTGATAAAAAGATTCAATTTGAAATCCTCATATAACTGGCATATAAACAATGACATCAGCATGTAAGTATAAATATTGCAAAGTGTTCTTTAACTATGAATAGAATATCAAAATGTTTAATATTCCCACAAAAATTTTGAATAGGATATGATTTTCTTTTTGAGAATTCTTTAAAGTATAACCCATTCCATATTCTCTGTATCTATTAAATTTCATATGGTGAATTCTAGACAATTCTTATTCACTATAATTGAGAATAATGATCCCATTATTGCAGTCATACATTCATACCTTCATCCATCCACTTATTAAACAAACATTTATTGAGCATCTTATAGGCTTCAAGCTTTTTGTATCTGTCTGGGTATAGGAAAAAAATTAGTGACACGGTCCCTGCTCTTATAAAACTGTATGTGAGGATATGTATATAATTGAAACACACATAAAATACGCTGAAATAGAGGTACACAGTATACTGTTTGTGAATGTTGAGGGTTAAATAAATTATTCAAATCAAGAGATATTCTAGGGTTCTCAGCCAAGGCACTGATTTCCAATTTGCCTCACAAATTCTCTGTATAGCAAATTCAGCAAGAGCAATATTAACTGGTCTGAGGTTCAACCTCGCTCTCTGTCTCTAGTAACAATCCTAAAAAAGTATGAGAATGTGAAGATTTAGAAAATAACAGGGAAAGGAAAAAAATTTAAAGGATCTGGGTAACATAAGATAAATAACAAACTAACAAACAACTCAGGTATTAATCTTAACATGGAATAAAAAATTCATACTTTAACCAAATAAGAAAAGATTAAAATCAATAACATTGAACACCTATTACATCCTACATTTTAGGCACCACATTTATATATATTATCTTATTTTAAAACTTGCAAAAGCATTAAATTAAAAATTATTGCATTTATTTTGTTTGTTTGTTTCTTTTATTTTAAGTTATGGAATACATGTGCAGAACATGTAAGGTTTGTTACATAGGTATAGACATGCCATGGTGGTTTGCTGCACCTATCAACTCACCATCTACATTAGGTATTTCCCCTAATGCTATCCCTCCCCTAGCCCCCCATCACCCAACAGGCCCTTGTGTGTGATGTTCCCTTCCTGTGTCCATGTGTTCTCATTGTTCACCTCCCACTTATGAGTGAGAACATGTGGTGTTTGGTTTTCTGTTCCTGTGTTAGTTTGCTGAGGATGATGATTTCCAGCTTCATCCATGTCCTGGCAAAGGACATGAACTCGTCCTTTTTTGTGGCTGCCTAGTATTCCATGGTGTATATGTGCCACATTTTCTTTATCCAGTCTATCATTAGTGGGCATTTGGGTTGGTTCCAAGTCTTTGCTATTGTGAATAGTGCTGCAGTAAACATATATGTGCATGTGTCTTTATAGTAGAATGATTTATAATCCTTTGAGTATATACACAGTATGGGATTGCTGGGTCAAATGGTATTTCTGGTTCTAGATCCGTGAGGAATCACCACACTGATTTCCACAGTGGCTGAACTAATTTACACTCCCACCAACAATGTAAAGAGTTCCTATTTCTCCACATCCTCTCCAGCATCTGTTGTTTCCTGACTTTTTAATGATTGCCATTCTAACTTGTGTGAGACGGTGTCTCATTGTGGTTTTGATTTGCATTTCTCTAATGACTAGTGGTTATATATACATATATATAAAATATATACATTATATACATATATAATTATTATATTATATAATATATATATTTATATATAATATATACATTATATACATATTATATATAAAGAGAGCACTTGTTTTATTGTGGCATATCTGAAGTGTTGAAAGATTAAGTCACCTAAACTAAAACAAACTAAAAACCATAGCTTTTAAAAATTCCAAATCCTATATATCCCCAAATTATCCTTTGCCTCACTCTTATAAGGACCCTTGTGATTACCATTAGAATTCACCCGGCTAATCCCGAACGATCATCATATCTCAACATTCTTAATTTAATCACATTTGTGATGTCTCTATTTGCCATATAGAGTAACATTTACAGGTTCCAATGATTAGTATGGATGTTTTGGGGAGTCATTATTCAGCCTAACACAGCTTTTACAAAAACAGATTGGTTTCACACCACTATAACATCGAAAAATCATAAGTTGAACCATTGTAAGTCAGGGACTGCCTATATCTATCAAAAACTGCATTTTCCTATATATTAAGCTACTTTCCTATATCCTTTTAGTTTCTACTTATTCTAGCTGAATCTATGAATCTACTTCTACCCAATCAGAGTTTGTAATTTGAAAGTTTTCCTCAGCAGATTTTTAAAAAATTTTATTTATCTACTTTATATTCTTTCCTTAAAATTATTTTTAGCTCAGATATGAGAAGCTACTTGCAGCTTAATCAATTTAGCAATTTTTTCAAAAAAATTGGTTTCTAACAAATTTTGAGTAAGGTATTCAAACAAAAAAAAGCTACAAAACGTGTTATTATCTAATAATATTTTAAAACTCATCATTTGTCCATAAGAATATTTGAAAATCTGGTATTTGTATTTTAATGACATCAAGTCAGAGAACTAGATTTTAGTGCTTTGGTCATACATTATATGGAAATACTCAAAGCTAACTGCTATAGTTTAAGCCAGAATTGCCAATATACAAACTATTTGCCAGCTAACTACAGATGAATTCCCCAGATGAGCGCTGCAGTGACCTAATTATGCCACACAAGAATGTGTAGCCAAGGTATTTTTTTTTTCTTGCGTTACACTTTTAAGTCTTCATGATCAGTGACAGATTATCTGACACAAGGTCACTCTGCTCCCATAGTATTAGCTTTATCTGGTCATCTCCCCATTCTCTGCCTGCCATTTGCCATCTGACATGACTAAACAAAGATTCTCCTGTACTTCATGAGTTTTCTAGGAAGTGTTTCCCAAGCCTGGCCATGAATCAGAATTATCATAGAAACATCTTTATAAATACATTCTTTTGCGAGTAGGTTTTCTGGCCTCGTCTTAGATGTGCGATCATTAGAAGTGAGGCTCTGGCACTTTTATTTTTCACAATGGTCCCTGTGATACTCTGGTTTATTAGAACAACTGAATGTTGTTTGATCTGGGTCTGAACTGAAAAACAGTCCTTTTCTTAGACTTTCAAACATTCTATAAATAGTTTCTACAATACTGTGGAAGTTATAGGGTTTTTAGAAGTACTTTATAGTCTTCCTCTATCTCATTGTAATATATTTAGGTTTTTTGAGTGCACTCTCAAAAGTTCATGTGTTCCAATTTTAAAACTTTATTGTTATTCTAAGTCCTGAGAATTCCTCCCAGTACTGTTCATTTCCATAATGTTTCACATAACAGCCTTCACAACTTACTTCTTATAAATACCCATATCTGCCTATCTTGGCCTGTTTAAAAATTTTCTTCAATTCTGATATTCCATTTTCCCTCCCTCCTTCTCTCCCTCTCTCCCTCTCTCTCTCTCTCTCTCTTTCTGTTTCTCTCTTTCTCTCTTTCTTTCTTTCCTGTCTTTCTCTCTTTCTCTCTCTTTCTTTTTTGTCTTGCTCTGTTGCCAGGCTGGAGTGCAGTGGTGCAATCTCGGCTCACTGCAACCTCTGCCTCCCGGGTTCAAGCTATTCTCCTGCCTCAGCCTCCCGAGTAGCTGGGATTACAGGCATGTGCCACCATGCCCAGCTAATTTTTGTATTTTTAGTAGAGACAAGTTTCACCATGTTGGCCAGGATGCTCTTAGTCTCTTGACTTCATGATCCACCCGCCTTGGCCTCCCAAAGTGCTGGGATTACGGGAGTGAGCCACCGTGCCCCGCCTGATATTCCATTTTTATATGGTATATTTTAACTCTAGTTGCAAAGTATTCTTGAATTTCAAAGTCCCCCGTCTAATATTAAAAATTACTATTCAACATCAGTAAGTCTTAGAGACATCTAGTTGTTTATAGTACAGATGCTCCTCAACTTATGATGAAGTTACATTACAATAAACTTATCATGAGTTGAAAATACAGTAATTCAAAAATGCATTTAATAGACTTAACTTATTGCACAGCATACTGTTGCCTGGCACTAGCCTATCCGAAACATGCTCAGAACACTTCCATTAGCCCACAGCTTGGCAAAATCATCAAACGCAAAGCCTATTTTATAATAAAGTGTTGAATATTTCTTGTACTTTATTGAATGCTATGCTGAAAGTGAAAAATAGAATGGTTTCACACCACTATAACATTGAAAAATCGTAAGTTGAACCGTTGTAAGTCAGGGACTGCCTAGATCTATCAAAAACTGCATTTTCCTACATATTAAGCTACTTTCCTATATCCCTTTAGTTTCTACTTATTCCAGCTGAATCTCTGAATTGTAATTTTATTGCTTTTTCCTCTAATGTATCTTCATAACTCAATTTTCTACATGCTTATACATTTGAGTTTCTTTAATCCCAGCCTGTCTGCTGTCAGTGTAAAATTTCTTAATTTCAAAGACAGAATCTGAGGTCTAACCTTCCTAGAGTTTAGATGCAGGATAATCACCTTTATGACAAGTACAAATACCACTGCACATCTTGACAGCCATCTCGGAGCAATCTAATTCCCTTGCTGCTCTAACCTGAAGACTACTTCTGTGTTATTGGTTCACAATACACATTTTTTTTTGAAGGAAGTAATAGTGTTTGTTCAGAAGCTACCCTTCCATGTAATAATTAGACAGCATTTTCTTAAAGTAAACATTTGGCAGTTTGGCATCCATTTCAATTTTTATTTCTTTTTAAGATAAAATTAAGAAAAAAGGCAAAACAAAAATGTTCACTTTTTCACATTTTTATGGCTTGTGTGAGGTGTAGATGCTTAGTTACAAGGAATGATGGGGGCCATTGAGGTTATAAATTATTAGCAAAGCTGGAGGAATTAGGAAGGATTGCTATTTAGCAACAAAAAGGTATGGGGTTGGGTCAAAGGAGCGAAATGTTTAGCAGCGTTTCATCTGCATGTTCTGGTTGCTGATATAGGCTTTTTCAATGGAGCTATTATTTAAGTCACTATACTCCTCCAATTATAGCTAACACTGAAAGCGTATCAAGATATCCAGCCTCTCCAGTGTAACTATATAGATCACCACAGCCATTTCATACCATCATTCAACCAGATCTTATCGTAATTTCTGTGTCCTTAAAAATATGAAGGAGAGTATAAAACATTACTTTTGGAGGCTATTTTAACTGTATAATGTCAAAAGAAATGTACAACACAATTATCACTGGGGTTACTGAAGCTCTGATGGTTTCTCTATGTACACTAATTAAACAACAGCATTGACTGAGGCATTGACTATGCAGAACAGTTTAGTAAAAGATAAGAACTAGAGCTAAATCAAAGCAAACTTGCTTGCCCTCTGTGAACTGAAAATGTACTCAGAGTCTAAATCCATCCCGATAGCCTACTCTAAAGTAACCTAACATATAGTATAATCTAAACTACAGTTTAGTCAGAGTCTAAAACTCATCCCTATAACCTACATTAAAAACTAAACTCTATGCCTTTAAGAATGATTCTCACTAAAACAACTACAGTGTATGCTTGCCTAAAAACATCTACAATTTTAGAACCAAAATGAATGTATAAAATCATTGTTTAATTGAAAACCAGGGTTAAGTCTTTTCCAGAGTCACAAATCTAGTTCACAAAAGTCATACATCTTTGAAGTCATGTCCTCTGGGGACCAGTATAATGTACTGTTTAAAAATGCAAATGTTTAGATTGGTCAGGCATAGGGTCAGATTCTAGTTCTGCTATTTAATGTGTGACCTTTGATAATTTGGTTAATTATTTAAAGGTAAATTTTTGTCACCTGTAAAACAGTTTAGAAATATAACCACCTGATAAAACTTTTATAAGATTTAAGCAAAATATGCCTATAGTGTGGAACTCTTGCCTAAGAGGTTGGCACATCATTCTTATTAACTAGATGTTTACTACCACCATAGCCTGGTAGTCATTTCATTAATTTCAGGTCAAAATTATTTCCACTTAACCACAAATATTCTTTTTAGGCTTGAATTTTTCTATGCAACTACAATAGTGCAGTTGATAAACGAAAAAAGAAAGTGCAACTCTCCTACTGATCTCCACCACATTCTATGTACTAAATTGACTTTATAATTAATACTAATTATTTCAACTGCTGCATCTCAAGGTCTACCTAAATATTATAGTCAATTCAGTTACTAATTCTGCTTCTGATGTGTAAGTAGAAAAACTTCAGTTAAGTGTAAAATAATAAATTACGTTTGTAGAAACTTTCAATATTGGCTCAGATAACAGTTTTTACTCAATATTTTATGATTTGAATATGTTTTGACACTGTTATTCTAATGGACTGATGGACTTTAGTACCCATCAGTTATATATCTCACTACAGTCAGTGACTTTCTTTTATCAAATTGAGTATCAATGACAGAAGAGAGAAGGCTAACAGATGAGTTCTGTTTGATTTTCCTAACTGCCTAACTCTAAGCCATGGCAAATTTGAACTGGTATCTGCTCCACAAGAACAATTTTTAACGTGAAAGTTCCAGTCAAGAATGAATTTAAGCAGGCATAGTGTCATGTAAGAAGTCCCTTTGCTCTTACTTTGTCTTCCACCATGACTGTGAGGCCTCCCTAGCCATGTAGAACTGAGTGAGTCAATTAAACCTCTTTCCTTTATAAATTACCCAGTCTCAGTTATGTTTTATTAGCAGCATGAGAACAGACTAATATAGTAAATAGGTACCAGTAGAGTAGGGTACTACTGTAAAGGTACCTGAAAATGTGGAAGCAACTTTGGAACTAGGTAACAGGCAGAGGTTGGAAGAGTTTGGAGGACTCAGAAGAAGACAGGAAGATGTGGGGAAATTTGGAAATTCCTAGAGACTTGTTGAATGACTTTGACCAAAATGTGATATGGACAATAAATTCCAAGCTGAGGTGGTCTCAGATGGAAATGAGGAACTTGTTGGGAATTATAGCCAAGGTGACTCTTGCTTTGTTTTAACAAAGAGACTGGTGGCCATTTGTCCCTGCCCTAGAAATTTGTGGAATTTTGCACTTTAGAGAGATGATTTAGGGCATCTGGAGGAAGAAATTTCTAGGCAGCAAAGCATTCAAGAAGTGACTTGGGTACTGTTAAAAGCATTCTGTTTTATGTATTCATAAAGATATGATTTGGAATTGGAATTTATTTTTAAAAGGGAAGCAGAGCATAAAGTTCAGAAAATTTGCAGCCTGGCCCTGTAATAGAAAAGAAAAACCCATTTTCTGAGGAGAAATTCAAGTGGGCTGCATAAATTTGCATAACAAGTAGCCAAATATTAATCACCAAGACAATGGGGAAAATGTCTCCAGGTTGTGAGATGTCTTCATGGAACCCCCTCCCATAAGAAGCCAGGAAAAATGGTTTTGTGGCCTGTGCCCAGGGCCTTGCTGCCTTGTGCGGTCTCAGAATTTGGTGCCCTGTGTCCCAGTCATGGCTAAAAGGGGCAAATGTAGAGCTCAAGCCATTGCTTCAGAGGGTGCAAGCCCCAAGCCTTGGCAGCTTCCATGTGGTGTTGAGCCTGTGGCTGCACAAGAGTCAAGAACTGAGATTTAGGGATCTCCACCTAGATTTCAGAGGATGTATGGAAATGTCTGGATATCCAGGCAAAGTTTGCTACAGGGAAAGAGCCCTCATGGAGAACATCTGCTAAGGCAGTGTGGAAGGGAAATGTGGGGTGGAAGCCCCCATACAGAATCCCCACTGGGACACTGCCTAGTGGAGCTGTGAGAAGAGGGGCACCATCCTCCAGACACTGGAATAGTAGATCCACCAACAGCTTGCACCACGCAACTGTAAAAGCTACAGACACTCAATGCCAGCCCATGAAAGCAACCAGGAGTGTCTGTACCCTGCAAAGCCACAGAGGTAGAGCTGCCCAAGACCATGGGAGCCAACCTACCTCTTTTATCAGCATGACCTGGATGTGAGACAGGGAGTCAAAGATCATTTTGCAGATTCAAGATTTGACCATCCTGGGTGATTTTGTACTTGGATGGGGCCTGTAGCCCCCTCGTTTTGGCCAATTTATCTCATTTGGAATGGGTGTATTTACCCATTGCCTGTACCCCCATTGTATTTTGGAAATAGCTAACTTGCTTTTGATTTTACAGGTTCATAGGCAGAAGAGACTTGCCTTGTCTCTCGTGAGACTTTGGACCATAGACTTTGGACTATAGAGTTAATGCTGAAATGAGCTAAGACTTTGGAGGACTGTTGGGAGGCATGATTGGTTTTGAAATGTGAGGACCTGAGATTTGGGAGGGGCCATGGGTGAAATTATATATTTTGGCTATGTCCCCACCCAAATCTCATTTTGAATTGTAGTTCCCATAATTCCCATGTATTGTAGGAGAGACCCGGTTGGAGGTAATTTAATCATGGGATGGGTCTTTCCTGTACTTTTCTCATGGTAGGGAATAAGTCTCACTAGATCTGATGGTTTTATAAATGAAAGTTCCCCTGCACAAGCTCTCTTGCCTGCCACCATGGAAGCTGTGCTTTTGCTTCTCTTTTGCCTTCCACATGATTGTGAGGCTTCTCTGGCCATGTGTAACAGTGAGTCCATTAAACCTCTTTCCTTTATAAGTTAAAAAAAATAAAAGAATGCATTTAAGCAAAATAGGGAATACAGCAAGAGACGTTTTTCACAAAATATTACTAGTTTTTTGTTGCTGCTATGGACAACAACTCTCTCAGATTAATTTACACCTAATTTTCCCCATCTACTTTTGGAAATTTTGCCACAGCTTGAAAAAATAATTTTTGTAGATAATATACAAACATCACTTTTAATTCATTACAGGTTATATAAACTTTGAGAAAGCTACTATACCAGGGTTGTCCAATCTTTTGGCTTCCCTGGGCCACACTGGAAGAAGAATTGTCTTGGGCCATACATAAAATACCCTAACACTAATGATAGCAGATGAGCTAAAAAGAACTTGTGAAACAACTTCATAATGTTTTAAGAAAATTTGTGAATTTGTATTAGTCCACATTCAAAGATATCCTGGTTTGCATGTGGCTCGCAGGTCACGGGTTGGACAAGCTTGTCTATAGTATATTTCTTTAGTAAAGGAGAGCCAATAAAATCAATGATTTTTAGAGTTGTATGTAAACATCTAATGCTAACTATAATTAGAAGGATGACTTTTCCAGAGCTAGAATGAAGAATTTTAATAATTTATAACCAACCAATCAACAAATAATAAATAAATATATAAAGCTTTTCTCAATTATCTGGGTATTTACAGAATAAATCATTTTCACTTGCTGAAGTTCTTAACAAATTACTTCTGGTTTTCATTCTACTCCACAGATACAGTAGAACAGTTTTGTTTAAAAAGCTCCTATAAGTAAAATATATGGAAGATGACGTTGAAAGATTGAGGCAAGAATTGAATTTTTGTTCTAGTCACCAGTAACAAAACACATGAGTCTTTCTACTGGCAAATTCTTTGAAAAATTACTGGGTTGTTGCCAATATGTGTTATTACTTTTAATCCTCAATAACAGAGAAAAAAATACTTATCCCCCTCACTTTCTCTGTCAAGTTGTCCAGCTGATACAGAAAAAAAATTTCTTCTTTAGCCTGCAAAGAAATAGCCCTGCCCCCATATTAAATAATGTAACCTAGAATGCAAAGTAGAAAGTGCTATGAAAGTGTCAAGGTTTTGCAAGTAAAGATGTGGAAAAACATACTCCCTACCATAATAGCACATAAAGTTTGATGTCTAAACACTATTCTATTTTGGGAGAGAAACAAATCAAGCCACTTTTGTATTAGCCATTCTGCACCTAAAAATGAAAACTATGTAATGTTTTTATTAACCTTTCATTTTTATAGAAGGAAAAATCCATGATACATTTATTCAGCCAACTGAAAGGCAATTTCAAGCAATTTAAGTTGAGATTTCATTTTCATAGCTTTTTTTTGTATCCCACAAGTTCTAATAAAAATATGGTCCACCTAAATATAAACATCAGATTGTGGTGGTAACTTTTCAAAAGACATTAGGTGGTTTCCTCCTTACAAATGGACAATTATCTGTCTGAAGATACTTATTTCTTAAAATTATAAGGCAGCATTTATGTCAGTAGGTTACTGATATATCCAGAAAGCTGAAAATCTGAGGGCTTCTGTTTTTAAACACTCTAGAGTATTAGGAGTGTTACAACCATTTTTAGTTTGGTTTTATGCCTGTGAGAAGCCACTGACATAGACACAATTTTCATCATCTTGGTTTACTGGTTTCATTAGTGGTCCTGTCCAAACAAATGGGAGTGGTGTCATTCTGTCAATTATCATCCAGCCAGTAATAATTTCATCTCAGATGAGTTTTTTATGAACATGTCTAAGTAAGAGCTCTTTTATTTTTCCAAGGAATATCTTATGAACATCTTGTTATGTCCTTTTCCTATTTTCATATTGGGAAATTCAAACTCCATGAGCTTAAGCTGTTCCATTGCAAAATATTGTCTTTATGTAAATAATATTTTTACACAAAAAGTACATTCCCATGAAAATTCCCAAGCAATCAATGGGTGTAGGTTTTAAAATGAGAAATGCCAGTTTTAAGCCCACCCTTCCACACCGGTCACCTCAAGTTCAGAAGCAAATGTTTGCAACTATGCATATTTTTATTTCTCATTGTGAGTTTTCAACACTAATATGCTATTTTTCTCTTTCAACAATTAACTCTTGTTCTAAAATATGAATATTTGGCTCATTATACTTTATTTTACTTACTTATTCCCTCAATTTCTGAGAGATACTGATATTTTCAGTTCCTCCATTGCTAACATTAATAAACCGAAAAAATAGATTAATGATTACATTTATTTTCTAAAATCTATGATATATTTATTTAAGATAACAGTCTCTCTATTCTTTTCAGTAACTGCTCCTCCACACTTTGATCTCTTAATTTGTAAATAAACCTCTCTTTTTATGTTTTCAGGAATGATGCACACATTTTCTTTCATAAGCATGACTATGCATACTTTCCTTTGACTGATTCTAACACTTAAAAATCAACAAACAAAAGCTGCATTAATATGACTACATAAATATTAATCATTACAACTGAAAGGTTACTAGGATTATGTTTCCTTTTCTCGGGGTCTAATGTCATGAACCCAACAACAATGGAAAGAAAAGATTCCTTGGCTTAAAAGCAAATAGATTATCTTTTCTACATTCTACTAGCTCAAATTCATGCCCTATTTGTTTTGATATACATTGACATCATTACTTTCCTGTGCATTTTTTCATCTCTTTCTAGTGGTCTTTATTTCTTCTTGTTGACAAAATGCGGGATGGTTTTCATCATATTTTCAGTTATTCTTCTCTTCAATCACAGTCATTTGGCAAAGAACTCTCTCTTTCTTTCTCTTCTCTTGATCAACTAGGGATTATTTATTCTCCTGGCAGCTGCATAGTTGTAATTCTTTGAGTTCTGTTTATTCCACTTCGGAAGCAGGGCTATTAATTCCTGAAATTAGATTTTCTTTTCTTCCTACTTCACTAGCTTTCTGGAGCACTTTCTCAAGTTTCTTCCTCAGAAAATATACATGGGTGATTAATTTTCTGATTCCTTATTTATCCTTAATTTTATCTTTATACTTTATTGACAAATTTAGGTTTAATATTGTTTCTTTAAAGTACTGAAGACCTCACATGTTCCCCATAAGTATATACACTTACACTGTACCCATAAAAATTGCATTTTTTACAAAATAAAAAAATAAAAGTTAATGTAAAATTTTGAAGACAACTCTCATTGCATTCTAATTATCATAGGTGAGCAATTTTATACTTTTTTAGTGTAATTTTTCCTTTCTGAGTATTGTTTTTGTTTGTTAATCTTCATTATTTGAAAATCTTATAATGGGTGTAGATAAGATTTTTAGATTGACTGCATGTAAAAATCCATAACTTCTTTAGGTTTTATAAATATTATTCATAATGTTTCTGCCTTTTCTTACCTCCTATTTTTTCTGGTCTTCTCTTCCTCTTTTCTGAGACTGGACTTCAGTTGCCCTGACTGCGATCATGACACCGGCTCACTTTGCATTTTAGTTAGCCAGGTTGGTCTCGATCTCCTGACCGCATGATCTGCCCACCTTGACCTCCCAAAGTGCTGGGATTATAGGCGTGACCTACCATGCCCAGCCTCTTTTCTTTTTTTCTGGAAATGCTATTGTTATAATTTTAAGGTACTGAGGATTAATTATTTGTTACTTTGTTCTGTGCTCTGTGAAGTTTTTCAGAGTTTGGCTTTCAATCCATCTCTTAATTTTTTAAAAATGGAAATCTTTTTTTATTTGTCATAACTATTTTGTGTGATATATTTTTTTCATAGCTTACTATTTTTTTAATTATGGTTGTACCACTTTCTTTAATTTCCCCAAGGCTAAAAATTAGAGTTTTGTTTGGTTTTGTTTAATTTCTCCTGTGCTTTAAATTTTGTGTTCTCTAGAACAGTTTGCTTTAATTATTTTTTTAGTCTGCTGAGGGTTTCTTTTTCCTTTTTTTTTTTTTTTTTTTTTGCCTGTGTTTATTAAAGTGCTTGTATCTTCAAAAAGGTAAGTTTACCTAGGAAGTGTTGTTTACGATTTATTTGTTGTGGTCTATCTATGTAGTTCCCTTTTTCTGAAGGCCTTTCTTCTAAATGAAATGGCTAAGTGACTCCCCTATCCACATGAGATGAGCTCCTTGGAAATAAGGCCTACTGCACTGGGGATAGGAAGCCAGCTGCAAGGATGTCCCCTATCATCTCAGGAACAACAAACAGGGTACTTTACTTTGTGATGTCAACACCCCCATCTTTTAGCTTCCCCAAGGCATTATTTTCATATTTAATAGAATGTTTTATTGTAAGGTAAATTCCAGTATGCATGCAGAAAGGGGTATTGGAATAAATGAGTTACTAGCACAGCTACTCTAGAGACAAATCTTCAACTACTTCTGTTTTAAGCCACATTTCTATACTTATACTCTTGAAAAGAGCTGACTCCAAATCTGCATTATGTATGAAGTTCCATAGGAAGATAACCTGTCATGAAACATCCTCATGCATGCTTTCAGTTCTCTTTCATCTATCAACATGGCTTCATAGACTTTTTGCTTTCTAGTAATCTCATTTATATAGTTTACCCCTCTGGACCCCCTTTTATTTTTCTTATTGATACAAGTATTATCGCTTATTTACATTTTTAGACATTCCACTTAAATTATTAGTATATATGGTCACCCTTCAAATTAAAATAAAATCCTAAAGACCTATCTATATCCAATTTTCATTAGTTAGCATGGACCCATTTCCTTGGATAAACAAAGCAAATTGACCTAACTATGATAAGGCTAAGGATGCTCTCAGCATATATAAATGGGCTATGAATCATGTGTCTGAGGTAGCACTGCAAGCTGAATTGATTGTCATAGCTCATTCATGTATTCATTCACTCAACAAATATTTATGCCAGACACTACTATATGTCAGATAGTACTCAAAGTATTAAAGTTAGAGCAGAGAACAAAACATACAGAAATTAAAGTGTAAGCTAATATTTTCATTTGAGTGACTTGGGATAACATACTTTAGATACCAAAATATTTTGAAATGGAATGTAGCAAAATTGGAAAGGGATTATATGACATTCTTTCATCTATGCAAAGAGTGTATTTGGCAGAGAGGAATAAGTTATTAGGGCAGGTTTTATCTATATATCTATATTTTATAGCTATATATTTTTTTCTAAAGTGATGTTATTATATAATACATGTGAATTATGTAAGACATCACATGAAATACAGCATTTAATGATGGACTTCTTCTTTGTCCTACTAGATGAAGTAACTTTTTAAACATGTATGCAGCAGACAAAGACCTTTAAAAAAAATGCAAGGTTTAGATTAACTCTAATAAGCTTTCTCAAGGCAAGCTTTCATAAACTAATCCAGCCTCTCTGATCCCCCCTATAAAATGTACTAGTATTCAGACTAACTTACTGTTCTACATTAGAGAGATAGTAAATATAACAAGTAAATAAGGGAGAGCTTGCCTTTGAAGTTAGATAGCCAGGGGCACATATCCTCAATCTTTTATTTGCTAGCTATGGAAACTTAGGCAACTTCCATAACTTCTCTAAGCTTGGATTCATTTATAAAATTAAATTTTTAAACTATTTAACTCAATGTTTGCAGAGAGAATTCGATTATATAATGAAAGGCAAAGGTAGACATATTCTAAATGCTCAATTAATGTTATTCATCAGTATTTTTCTTTTATTATTAACATCTCTTCTACCGAATTTTTCTACAGAATATATTTGTTTCAACAAACTCATTTTTCTATCTGCAAAGAGTAATTATTCTTATCACCTAAAAACTCAATTTCAGCTTCCAACATTCTTTATTAAAAAGAAAGATTTAATTTCAAAGCCTAATTCTGTTGAATTCTACCACACATTGACAGATTTCCTATACTAGTCTGAATGTTCATAAATTGGATTTACTTATTTTGTCTCCTATACAACTACAAGGAAGTATCCAGAATTTCTTATTTACAAAGAATCAGGTTCATTCTAACTGGGGATATTTCATAGATTCAATGTCCTCATCAGCCAACATGCTCCTAAGTAAGCCAAAGAAGGTATTCTTAACTCCATATTGTAATTGAAACTTTTGGAATCCAGTTAAGATAGAGAAAAAAAACCTCTTGTGTGGCAGAGGTAGAATGACAAAAAATCTATGTCAGACAGCATAAGAAACAGCCAAAGCAAAGAGAACATGTGTCAGTGAGGATAGACTAGGCCATTTTGTGATAACATAAGCTCCTAAATCTTCTTGACTTACAGAAACAAAGGCTGGTTTCTGGCACATGTGACAAGTCTATAACAGATTGGCCATGACTCTACTTCACTATGAGACCCAAGCATTCAGCCCAGCTTTTAAACATTAATGGTCATGATGGCATAAAGAAACAGAACATAGAAACACATGTGGGCTCTTAAAGTTTCTAACAAGATTGACAGCCTCTTGCCTCTTTCATTCATAATTTATTGGTTCAAGCAAGGAACACAGTCAAGCCTAATGTCAATAGGGTAGTAAGTACATGTAAATGATCCTATCTGCTACATTGAACATACTACCAATAATATCATATGGATATATCACTCTTCATTATATATCTTGTATATTCTATACACATTACTTCATTTCATCCTTATATTAATCCTGTGAAGACAAAGTATATGTCATTATTTCCATTTAATATGCTTAAAAGCTGAGTTAAAAAAATGTGGAGTCTGGGAAGATGACAGAGTAGAAAGCACTTGGAATCCATCTCCCCTCTAAAACAACAATCGTACTGGAAGAATCTGATGTGACTATTTCAATAAACTTTTTAGTCAATTGGAAGCTTGCCACTTTGAGCGGAAGGCTTGGTTGGTAAATTGCAGTAGTTTCAGTCAATTTCAGCTTTCAGCTCAGCAGCAGCTACCCATTCCTTACCCCAGTCCAAAGGCAGGCACATATTCCTGATGCAGCTTGCATGAAGATTGCAGAAACCAGGGTGTGTAATAAACACCCTGTCCTCCAATATCTGGATCTGTATTCTGATAAATGATGGCATTTATAATCATGGAAGTACAGAAACAAAAGAGAGTAGACACTGTTGCATCCCCACATTATTGCAAGCCACTACCCGTCCAATGGAAGTAGATTTCAGGGCATTTAAATGGCTAGTACCCTTCCCTGCTTTATTTTTCTCTTTTTCTCCTTTTGTGAAGCTCTACATTAAATACCAAAATATTCAAAGGCAACAACATACATTGGAGAAATTAGAAACTCACTGTGTGTGACCAGGGAAAGATGCAGGCTCAGAAAAAAAAGAAGAACTAAGTTCACAACTCAGCCTGACCCTCAGCATGAAGACAGCCTACAAAAATTAAATCAAAACAAAAGCATAAAACAGCAAACCCTGATAAAAAAGAAGAATATGACTTCCATAGCTGCCACATTATTACATTCACTTGTCAAGTTTTCAATAACAACAAAATCACAATGAATAAAAAGAGATAGGGAAATATGGTCCTTTTAAAGGAAAAAAGTAAGCTAACATAACTGTCCCTGAGAAAGGCCAGATGGCAAACATAGACAAAGACTTTAAAACAGTTAAAGATGCTCAAAGAGCTAAAAAAAAGTGATGTGAAGAAAGTCAATAAAATGATGAATGAACAAAATGAAAGATCAATAAAAAGAAAAGCAACAATGAAATAAAAAAGAAATTTAGAGCTGAAAATTATAATCACTGAAATAAAAAAATCACTAGAGGTATTCAAAGAGAGTTGTAAACAGGCAGAAAAAAAAACATCAATTAATTGAAGATAGAATAATTGAAATTATCTATATGAGAAACAGAAAAGAGTAAACAGAACCTGAGGGATCTCTGGGACATCATCAAGTAGACCAATATACACAATGGAAATCTCAGAAGGAGAAGAAAGAAAGAGACAGAGGGAATATTTAAAGAAAATACAGTTGAAAACTTCTCAAATTTGATGAATGACATGAATATAAAATTCAAGAGGAGGCTCAACAAAATCCAAGTAAGATGTCCTAAAAAATAGTCATATTGAGACACATTATAATCAAACAGTCAAAAGCCAAAGAAAGAATTGTAAAAGAACAAGAGAGAAATGACTTGTCACATACAAGAGATTCTAAGTAAGACTGACATCAGATTCCTCATCAAAAACTTTGGAGGCCAGAAGGGAGTGGGTTAAAATATTCAAAGTGCTAAAAGGAAAAACAGAAACAAAAAAATTGTCAACCAAGAATCTTGTAACCACCAAAACTCTTTTAAGAATATATACAAAAAAATAAGATATTCCCAGACAAAGCTGAGGGTCTCTTTTGTTTCCACTAGACCTTCCTTGCAAGAAATCTTGACTCATGTAGAATCTCGAGTCATGTAGAAAACATAAAGTTACGTACCATTCTTACAATAATACCAACTCAATTTTACAAATACCTATGGATTTGTAAAATTTGTAAAAGATATTACTTTTACTAATATCTTTAATTCTCATGTAGCTTCAAGTTCTGTCTAGTGTCCTGTCATTTCAAACTCTATGATTTCTTTCATTTAAAATATCAGTGCATTTAAAAACAATATTACTTTATGTTTTCTATAAACAGAATAACAGAGATGCAATTTTGTGATATCAGTAACTGAAAAGAGTGGCAACATAGCTGTAAATGAGCTGAGTTGTTGTATGTAATTGTAGTTAAGTTGGTATAAATGCAAATTAAAGTGTTGGGGCTGGGTGTGGTGGCTCACACCTGTAATCCCAGCACTTTGGGAGGCCAAGGAGGGCAGATCACAAGGTCAGGAGATCAAGACCATCCATCTAACACAGTGAAACCCCATCTCTACTAAAAATACAAAAAATTAACCGAACGTTGTGGAGGGCACCTGTAGTCCCAGCTACTCGGGAGGCTAAGGCAGAAGAATGGCATGAACCCTGGAGGCGGAGCTTGCAGTGAGCCAAGATCGCACCACTGCACTCCAGCCCGGGCAACAGAGCAAGACTCTATCTCAAAAAAAAAAAAAAAAAAAAAAAAAAAAAAAGTAAAACGTTATAACTTTACAATATTATATGCAATATCCATGGCAATCACAAAAACATAGTTACAGAATATACACAAAATGAATTGAGAAAAGAATTAAAATATTTCACTATAAAAAATTAAGTATGCAAAAAACAGAAATGCAAAAAATGAGGGACAAGAAAAAGTTGTAAGATACATAGAAAACAAATAGCAAAATGACAGACGTCTTTTTTTTAACATTGTAAGTCAGTCACTTTAATTTCTTAATTTTTAGTTGACATGTAAGAATTATACATAATTATGTGGTCCAGAGTAATATTTGTATACATGTGTACAACATGTAATGACAATTAATTAGCATACTTATTACCTGGAACATTTATCATTTTGTGTTACAAATATTAAAAACCCTCTCTTCTAACTTCTTAAACATATACACTAAATTATTGTCAGCTATGTTTACCCTATAGTGCTACAGAACACTAAAATTTATTCCTGCCAACTAGCTACAAATTTATAGCCATTAATTAACCTCTCCCTATCATTCCTTCCCTCCACCATTTCCAGTCTCTAATAACCACAATTATACTTTCTACTTCTATGAGCTCAATTTATCTTTTTACCTCCCATATATAAGGGAGAACATGTAGTACTTGTTTCTGTTCTGCATTAAGTTCTTCTTTTCCAGTAATTTCTTTAAATGTAAATGGGTTAAATTATCTGATATGATTTGAATATTTGTCCCCTCCAAATCTCATGCTGAGATGTGATCCCCAGTGTTGGAGGTGGGGCCTCATAGGAGGTGTTTGGGTCATGGACGTGTATCCCTCATGCATGGGTTGATGACTTCCCTTCAGTAGTGAGTGTGATCTCCCTCTATTAGTTCACACAATATTTGGTTGTTTAAAAGAGCATGACACTTCTCTCACCTTTTTCCTGCTCACTCTCATGCCAGCTCCCTTTGCCTCTAGCTAAGAATAAAAGCCTCATTGGGCCTCACCAGAAACCAAGCAGAAGTTGGTGCCATGCTTCTTGTAAAGCCCACAGAACTAAGAGTCAAATAAAACTATTTTCTTTGTAAAATACTCAAGCTTACCTATTCCTTTACAGAAATGCAAAGACTAATATGCTCCTTCTGAAAAGACAGAGATTAGAAATATGGATTTTTCAAAATGAGCCATCTGTATGCTATCTACAAGAGACTTATTGATATCCAAAGACTTAATTTGAATATGACACCAAAGGCATAGGCAATGAGAGAAAAAATAAACAATTTAAATCTTATGAAAATTAAAATCCACATTAAAGGACACTATCAACAGAGGAAAAAGGCAACCTACAAAATAGAAAATATTTGCAACCCATATGTCTGAATCAGGATTGAGATTGAGAACATATAAAGAACCCCTACAATGCAACAATACAAAAAGCAAATATTTATTTAAAAGTGAGCAAAGAACTTGAACAGATGTTTCTCCAAAGAAGATATACAAATGGCCAATAAGCACATGAAATGATGCTCAACATCACTAATCATTGGGAAATTTCAGATCAAAACCACAATGAGCTACGACATCTCAACAATTAGGATGATTATTATATTTAAAAATAAATGGGAAAAAAACAAGTGTTGATGAGAATATGGACAATTGGAACCCTGTGCAATGAAGTCTTCTAAAGTCAAATAGCTAGCAAGAGGCTAGTAAAGGGTAAAATATCTTCCTCCTCCAAATGACCAGGTTTGGATCATACTCCTGAAAGACAGTCTTGGATGCCATAATCCCAAATGTTGAAATCTCAAAATATTAAAATCTTTAAAGTCTAAATCTCTAATGTCCAAAACTCCAAAATCACAACCACAGGAGAGCTGTATCATGTTAGGGAGAAATATTGCTTTTTTATTGCGTTTCTTTTGAAATTAAATATGGTTTAAGGACTTGTGTATTTATGCCAAGTTGACCGGGGTAAGCTTGTGAACTTAATTTTAGATGTCAGTTTAACTGGATTAAAAAAACTTAGAAACCTGGGAAAGCAGTATTTTGGGAGTGTTTTCTGGACTATTTCCCCACAATTGCCCATAATCTGTCTTTATAATACGCTTTTTTATGTCAAATTTTCTTTTTCATCTTTTTATTTTCCTTTAGATTTTTTCTACTATTTAAATTGTCTGTATTATTTTTCACAATATGCTATGCTATGTATTTCTCCTTCACATCATTTCCAATACTGAAGGGACAAATTATGTAGAGGCTTTTAGAGAGTTCTAGTTTCATTCCTTTTTTTTTTTTTTTTTTTGGCAAATTTGACTCCTCAAAATATATTATCAAAACATTGACTTTGTGTTTAAGCCTTGTGTATGTGTATAAAAAAACATTGAAACTTCCTAAGTTAATAAAGAGATGTCTTCTTTTGTACATCTACATTTGTGAAAAATATAATTTTTCAAGATCTTAGCTTTTTTTAGTGACTGCAAATGCAGTAGTGATCCACTGCAGTTTTTGATAGATACTGTTAAAAGACTTAGGTTGTTCCTCACAGTGTTTCAGATAACCAGAGTTATAGAGCTGAGTACACATAATTACTAAGCATAGTGATATGCATTTATACACTTTCCTTTTTAGACTATTTCTTTATTACTGTGGTTTGTCTGCTCATAACTGTTATACCCGTGTGTCTCTCATTTGTATATCTGATTGTTTTATGTTTGCAAAAATATGTGTGTTATTATTACTGATTTTATTGTGTAAAGTGGCCTATGAATTGTTCCATTGTGTTTTTACATGTTTCTTAAATAAATTTACTTTTTAAATGTATGTAAACATATTTTTAAAATTATTATTATTGTTTTCACTATTATATTTTGGAGATTTTGATCCTTTGGAATTTTTTTGGGAAGGATAAAGTCCTCCACGTAATCACATAATTAGGAAAGGGAAACCAGAGATCACTATGAATGAATCACCTAGTGTTCAGATTCTATTGCTGTGAATTCCAAATGTTGGGTAAAGTTCTACCAGATATAATTTCTCAAAAAGTACATCTGTTTTCTCAGTGGTTATAATACTATGTATTTTATTGCTGTGTTGCCTCAAAATTTCCAGATAATCTGAGGACTGCTGCACTAATGTGATTTTGAGTAAACTAGAAGTATGTAGGCAGTAGCATTTTTACACATCCCCTGAAAAAGTGGTTCGGATGCATCTTTTGGGTTGCATAATTAGATAAATGTACCAATAGAAGTGAGAAAGTAAGTAATTCTTCTATCACTACTTAAACAAAAGGATTTTCTTGAGCAGAAAAGCTCTACTGAAATCGTGCATCCTAACTATACATGTTTGGAACAATGTGATAAAGAAACAGTTAATATCGATGAATAAACAGGTTAGAATTATAACACTGTAGAACAACAGACGGCATTCTTTACTGTTTATCAAATTAAAATGTAATACTCGGAAAAACATGTGGTCTTTTTATCATAAATTTTAATTATTAAAGCTTTTGTACTTGAAAAAGAAAAACCTTAACCAATTTAGCCCACTTAATCCCCAATTAATATAACTAAGCATACAGTTCAAAGAGTGGTACGAATTTACCTTCTATAAACTTACCTTGTTCCTTTTTGTTTATGTAAGAAACTAGATGCCAAATATTTTTGTAAATAAGAAAAAATTCTAAATTATCAGTCATACCTTCTTAAACAGAAATTAAGCACTTTAGAAACTCAAAATCTGAGAGGTGCTCAGGCATATCTGAGTGTAACTTACAACATAATTAGCACCAGAATGTCAACAAAATAAATCCTGCTCCTTAGCCAGTTCCTTCATAAATCACTTGCTTCTAAGGTAATTATACTTAAATCCAAATTTGTGAAATGCTTTTTAATTTTGCCTCTTCAGAAGTCAGAAATTACAAATGGCATCAGAAGTCTATGCCAGTACTTTCCCCAAATTATCCTCCATTGATGTGAACTTTAATGTGAGTAGGGACAGAGTTTAGGTATGGCCCTACCAATATCTTCCTCAGAGGAATTATCATCCCATTGTAAAAATATTCATTAGGAACCATATGTGTTTATCATTATAATTTTGCTGAGTTCAATGCTCCAAGATACTAGTTCTGAATCCCAGTATGGTGCTTCTCTTAATGAAGCAACTGCTGAGGGGCACGAATCCAGTGGGATACCTCTGTTAACAAAAATAGAAGTTTAAAAAAATTGCCTCTATGACTGTAATCACTGCTTGCAAGGTTCCACAACTGATTATTATTTCATGAGGTTTAAAATTTGATTTTATCGTATTTGACAGAACCAAGTTAAAACTTTTTTTCTTCTTTTTAGAAATATTTTATTGATATATAATGATTGTGCCTATTTGGGAAGTATGTGTGATATTTTGATGCATTTATACAATGCCTAATGATCAAATCAGGGTAACTGGGATATCTGTTACCTCAAATATTTATTTTTTCTTATGTTAGGAACATTCCAATTATTCTCTTCTAGCTATTTTTAGCTATGCAGTAAATTATTAACTATAATCCCCCTATTGTGCTATCGACCACTAACACCTACCTATTCCATCTAACTGTATTTTTGTATCCTTTAACCAACTTCTTTTTATTGTCCCTTCTTCTCTTTTCTTCCCGGCTTCTAGTAACCAGCAGTCACTTAATAAAGGCTTTGGATTTCTGTAAAACACTTCTACTCGTTATTTTTAAATATTAAGAAATAGGGTTCAGTCAATTAAACAAATACACTCACTTGCGTATTTGAAGAATTAGAAATATTTAGATGTCATTTACCAAGTAGACTGCTACATATGTAGAAAATTTTCTATAATAAATACATTTATTATAGCTTGACACAGCACAATCATCTCAGATACATTCAGTGAATATGGATTATTGTCCTTTGAGAATTTATAGTTCTTGTTTTGAAATATTCTTTTTTTAAATCTACAAGACAGTTTAGTTAAAATACTATTTAAGTATTTTAAAATTATTTTATTTAAAATATTTTGTATCTACATAGCTAAGTTTTGTTTAAATACTTTAAATTTTATATATATTTATTTTTAATATAAATTTTATTTAATTTTTTAAAAATTATGTAATGAAGACAACTATTCAGTTTGTGACCTTAAGGTGAGTCCTAGGTGCAATAGAATTGGGGAAACTGACCCAAGCCTGGAGAGTCAAGAGTGGCTTCCTGGGAGTTCATATTAAAAACAAGGAAACAGCAAACACAAAGCTCTAAAAGCCAGATAATTTGATATACAAACAAATAAACAGAGAATAAAAACTTGAAAGCAATTTAAGATGACTAGAGAAAAAAAACCAAAAGGAGGAAAATTAATAAAAGTTTTTCTTTTATATCATATTTACCCTGTGTACCTAATATATAACAGGTAGAAAAAAACTGGAGAAGTACTTAGAAATCCATGGGTAAAGCTTGTAGAAGGACATCAGCATATGTTAGTTTACACCTTTCATCAAAATGCAATAAAGATAGACTGAGGTAAAAAGCTAACTTTGTATTTTCAATAATGAAGGATGACTACTGAAGGAAGATAGGAGGTGGAATACAAGGGTATGGTATTGGGGAGGAAAGAGCACAGAAAATAATGATAATAATAATAGGTTATGCAATTTGCTATGAGCCTGGTACTTTTCTAAGAACTTTAAAAGAATTAATCATTTAATCCTCATGAGAAACCCTGTGAGACACACACTATTATCTCTCTCAGGTTTGGATGAGAAAAAAAGAACAGGAAATCTTAATAACTTGCCTACAGTTGCATAGCTGAGCCAGAATTTGAAAGCTTAAGCTTAAGCAGTTCTGTGTTTGCATCTGGACTCTACCATCTACCAGCTGTATGGTTCTAAGTAACTAACCTCTCTGAGCCTAAATTATCTCACATTAAAAACGGGGGATAGCAGGGAAATTATAATGATGAAATTTTTAAAATCTTATGTGCCTTCTATATCCCCAATAAAATATTAGTTCTCTTTCTCTTTCTACAATAATTATGGCTCTCATTTATTTATTCTTTACTCATGTGCTGACTCTAAGAAAATACTTAGCGAAAGACATGGAAAGACACTTCAGAATGTTAACAATCATTACTACTGAGATAAAAAATGTGAGTAGGCTGGTATGAAGTCAGAGATATTTCTGATGACCAAGGCCAAGCCTGTCAATTGGTCTTGATCCTTTTGGGGAAATATAAGAAGTAAAAGAAAGCTCACAAAAAGCCGAGAATAAGCCCTACTGTCTTCCAGACCCCAAATCATTCAGTAGAATAGATGAGTAGAATTTGCAGGTAGCAAGCATTTAATATATCCTAGTTTATTTAGACCACTTGGCCAAGTCATACAGTCATACAACAAGTACCCCAGACATGCCACACTTCTTTTTTTTTTTTTTTTGAGACGGAGGCTCGCTCTGTCACCCAGGCTGGAGTGCAGTGGCGCCATCTCGGCTCACTGCAAGCTCCGCCTCCCGGGTTCATGCCATTCTCCTGCCTCAGCCTCCCGAGTAGCTGGAACTACAGGCGCCCGCCACCACGCTGGGCTAATTTTTTGTATTTTTAGTAGAGACGGTGTTTCACCATGTTAGCCAGGATGGTCTAGATCTCCGGACCTCGTAATCCACCTGCCTTGGCCTCCCAAAGTGCTGGGATTACAGGCATGAGCCACCGCACCCGGCCCATGCCACACATCTTTTAAGTACCTTACAAGTCCTCTATTACTTAGGTTCAATAAACTGCTTTCCATTATAATCTTAAACCATATATGTAATTTCACTTTTGTTCTTATCTTTTAGGCCTTCTAGTATTCCCACTCTATATTCCATCCACTTGGGATCACTCTGATTGTGTCTTTATTTTGTATTTATTTCCATTTCCTCCATTGTGTTTTATTTCATCACCAAAAACATGGAATAAGACTCTATAACTTTGATAAACAGGAGCACCTCAGAAATTTTAATAGTCTGTAGCCTGTTCTTGTCTTGATGACCAGAGCAATTTCAACAGAACTCTAAAGTCTACCTTGTTAGTCCACAAGTCATGCCACACTATTTACAAAGCCATCAAATAAAATGTAATTCATATAATACATACTCCACCACTTACTATTATTTTAACAGGGAAATGTTTAAAGTTCATGAAAAATTGAATTAAAAAAATAAAAAAATATTAATTTTATTTCCCAGCATGAACGCCATTTATTTAGGATACTTTTATAACCAATGAAACCAGCTATTCAGTCTATCCTTAAAGAACTGAGGGTGGGCCAGACGCACCCTTTGCGAGGCTGAGGTGGGTGGATCATGAGGTTAAGAGATCAAGACCATCTGGCCAACATGGTGAAACCCCATCTCTACTAAAAATACAAAAATTAGCCAGGCGTGATGGCGGGTGCCTGTAGTCTCAGCTACTCGGGAGGCTGAGGCAAGAGAATCGCTTGAACCTAGAAGGCAGAGGTTGCAGTGAGCCGAGATTGCACCACTGCACTCCAGCCTGGAGACAGAGCAAGACTCTGCTTAAGAAAAAAAAAGAACTGAGGGTGGTCCTGCAAATTTAACCATGTCAATACAGATTTTGTACATTATGACCTGAAAAAAAAATAAGTGTTTTTTACAGATTTTTGTATATTAAGAAACAAAAAGAAGTCAAAAAGAGCTAAATTAGAACTATAAGGTGGATGCCTAATGATTTCCCATCAAATCTCTTGCAAAATCCTCTGTGTTTAATGAGAGGAATATGCAGAAGCATTGTCATGATAGAGAAGAACTCTCTGGTGAAGCTATCCTGGGCATTATTCTGTTAAAATTTTGGCTGACTTTCTCAAAACACTCCCATAATAGGCAGATGTTATAATTATTTGATCCTCCATAAAAGCAGTATGTGAAATGACTTGAGCATCCCAAAACACTGTTTTCATTACTTTTACTTTTGACTACTCCACTTTTGCGTTGACTAGACTTCTTTCCCTTTTTGGTAGCCATTACTTTGATTGGGCTTCGTCTTCAGTATGGTACTTTAAGCCATGTTTCATCTCCTGTTACAATTCTTTAAGAAATACTTCAAGATCTTGATCTCACTTTAAAAAAAATTTAATTGAAAGCTCTGCTCTTGCCTGAAGCTGATCTGGGTGCAATAATTTTGGTACCCATTGAGAGGAGTTTGCTCGACTTTAATTTTAATTGAGCTGAATCAATTAAGCTGTCTGTGGTGTTTCCTATAATTTGTGCTGTACGTCATTGGTCCTCTTGAATCAGAACACAAATAAGATGATTTTTTTTTTTAATTTTCCTCACAAATTGATGTGGATGATCTGCTCCTATGGATGCTATGGACTTAATCTTCAACGTTGTCTTGTTTCTTCTTAAAACAAGTTACCCATTTGTAAACTGCTGATTTTCGGGGGTTGGAGGCATTGTTTCCATTAACTTTATTTACATGAAGCATCAATGATTTCGCCATTACTCTTTGACCCAAAATTTACCGTAAATTTGATGTTAGTTCTTACTTCCATTTTAGCACAATTCATGTTTCTCTGATTGGGGACTTTTTCAAATCGATAAATCATCCTTCTTTCTACCTCAGACTAGATCCTATTCAGACATGTTATTACAAGTTAGAACAAGTTATTTTAGTACAGAAAATTTCAAATCCATGCATAATTTTTTTCATAATATGCGTTTTCCGTGAACTTTAGAAAGTCTCTTATGTATCTTAACATAAGATACACTGTTTTTATTTCTGCATGCTATTTTTTACATTATATTTTTTGTTGTTATTAATAACAAAGAAGAAAACTCAAGAGATAATTCTGATATGTACTCAAGTTTAAAAACCATGGATTTACATAAAAATTTGACATAAATAAGATAAAATGGGCAGGAAGTGTTTGTAAGCTGAGAGAGAAAAGGTAGTTTCTAAGTTTTGCACTGTTTAGAGAACTTGACATTA
The DNA here is from genome assembly GCF_009828535.3 of Hylobates moloch. Classification (NCBI taxonomy): domain Eukaryota; kingdom Metazoa; phylum Chordata; class Mammalia; order Primates; family Hylobatidae; genus Hylobates; species Hylobates moloch. The sequence goes on from NW_026652278.1 coordinate 52,141,621, forward strand.
AACAGCAAAACAATTTCCCACTGTTTTATAATTATTATCTATAAAATATCATTGTAAGCCTTTGCAGTAAATTCTTTAATTTTATGTTGCTTCAACATCCATTCTGAACTTTCTCATACCAGAAGCAGTGCTTAGTCTCCTTTGACACAGCTTCCAGTTATACACCACAGCCAAATGGTGCGAGTTGGTGCCGAGAAGTAAGAACTTAGAGGCATCTCTCCCATCTAGCATTCTGGGCTCCCACTTTCCTGCTGATTTATTTAATAAAACTTTCAGTTGTTTGCCCAATAACTTAGAGTAATCCATATCCTATTTTCTTACATATACTGCAAGTTGCAAAGATGCTTCTCTCTTTCCCTTCCTGATTCTTTATTGTTACCTTGCATGACCTGGGGGACAATGGACTGCCAAATTATACCCTCTTCGCCCAAGAGATATAAGTCAAAAACTTCGAACTTGTTTTTATTGTGGTGGTGCACTGAATTTGTGCCTTCCATTTGAAAAACTAGGGGCTGCCCCAGACTGGTTTTACCCCAGCCTACCAGAAAAAGGGGAGGGAGTGGTGACACAAGTTTGGCTTCCAGAGTCAGAGTGATGGTCAGGCAGACATAAACTGAATATAAGCCAGATAAGAGCCACAAGTTTGTCCGCCAGTGTAAACAAGTTCCCTGTGTGAGGGATCCCTAGTAGAGAGTCCCACAATCACAAGGAAACATTAGGCCACTTGCCAGGTAAATGAATTATCCCACGAAAGGCACTGTAAACACCGACATCTAGCTCTTTTTCAAACCCCAGTTTTGCTGAGGGCCCTCAAAACATCCTTTAACTTGTATATTCTCATGTAATCCTTACAGCATTATAGGGTATACATTTTTATTACTCTTATTTTACAGATGAAAAAAAGGCAAAGATTAATAAATGCTCCCAAGTCTATACACCTAGCAAGTATTGAAATCACTGTAAATGCAGTTTCTGTGACTCAAGACACTGAATTTTCAAACAGCATATAAGAACAGCATATTTGACAACATGAAAAATGGCAAAAAAAAAACCACACAATCTGGAATGAGAAAACCCATATCTGAGTTTCAAATTTCCCGTTTAGTAACTGAGTATTCATGAAAAAACTCACTACTCCTAAATAAATCTCAGTATTTTCATTTCTTAAGAAAATACAATGTATGATTGTGCATTCACTAAGATAATAGTGGAGGTAATAACTGAAATGTCAGTGGTTTCATAACACAAAAGTTTATTTCTCATTTACCTAAAGTCCACAGATTTTTCTGATCAGCAGGTAGTTCCAGTCCAAAAAGGGCGTCAGTATCTTTCTATGCTGTGACCACACCAACACCTGGCTCCCATGTTCTTCCTAGTATTTGTCTCTATTCTACCCAGATAAATTTACATAGAGTATCATTATATTTTAACTATATATATCACCCATTGACCAGAACTCAATCACACGGTTTTTCCTAACTTCTATGCAGTCTTCAAAATGTAGTGTGGCTAAGTTCCCAGGAAGAAAAGGTACAGCTTTGACCTGAGTCAGCAATCTCCTCTATAAAGTGTATATGTAAAAATCCATTTCTTGGATAATTAGTCATTAGTTGTTATTATTGTCATGTTAATTAAGCTTTCGGTGCCCTTGAAAGTGCTGTACTTTTAAAGTGATATGTATGATTCAAGAGTATAAACCTTTGTGGAGCTAGCCAATACTGAAACAAAGAGGGCATTTTAATATAGAAAAATGTAAAACAAAAAGTGAACTACCTTGAGTAGACAGCTACATGGCATTTCTCCAAAACCAAATGTCTTTTTTTTTTTTTTTTGGCTAAACTAAGTTTACATAACCATCCAGAGAGAATCCCAAAGCAGAAGGGTGTGCTACATAAAAATCTTTGTCTCTTTTATTACAAACTACCCCATTTGCATTCCAAATACCTGCAACTGATCTAATTAAAGCCCGAAGAGGGAAAAAGAGAAAAGAGATAATTTAATTCAATAGGTAATTATTATAGAACTGGGCACCTTTTTTCAATAAATGAAAAAATTATGAATAAGTTTTCACATAATAATTGAATAACTCCAGTTGAATCAACATTTTAAAAAATGATACATATACTCATATGCCCACTACAGAGACAAAAATAGTATTCAGAATATTTAATTGGCTGAGCATTTTCTCACTCCCTGAGAGATTATCTCTCTATATTGAAATATCTATATAGATAGATAGCTTTACAAATATTTGCACATAACCACAAAGTTTCGAAGAATCTGAGACTATTTATAAAGTCTAATACCAACAAAAAGAGGATTATATCTTAACAGATTAACAAATAATATGGGACTGAATTGAGGTGCTCTCAAAAGCCAGACTAAGGTTTTACTCTAAAATCTAAACTAGTATCTGTGTCCACATTAGAGGATTAGTAATCTGTGAGAGTAGAATAAGATGCTGTGCATAAGTGAACGATGGACTAGTTTGGTAAAATTCAGCATTCTAAACCCTGTGATTTGGAAATTTACCGATTATCATCATGCAGAAAACAGATGTATGCTCTGCATGGAAAACGGGTACAATAGTAAAAAAAAAAAAAAATTGACTAATCATGAGTGTCAGGAGAGAGAGAAAGAAATACAAGTTTGTTGGTCCTACTCAGTTTAGCATTTTAACACTGTTCAAGATGGATGGAGTTCTGGCTAATCTCAGGTAAACAATCAGATTGCAAAAGTTAGATTATCTTACCTGAGAGATACTTACATCAGCTAATGTATTTCTTGTTCTCTATTCAAACTTCTTAAGAAATTTTCTTTCAATGTGTTTTTCCTACAGAGAACATGCTGAAGAGCCTCAAACATTCTGAGTCTCTTGACAGTTTTTGCTGTATAAATGAACAATATCTTTCTTGATCCATGTCATTGGTTTATAACTATCAGTCTCTGTGAAATTGATTAATGTGAGTCTGTCTACAGAGATCGCTTCCATCTTAAAGTGCATACAAATCGAACTTGGAAGACTGTAATCTAGTCTATGCCTTATGACAAATCTTCTAAGGCAAATGCAACTGAGTTTTGGAGCAACCAGCCCCTGCTGCGCATATAACATAACCTAGTTCTAGTGTCCTGCTTTCTTAGAAAATCTTGGTTGCAAAATTTTGTTTCATAATTTTCTAAACTTCTTCAACTTGGATATTTAATTCTAGATTATTGTGAGATTGTTTAATTTATAGGCCATTTAACTTCTAGATTGTTTTTCTCTTCTCTTTTAATTGCATTTTTTCAGTTTCAGAATTTCTGCTTGATTCTTTTTTATTTCAATCTTTGTTAAATTTATCTGACAGAATTCTGAATTTCTTATCTGTGTTATCTTGAATTTCTCTGAGTTTCCTCAAAACATCGATTTTTAATTCTTTTTGAAAGATTAGATAGCTCTGTTTCGCCAGGATACTACCTCATGTCTTATTTAGTTCATTTGGTGAGGTCATGTTTTTTGGATTGTCTTAATACTTGTAGGTGTTTGTCTGCGTCTTGGCTCTGGGCATTGAAGTGTTAGGTATTTATTTTAGTTGTCTCAGTCTGGACTCATTTGTACCCATCTTTCTTGGAAAGGATTTTCAGAAATGCAAAAGGTCTTGGGTTTTGTAATCTAAGGTATGTCTGCTTTAGGGGGCATTCCAAGCCCAGTAATGCTGTGCTTCTTGTAGGCTGGTAGAGGTTCTGACTTGATGGTCTTGAACCAGATCTTGGAGAATTCTCTGGATTACCAGCCAGACTCTTGTTCTCTTACCTTACTTTCTTTTAAACAAACAGAGCCTCTCTCCGTTATGAGTCACCTGAACTTGGAAGTGGAGTGACATATGCACCCTTATGTCCACCACCACTATAATTACACTGTGCCAGACCTGAAGCCAACACAGCACTGGGTCTTGCCCAAGGATTGCTGTAACCACTTCTTGGCTACTGCCTATGTTAGCTGAAGGCCCTTGTGCTGTACAATCAGGTGGCAAAGATCAGCCAGATCTATGTCCTTCCCTGCAGAGTGACAAGTTCCCCTATGCCCTAGGTGGTTCCAGAGGTGCCATCGGGAGCCAGAAACTACAGTAAAAAAGCTTACAGTCTAGCTGGTGTTCTATTATATTGTGGTTGAGCTGGCACTCAAACAACATGATGCAATTCTTTCCATTCTTCTCTCTTGTTTCCAAAATCAGAGCAGCCTCACCCCAAGGCCATTGCCACCATAGGCCTATGAGGAGGACTGCCAGACTACTGTTCCTTTAAGGCATGAGGGCTCTTCATTCAGCCTGTGGTGAATTTCCCTGGCCTGGAACATACTCTTCAGGGGTGTGGGCTCCCCTCTGGTGCAGGACAGGTCCACAAATACTATTCAAGAGCCAAGTCCTAGAATCAGGGACCCCAACAGCCAAGTTGGTGCTCTACCCTCCTGTAGTCAAGCTAGTACCTAAGATGCAAGAAAAAGTTCCCTTTACTTTTCCCTCTGCTTTTCTCAAGCAGAAGAGGTCTCATCCTAAAGCCACTACAGATGGAAATGTGTTGAGTTTCACCTGAAGCCAGCAAGAGAAGAGTCTCAGGGTCTCACCTAAGGCCCTCAATGTAGTACCTGGGTATTGCTGCTAATTATTCAGGGTCCAAGGTCTCTTCAGTTAACAGGCAATGAATCCTGCCCAAACTGGCTCCTTCCCTTCAAGGCAGCAGACCCTTCTGGCCCAGGGTGTGTCTAGAAATATCCAGGAGCTAGGGCCTAGAAAGAGGACCTTACGACTCTGACCCATGACCTACCCTGCTTTGGCTGAGCTAGTATCCAAGATGCAAGACAAAGTCCTCTCCTCTCCTCAAGTGGCATCATTAATTCAAGAATGTTTTTTCTACCTCTTCAGTGCCTCTTTCAGCAGTGTGTAGTTGAAACCAAGTACTGTGAGGGCTCACCTGATTTTTGCTTCTTATGAAGTTGCTTTATTGTGTAGATAGCTGTTAAATTGGTGTCCTTGCAGGGGGTGAAGAGAATAATCAGTAGAGCCTTCTATTCTACCATCTTGTTCTGCCTCTTCCATTCACAAAATCTTAAGTGTGGAAGAAATATGACATTTATTCAGCGTTTTTCAAAAGTTGAGCATGAAAGCTATAGTGCAAGAAAACTCACTGCAGCAAAAATTGTACAGGCTACATTGCTAATCACAACTAAATAAATCTGGAGACTTATAGTAAAAATTTAGGAAAAAAGCCCGTTCAAAGTGTTAATGTATCCCCAATAATTGTTTTTTCTAGGAAAATTTTGCAAAGCTACAGTCACATAGTATTTACAAAATTACAAACTGCAAATAACTTCTGTCAAAATGTTAGGGAACTTACTAAAACTGTAATTAAAGGCACAGCCTTAAATGCCATTTTCATTAAAAGGAAATATTCTAACAAAAAGCAGGCATTTGACTTAAGATAATAAAAAAGTGATAAAACCTCAGAAAAGCATGGGAAAATAATTATACAAGTAAAAATAGAAAATAATTAAAAATAAAATAATTATATAACTTGTACTTTTACTTTTATACATTTTTTTATTATGTGTACATAAGAGTTATATATATTTCTGTGGTCTATATGATATTTTGATACAGGTATACAATGTGTAATGATGAAATCAAGGTAATTGGGGGTATCCACCACCTCAAGCTCTTTAAATTTCTTTGTGTTGGGAACATTCCAGTTCCACTCTTTTCCTTAGTGTAAAATATACAATAACTATTGTTAACTATTATCACCATGTTGAGCTACCAAATACTAGATCTTATTCATTCTATCTGATTCTATTTTTGTGCCTATTGGCCATCCCCATTTATCCCCAACCGTCTCTGCCACCCTTCTCAGCCTTTGGCAATCATCATACCACTCTATATCTCCATGAGTTCAATTTTTTTGACCTCCAAATAAGAGCAAAGACATGCAATATTTGTTGTTCTGTGCCTGGTTTATTTCACTTAATATAATGTCTTAGTTTCCTCTGTGTTTTTGCAAATAGCAGGATTTCATCCTTGTATGGCTTAATATTCCATTGTATGTTTGTACCATATTTTCTTTAACCATTCATCTGTTGATGGACAGTTAAGTTGCTTCCATATCTTGGCTATTGTGAATAGTGCTGCAATAAACATGAGAGTGCAGATATCTCTTCGATACACTGATTTTATTTCTTTTGGATCTATGCCCAGCAGTGGAATTACTAGATCATATGATAGTTATATTTCTCATTTTTTGAGGAACCTCCATACTGTTCTCCATAGTGACTGTACTAATTTACATTTCTATCAACAGTGTACAATGGTCATCCTCATTGGTATTCCTTATTGCCTGTCTTTTGGAAAAAAGCCATTTTAACAAGGGTGAAATGACATGTCATTGTAGTTTTGATGTGCATTTCTCTGATGATTAGTGATATTGGCCATTTATATGTCTTCTTTTCAGAAATGTCTATTCAGACCTTGACCCATTTTTAAATTGGATTACTTAATTTTTTTCCTATTGTTTGAACTTCTTATATAATGTGGTTATTAATCTCTTTTCAGATGGGTACTTTGCAAAAGGGTAGACTATGTATTTTCATGTATATGCACTTTGCATGAGTTTTTCTTCTGCTTCAGATTTTTTCCTTCATATTAGCATCCAACAAATTTATACTTTTTTTCTATGAATCAACTGTTTTAGCACATTCACTCTGAAGCCTGCCCTGAATCCTCTTTCTGCTCTTATTGTGGGTTTTATGTTCCTTATTAGAGATATTGACACATTGAATCTTCTGAGTAAGTAACCTTCTATGATATTGCTACACATTTCAAAGGAAGAGGGGAAAATGTTATAGTGCATTGAGCTAGCATATAATTTTATTGAAAATTTACACATATTTTCATTGTGAATTGGAATTTTAAAACTTGTATTTAGTGGCTGGTTATTGCTGGTATAAAGAAATATTGTGTGATGTTCCCCTTCCTGTGTCCATGTGTTCTCATTGTTCAATTCCCACCTATGAGTGAGAACATGCGGTGTTTGGTTTTTTGTCCTTGCGATACTTTACTGAGAATGATGGTTTCCAGTTTCATCCATGTCCCTACAAAGGACATGAACTCATCATTTTTTATGGCTGCATAGTATTCCATGGTGTATATGTGCCACATTTTCTTAATCCAGTCTATCGTTGTTGGACATTTGGGTTGGTTCCAAGTCTTTGCTATTGTGAATAGTGCAATAAACATACGTGTGCATGTGTCTTTATAGCAGCATGATTTATAGTCCTTTGGGTATATACCCAGTAATGGGATGGTTGGGTCAAATGGTATTTCTAGTTATAGATCCCTGAGGAATCGCCACACTGACTTCCACAATGGTTGTGGGGGGAGGGGGGAGGGACAGCATTAGGAGATACACCTAATGCTAAATGAGGAGTTAATGGGTGCAGCACACCAACATGGCACGTGGATACATATGTAACAAACCTGCACATTGTGCACATGTACCCTAAAACTTAAAGTATAATAATAATAATAATAATAATAATAAAAAGATAAAAAGAAAAATAGCTAACAGATAACAGCAATATTCTGAACATTCAGTTAATTTACTATTTTGCCTTATTTTTAAGATTTCTTAGTGAGTATTTAATCTGTGATGTATTATTTTTGTGAAAGTAGATATGATTTGGGGTCAATTATTTTTGTCTTTGAGAATGTTAATATCATTTAAATATTGTTATATAGTGTTTTTTTCTTTTTATTTCTATATAAATATAATTAATATTGATGGAAACTATCTATTAAGCCCATGTCCTAGACACTTGAATACTTGGCAGTCATTTGATAATTATTTTAGTAAAGCAATTGATTTCTAAAAAATACAAAAAAAAGAAATATTGTGTCAAACTATTTTTTTAATATTAATGAGTTTTGTGAAATCTCACATTTTCTAGTTGTACAATCATATTCAAAGAGGCATCTCAATCTGCAGATATTAATAACTTCATTTTTACTAACAAATTACTGATTTTCAAGACAAATCAAAAGGAAATCTCTGAATATATCCAGGATGTAGAAGCATCCACACTCCTGTTATTCCCTCTGGGTATAAATCCTGATTCTGCTACTTGTCTGGTATGTTACCTGGGAAAGTTATGTAATTGCTTTTTGCCTCAATTTCTTTACAGTGATTTTTTTTTAGGTTGGTATGAGTTTAAAATGAATTAAAACATGTGCGTAGAATAGTATCTAGTATTATTTAGTTGTTATGTAAATAAAATACAGAAACATTCAAGTATATCTATGAATTTTATGTATTTTTAAATGTATTCAACAAATATTGTTTAATTATTATTTCCACTACTGTTTAATTTATGAAAACTGTATTTTCTATATCTTGTTCTAGCTATAGGACAGGTTTACTTATTATATTTTGACTTTGGGGTTTTTATCTGTAGACTATGGATGTTAATGATACTTTCCTTATGGATTTGTGTATAAATAATAGGATAATGGTGGTAAAACACTGAGGAAAATTTTGAAATATTGTACATACCCACTAGATTCTAGGTAATGCTGTTAACATAAATCAGTAATTGAATATATAATAAATATGATATTTCACGTAAAACTCACAGATTAATTACTAAGTGGCATTTGGGTAACTGATCAATCATTCTTTAAAGATAAATAAATAAATTTGGTTTTCTGTCTTACATATTATATCAAAATATTTCATGTGTAAAAGAGAAATCATTTTAATACAGTAAAAAATATCAGTGATCATTTATATAATTTTACAAAGGCATAAACTGTCAAAGCAAAGAATGTCTACTTGGTCCTAGTGGAATAATAAAAACTTATATAACATCACATTAGAAGTTATATTATTAGAGCAAGCGTGTTCTTGAGTTCAGATTTCAGAAAATCATGGGAAACAAACAGCACATTTTGTGTTCTAAAGTGTTATATTTGCTCAAATATGTTCAACAAAATACCCTATTAAAATGTATAAAACACGTGGGTTAAATCACACATGATCTATAGTCCAAATCAAGTTATATCCAACTTTGAAGACAATTATATAAAAAATGCGGTACAGTTGAATGGTATCAATTTTATTTTAGTCACATTTTCTCCAGCTCAGACTTTTAAAAACATGAAGAATTAAAATCCTAATCTTCTTCAGGAAAAGAAGAAACAAAATATTCTCAATGAATTGCATTATTCATGTAAATATTAACTTTAATTTTTGTTGTTAACTTTTATTTCTTAGAGACATAGATTTAAAAATGTGCTTTCTAAATTTTCCTTGTCAAATATATTGAAATTACAAAGTACCATCATAAATCTATTAGTTTTTTCTTTTAAAATTCTGTAATGAGAAACTTTAATTTGGGTGAGGGGAGTATTCTCTGCTTTAGCAAATTTAATAATGTACTATTTTCCAAATATTTAAGCCTAATTTATCCCCCATTTTTTATTGGAAATACAAACCATGCCTTCCAGTAATACTTTTCTACTGAATAGCAAACTTTTACAATCATTATGTATGTGCGTGTGTGTGTGTGTGTGTGTGTGTGTGTGTGTGTCATTCTGAATAAAACTAATGCAGTTATTTAAGCACTACATTTTGGATTTTATCTATTTATTTTTAGTCTTAATTTGAAAATCTAGAATCTCATTTAGATTCACAAAGGAAGCTGCATGGTATTTATTTGAGATAATGTAATACTGTTTTTTTTGAGACGGAGTTTTACTCTTGTTGTCCAGGCTGGAGTGCAATGGCGCAATCTCAGCTCACTGCAACCTCCGCCTCCCAGGTTTAAGCTATTGTCCTGTCTCAGCCTCCCAAGTAGCTGGGATTACAGGCTCCTGCCACCATGCCCAACTAATTTTTGTATTTTTAGTAGAGATGGGATTTCATCATGTTGGTCAGGCTGGTCTCGATCTCCTGACCTCAGGTGATCCATCCTCCTCAGCCTCCCAAAGTTCTGGGACTACAGTTGTGAGTCACCATGCCAAGCTGATGTTTTTATTAATCAGTTCAATTGGCTGTACAATTCTCCCTTCTGGTCTTGCTGTGGAAGGTGTGACTTGGTGCTCTCTCTAATTCCCAAGAAGAGATTTATGTTCCCACCCTAGAGGACAAGAGGAACTTAGTTTCCTTCAAATGTGGTTACTGTGTTCTAGCCACATTGGCCTTCTTCCTATTCCTTTGAATCATTAACCTCATGCCTGCCATAATACCTTTGACCTTGCTGTTTTCTTTGAAAATTTTCACCTAGAATCTTCCTACAGCTGAGTCTTTTGTATTATTCACACCTTAGAACAAATATTTTACGTACTATGAGTAGCTGTCACAAATATAAAATAGCAATTTATACCATTTATAGCATTCTGCCCCATTCCAAACACACATACTTACAACACTTACACCTCCATCCATCACTACAATAGAATTCTATTTCCTTTTCTTTATTATTCAATGCAATTATTCTGTTTAGTTGTTCATTTATTTTTCTAATAGTCTCTCCTACTATAATGTAAGATTCATGAGAGCAGGGACAGGTGTCTTTTCTTGCTCTTTGCTGTGTCTCCAGCTTGTAGGACAGGACCTATTGTAACTGCTGAGTGTATGCCCTTAAGTGCAAGAAAATAGAAAAAAATAAAAGAGGAAAAATAGAAGAAAGAGTGAAAGAGGGAGTCAGGAGTCAGAAAGACCACCAAATCACACCTTCCACAGCAAAACCAAAAGAGAATTGTACAGCCAAGTTAACTGATTAATGAAAACGTCAGAGTATTACATAATCTCAAATAAATACCATGGAGCTTCGTTTGTGACTCTAGATGAAATTCTAGATTCCCAATTAAGAAGAAAAATAAGTAGGTGAGAAAGAGGACACATGGCAGCCTAGGTGTTAGGCCAACCACTTTTAGATTTAGTAGAGGAGACTTCTCAAGTTCCTTTTATTACTCTATTGACTCCTGCAGTATAAAAACCCACTTGATGCCGGGTGTGGTGGCTCACACCTGTAATCCAATAGCACTTTGGGAGGCTAAAGCGGGTGGATCACGAGGTCAGGTGTTCAAGACCGTCCTGGCTAACATGGTGAAACCCCACCTTTACTAAAAATACAAAAATTAGCTGGGTATGGTGGCAGGTGCCTGCAATCCCAGCTACTTGAGAGGCTGAGGCAGGAGACTCGCTTGAACCCAGGAGGTGGAGGTTGCAGTGAGCCAAGATCGCACCACTGCACTGCTGCCTGGGCGAAAAAACCCACTTGAGGTTCCAAATTTAAGGGTATTTTGCTTGAGAAAGACTACCATGCTGTGCAAATCAAGATCAACAACACATCAATGCTACTATTTTCATTATCTAATGTTCACATGACACTCATAATTCTTTTATGTTTTACTTTCCCTTAATCTATTGAAAAATTTCTTGTGTTTATCACAGACCCAGTGTTCTCTCATCCCTCTTTTCTATTTGCCTTTTCTCTTATTTAAACACGATTGAATGACCCTACATGAAAAATATTTAGTTCAATTCAAATATTTTTTTCTACCATTTGGAATAGAATAATAAATTTTCTAAATAAATTTTAATATGTTGAGTCATCTTGGCATGTAGACCAAAACGTTTCTTTACATAAACTTTACATATATTTTAATTATTTAAGCCAAAAATCTTTACAATATACTTATGTTTCAATATTTTTGTGATAAATTATATTGTGCTACTTCTCATGAGTTCTTCTTAGAATTGATTATAATAGTATAGATTTAATTCTGGTGTCAGTGATATATGTAGCAGAAAACAAAACTAAATAAAAAAGATGCCTAATATTAGTGCTAATGATTATGTAAGTCTTAAATTATGGCACATCACTTGAATAAATTATTATAATTGAAAATAATATATAAAATATAAGTAGTTTTATCAATATAAAATTTTAAGACAAAATTATGTCCACATAATAAAAATTATATAATTATTAAATGTGAATTTAATAGGCAAGGACTAGAACAATTAAAAAAAAAAGGAAAGAATTCATGTACTAGAAAAGAAACTGGGAAACTTTTCCTTTCTTTAATTGTAGTCATCCAATAATTTATAGTTAATAATGTGGTAGGAGGAGGAGGAAGAAGAATTAAAAACAAGTACATACATCATTCTGTTACCAGTTGACATACAATGGATCTCTGAAAACAGACACAGTTTGGGAAGCAATGGTGGGTAACAGGTGGCTTCAGAATTAAGCAAGAAAGAAATGCTTTACAGAGGGAAGGGTCTTAAAACTGATTCTTTAGCTGTGAAAATAATCTCAGTATCTAATGTCGGGAACTTTCCAATTATATGAGTGCAAATTTCTCCTGATTTCAACAGTTTTTCTTTTATTACTTACTATAGCAATTGCTTAGATTTAATTAATTTTTTTCTTACCAGGAGGGCAATTTTTGCAGTCTAGTGGTAAAACTTTTTTTCAACTATATATATATATATATATATACACACATAGTTAAAAAAATATATAGTTAAAAAATATATATCATTAAAATATATATGTGTAGTTAAAATATATATATGTTAAAAGTCAACTTTTGGAGATTTGCCATATATATGTACATATATACACATATATGTACATCTATACACGTATAGATGTATATATATGGACATTCTGCAGCTTTTCCTAAAGAATATTCTGTGGGATTCAGTCCCATGTGTTACCCATCAAACAATAATTTTGGGGAACACTACACATGTGCATCCCTTTCTTGCTAGAGATTCACCATGCTCACCACCAAGTAAACATAATGAGATTTGCATTATCATCTCACTAATAATCAACTTAAATCAATATTTTTAATCTTATGTCACCCCAAAGTATTTCGGATTAACAGGCATCATGTGTTAACATTCCAAATATCATGTTTGAGCAGCAATATAGTGTAGTGCTGAAAATAAAAGGCTCAGGGTTTGTGCTTGAAGTCTTCTATTGTGAAATCAGGGAAATTTTGCCATCAAAATGAGGTGGTAATAGAAAGAGATACCTACACACACACAAATACACACACATACTTTACATCTGTGTATATATACACATATACACATATATAGTATGTGTATATATATCACATTCTTTAGCTGAGTGTGTATATATATATGTGTGTGTATGTATATAGTCTGTGTATATAGTGTATCTATTTATTTATATATGTATATATGGTGTGTATGTATATATTATATATACATATGATATAATTTGGCTGTGTCCCCACCCAAATCTCATCTTGAATAGTAGCTTCCATAATTCCCACATGTTATGGGAGGGACCTGATGGGAGATATTTGAATCACAAGGGTGTTTACCCCCATACTGTTCTCGTAGTAGTGAATAAGTCTCATGAGATCTGATGGTTGTGTACAGGGTTTCCCCTTTCACTTGACTCTCATTTTCTTCTTGTCTGCTGCCGTGTAAGATGTGCATTTTGTCTTCTGCCATGATTGTGAGGCCTCCTCAGCAATGTGGAACTGTGAGTCTATTAAACCTGTTTTCCTTTATAAATCACCCAGTCTCAGGTATGTCTTTATCAGCAGCATGAAAATGGACTAATACAACATGTATATCATATATACATATACAGTGTGTATATACATACCTATATGTATATACGGTGTGTATATACATACCTATATGTATATACAGTGTGTATATACATACCTCTTAGCTATAGCTAACTATCTGTATTGGTCCGCTTTCACACTGCTGATAGCGACATACCCAAGACTGGGCAATTTACAAAAGAAAGAGGTTTAATGGAGTTACAGTTCCACATGGCTGGAGTGGCCTCAAAATCATGGCAGAAGGCAAGGAGGAGAAAGTCAGAACTTATGTGGATGATAGCAGGCAAAAAAGAGAGCTTGTGCAGGGAAACTCCGCCTTATAAAGCCGTCAGATTCATGAGACTTATTCACATGGGAAAGGCCTGCCCCTATGATTCAACTACCTTCAACTGGGTTCCTCCCACAAGATATGGGAATTCACGATAAGATTTGGGTGGGGACACAGACAAACCATATCACTATCTATCTATCTGTCTATCTATCTGCACATATAGTGTGTGTGTGTGTGTTTGCTCACATGCACACACTTTGATTAATGCCTGACACTTGGTAAGTGGTATAAAATGTTGTCATTATAAGAGTAGCCTTTTCTAGAACCATAATGGGAAATTTCTGACATTACAGCAAAAATATAGTGCAATTTTATTCACTGGTGTGAAACTCCAAGCAGCTGCTTATATTAGTGACTCTGGCAAGAAGCTTGGTGTTTCTCCTGCATGCATTGGGTTCCAGCAGAGGACCTCAAGAAGGAGAGTGAAATGAAAAGACATGTGATAAGTTTAGGATGTCAGTTGTAAGTCATGGTGACATATCCACTGGCCTTTAGGCTACATTTTTTAGGTTTTTGTTCTGGAACGAAACAGGCCTTAAAAATACATTTCTGCCATTTCTTCTCTTGGTCATATCCTCCATGGTCTAGTAGCTTTAGTAAGTGGAAATTACTTTTCCCTTTTTGTTCCTCCTCCTAAAGACTGTGTAAGGTCTTAATGCAGCATTTCCATTTATGGACTTCCCACTTTATGCACTTCACTTATATGTTGGTATACTCCAAATTAGGATTCAATAGGATAATCTATGTCCCTGCTCCTTATTATTTATTTTGTCTTCAGTCACCTGCTAGTCACATCATACTTCTATCTGTAAGAATGGTTCACCAGATTGGAAATTCCCCAAAGGCATAATTTGAAGCATAAGAATATTGAAAAAGATGTCCATAGTTATCTGATACACTTCATAATCTAACGCTTGAGAATCCCTGTTGTACAGTAAGAGTCCAGCAATTAATGTATGATTATTAAATGTGAGATTATAGTTAAAATTTCATATCATACATCCTCTGGGACAATTTTTATTGTACGTAGCACCTAGTTTTTTTTTAATCTGTCTCAATTAATGTGAACTGCTATAATTGAGTTTTTCCCTTATTAAACATCACTAAAGCTCAAATTGAGATACAGCTTTCTAAAAACCTGTAGCTTTGATCTAAATATTATCCTTTCTTTTATATTCACAGAACTTTATAATATTGCACCAAATAAACCTCAATTTTATCATCTTAAAATGGGGTAAAGATGCCATTCTTTAGGTTCACAGATTTTGTTTAAAGATTATGTAGGGCATAAGAATCCAAAGGTAACTGACGACATTCTACATATGCAAAGTGGAGTTTCCTTTACTATAATTATTAGCATTATTTTTGTTAACAATAGTAGTATTTAAGCTTTTAAGTTTATTGTTTGATTAACATCTTTGTTGATGCAAAGTAAGTGAATTGAAAAGGCCCCAAAAAACAGAAGTAGCCTGTCTTCAAAATACTTCATCAATGGCCACTAAATTGATAATGAAAGGCATGCTCTAAAAAATTGATTAAAAATAGTTTTTGCTTTAGCTATGACCATAAAACAAATAATCAAAACATCCATTGTGTTTATTTTTACTACCTTTCTCAAATATTGCCACCAAATTATTTGTATGATGTACACATCAGTTATCACATTGGCTATACTTGTACACATAACTGGGACACAATGATTTAAGCTCCCTGTTCATTTGCAAGATGACATTCAAATTTTTACAGAACTTCCCTTGGGTTAGTTTTTCTAATACAGCAGAGAGCTGCCAAAACAACGCTTGGAAGAACAAACAGTATTTCTGTGATTTTTCAGCTGGGTAACTCCTGACAGTCCTTTAGAAGCATGAAGAAAGTCAACTTTTGGAGATTTGCAGTATAAACTGAAGCATATCATCACCCCAAGAGATAAGAAACTTTACATGGCTGAAATGGAATCAAGTCACTGGCAATATCAGCAAAAAGCATTCTGTCACTTTTTTGTTGTAATTCTGTATAACAACCTCTAAGGATGGTCAGTAGATGTCATATTTCAAGACTGCAAATAATTTGTTAACCTTTAATCAAAAAAGTCTAATAGTGTTTCTTCTATCCAATACATTATTCCATCCAAAAAAAAAAAGTCATTCCTTAAAGCTTTGTTTGGAAATCAAATTAGTCATTCTGAAATAACGTTGAAATTTATAGCATAATAAGAGTATTCCCTGTAGACTTTTTCCCATCATAATACTGACATGGAAACATTACTTGTGACAGAGTGAAAATAAGTAATTCACTAGCAAGTTACAATATCTTTTTCCTAATTTAGTTCCTGAGCTTCTGTTGAAAAGAGACAGTACATATTCTTATGTGAAAGTCACCCTTAGTACAAATGCTAAATTTCATGAAAACAAGTATTAAGAATTACAAAACAAAGACAGTTAAAATTGACATCACTGACAATGTTGCTAGGATAAGACAATTTGTCTTTTCAAATGTAGCCACTAGTTTATGCCAGTTACAGTCTGTCTTTGTAAAATGGAGATAAACACAATGGCAAAATAGTACCTGACTGTGGCCAAAAAAATAAATAAATAAATTTTAAAATACACCTGGCTTTCCAAATAGTCTATATTATGAATATATATTATGTTTATAATTAGATAAAGATGATAAGTACTCTTTTAAAAGGCCATGTCTGTTTGCAAACAACTTCATTGTTTGCATACTGTGAGTATTTTCTTCTATTCACCGTTTAGCCAGTGAAAAGCTTGAATCTCAATAGATATGTATTCCTCTAGGTAAAAAAAAAAAAAATAGTTAATATACAATTGTCAAAGGAAACATTTGTCTGTCCCAGCAATGTATCTTTAAAGAAGAGCTAACTCAATACCTTGCTTCTGGTTGTCATTAAATGTAATATGGAAGATCAATCAATCAGGGTTCAATTCTAGAGAAAATAATGCATTCTGGTTAGGATAATTAGAAGGGGATTTATTTCAGGGTTCTATGTGGGATGAAATACTTACTGGATGTTCTGAAATACTAATAAACTCTCTCCTGAGCTTCCCAGATTGGCTAACAAAGCCATACCACAGAATTGTTAATCAAAGAAACTGCTGCCCTGTCATTTTAAGATGCTCTGGCTACGACTACAGCTGTTGGTGCAGAACTTCCACCTCACTTGTGAGCAGAAAATCACCACCAGCCATATTTGGAATTCTCTCTAAGGAAAGAGGCAAGCACTATGAGTGATGCTTTATTTGGTGATTAACTTCACTCTAAGAAAAAATAGCTCTGCACAATCAAAATTATATGAATATTTGATTTCATATTTTTGAATAAAATCCTATTCTAACAACTGGAAATATCAGCAAGAATCGCACTATAATATTGTTGTTGTAATTTTGTGTAACAGTCTTTGAAGGACCTTCATTTTGTGCTATTTTTCAAAAGGTAATAATTTCTTAATACTTAATTACAAGTGCTGAGGAGTGTTTTCTCAAACCAATGCCTTATCCCATTAAAGTGAAAAAAAGGCTTCACTTGAGGATTTGGGTATTTTTTTCCAAATCAAGTTACTCATTCTGATGTAATATCTAAATTAATAGCATATTAAAAGTATTCTACATGTTAACAAAGACCTTCCTTAATATGAACTGTAACCCACAAGCCTCACTCATTTTTGCGTACTGATTAGATTCCTTTTGGTTGAATAAAATTAGTCTAATTTTCCTCCAAAAATCAATCTCCTAATATTTAAAATCATTGCTGACGTTTTGTATAAGAATTACCTTCTCAAGTTTGTATTTTCCTATTTCTTTTTCTATATAATATGATTTTCAGATTTTCTTCCATTTTGATCATCTTCTCTTGGGCTTGCTGTAGTTTTTAGTAGTTGCCATAAAAAGTAGCCATTTTGTGTGTAATGTGATATTCCAGAACTAATTTGAAATAGTGAGAAAAATACGATGAGGACATTCAATTTATTCATTCTAATTCTATCTATGCTTATCAAAAAAATGCCTCAAATATCATCCTGACACAACTTTTATAGACTCATAATTGTCTTTCATGGTTATCCTTCTTTACAGTACTTTTTTGTCAATGGACTGAAACAAAACATATAAGCATAACTTATATGCTTCCACTGCTTCTCTCCCATCTTTGACCAATTACTCATCCCAGACTGAATCCAAAATTTCAGAGTTACTCAAGTATTTTTCTATTTCCTCTTTGCTGTTCACTCTGGCCTCTGACTTGAAGCAATTTGATAGTTACTTTGACAGTTTATTTAACATATAGTACATATTTTTATTATTTTTAAAGCAATATTTCAAACCAGGTATCACCTCTAGGCTCCATATTTATGTAGGCAGCTAAACATAATCTGGTCAACTGTGAAATTATTATCATCCACCTGAACACTTATGACTCCTGAAAGTGTTTCATTTTTAACTAAATATCACCACTATGCACCTTCTTCAGCTAGAAACCCAGAAATTATTATTGATTTTCCCCACTATCTCATTAGTCCATATAAAAATAATCAATAAATTGTGTTGATTCTAATTCCCAAATAGCCATCTAATCTACAGACTTTTTAATAGGTACACGGCAACTCTCTTCATTTCTTTTGTTGACAACTGTGGTATTCTCCTAATACGTCTCTACATATTTTCTCTTATCTGACTCTAATGCTTTTTAATGGAACAATCATAGGCATTTAATTTTGTCTAATAAAATTTTCAATAGCTTCTGATTGTTCCCAGAAAAAAAGAATAAATTTCTTCTTTGGGCCAATCAGTTTTTGTGGAAGATCATGTGTCTAGTATCACCTTGATATATGAGGGTTCTTGAAAAATTCATGGAAAATGCATATTATGAAAAAACTATATGTGAGGTTTTTTTTGCACAAAATAAACTTGTCCTAGATTGTTATGTCTTAACATAATGTAGTTTGAGCTATAAGAAAGATGATACATCAATTCAAAAAAAGCCCCTATTAGAGCAATATGAATTCTGCCAAAATGGAAGCAAGAACAAACATCAAATCTGTGGTGAAGATTGTGTAAAATAATACAAAAATCATTGATGCTTTTTGAAAAGTTCATGGGGGAAAATTTCATAAATAAATTTACAATTTACGAATGGATAACTTATTTTAGGAAGAGACAAGATATTTTGAAGATGAAGTCCACAGAAGTAGACCATCCATATCAACCTGGAGGAAAAAAGTAATTTTGTTAGTACCCTAATCGAAGAGGACAAACAATTAACAGCACAAACAACAGCCAACAAACTAGATATTTCAATTAGTTCAGCTTACACAGTTCTGATTGAAAAGTTAAATCTGAGCAAATTTTCCACCTAAAGGATTCCAAAACCACTGCACCCAGATCAGCTGTAGTCAAGAGCAAAGCTTTCAATGGAAATTTTTAAAAAGCGGCCGGGCGCGGTGGCTCACGCTTGTAATCCCAGCACTTTGGGAGGCCGAGGCGGGCGGATCACGAGGTCAGGAGATCGAGACCACGGTGAAACCCCGTCTCTACTAAAAAAATACAAAAAAAAAAAAATTAGCCGGGCGTGGCGGTGGGCGCCTGTAGTCCCAGCTACTCGGAGAGGCTGAGGCAGGAGAATGCCGTGAACCCGGGAGGCGGAGCTTGCAGTGAGCCGAGATCGCGCCACCGCACTCCAGCCTGGGTGACAGAGCCAGACTCCGTCTCAAAAAAAAAAAAAAAAAAGTGACATCAAGATCCTGAAGCACTTCTTCAAATACTTGTAATAGGAGATAGAACATGGCATTACCAGTATGATCCTGAAGGCAAAGCACAATGAAAGTGGTCCAGTCAACTCAAAAGCAGACTAGTTAAGAGCAAAAGTCATGGCAACAGTGTTAGGGATGCATTTTGCATATTGCATTTTACATATTGACTTTCCAGAAGGCCAAAGAACACCTGTTTATGATGAGAGTGTTTTGAGGAAGTTAACCAAAGACTTAGTAGAAAAATGCTTGGGGAAGCTTCACAGAATCCTTCTTTGCCATCGTGCTGCTCCTCCTAATTCCTGTCATCAAACAAGGGCAAATTTGTGAGAGTCTCTGTGGGAAATCATTACATATCCTCTGGACAGTTCTGATTTGGATCTTTCTGAGTTTTTTTGTTTATTTGTTTGTTAATCCAAAATAATCATCAAAGAACATTCATTTTTCTTCAGGTAATAATGTAAAAAAGCCAGCCTGCATTGACCTGGTTAAGTTCCCAGAAGTTTACATTATTTAAAGATGTACTATAAGGCTCATATCATCATTTTAAAAAGTGTCTTGAACTTGATGGAGCTTATGTTGAGAAATAAAATTTATTTTGTATTTTTATCTTTTAATTCTATTTTTCAACAAACTTTAAAGTCTCCTTGTCTTAGCTACACTAGGCTTCTTCGAGTGCTCTAAATATACAGAAGACCTTCAGGCCATAGAACATGAAACATTGAATATCGTCTCCTGGCAGCCAGTATACACACTCTATTTAACTGAATATCTTTTCAGTCTTTCTACTTTCATTTAAATGTCACTTATTCAAGAAAATTCCCCTATTTCTTTGACTAGGTTTTTGGTGTACCTAGCTTTTAAAACAGGATCCAAACCACCCCACATCATCCTTTAATCTCAAATCAAAATGTTGGGCCTGTAAGTGTTTTAATTAATGTAATGCAAAGAAAGAATCATTCTGGGTATTTTGAACCCAGATATATTAAGGCAGTTTGGCAGCAGCATTTTCCTCCCATGAAATCCAGTTGCCTTGCTTTAAGAAAGATCTAGCAACCATGTGGCGAAGTCCACATTGAGTAAAATCAAGGCCCACACCTGAAAGCTTCAGCTGAGTTCCCATCTAATAGCCAGTACCAAGTTTCCAGCCATGTGAATGAGCCAGCCTGAAAGTGAAGTATCCAGCCCAGGTTGAGACATTTCAGATGACACCCTACCCTTACCTAACCCTGCCCAAGTTGAAAACTAGTGAGACTTCTACTAAATGTTTCTTTCTGAAGAGGCTAAATTTTAGAGTGTTTTGTTTTGTTGTGTATGGATTTTTACAGAGCAATTGATTCATAAAATAGATGTTTTATCATTTGTGCATCAACAACTATTTAATGTCTTGTGCTGTGGCCACATTTATGAATGAAAAATAATTATTCATTTAATCACTACCCCATCTTCAATGTATAGGACAATGTCTGTTACATAGTATATACTCAATAAATATTGATTAATTTCAATAAGTGTCAGTTTTTATTGAAAAATAAAATGTATTTAGACTTCCCTATGTCTCACAAATACACTTTTTCTCTGAATGTGTAAGCATAGGATTATATCTATCTTTAGCTATTTTTGTTGTAACTTATTATACATATTGTGATTCCATATGTATTACTTTTCTTGTTATGTACTATTTTTAGAGCATGTCTCTGAAAAACATAGAATCCTCATTAGAAGTTTTAATGTATAATTTCACAGTGATTATATTGTACAATAATAATATTGGATAAGAGTCCTACATTAAAATATTTCCTGTATTATTTATAACAACATGCAGTATAGAAACATTCTAAGAGGAAGCAGATAGACACATTAGATGAGTTATAGGGAACTCAACAATTTGGAATTGAGAAGAACCCCACATAATTTCTAGCACATCCATGAAAACCTCACTAAAAGAGTGTAAATAAATATCATATTTAAGTGATTTGTGATAACAGAAAGCATCAAGAGTTCTCATATTGTATTAGTCCAGTCTCACACTACTAATGAAGATATACCCGAGACTGGGTAATTTATAAAGGAAAGAGGTTTAATTGACTCACAGTTCAGCATGGCTGGGGTGGCCGCAGGAAGCTTACAATCATGGCTCCAAACCTCCCCCAAAGTTTTATGGGGCTATGTGACTTTTCTGACTGTTGAAATGGGGCCAATGTAACATATTCTACTTCTTATCCAGATACTTAAAATCTTTCATGTGTCCATTAGTTCTTCTTTTACTTTGGTATCTGGCAAATAAAAGTTAAAAAACCTAAACAGAATCTGTATTTTTTTATATGTATATTTCTAAATGGAGCTGGAATGTTTTAGAAAATGATATAGGTATTATATTGAAGGAGCTGAAATTTTTGAATTACTTCATGGAGAAGAACTCACCTGCTGAGCATGATGGATTGTGGCATAGATGAGAAATAAAATCTATTATCGAAGCCACTGAGATTTGGGAGAAAATATGAAGTCAGGGTTTTCTGACTTTTTCAAGTAAATATGTATCACTGACTTTAAGATGTAACAAGCAAGAGACTATGAGTGCAGTATCCAAATCATATTACCCATAAAGTTAACATAGTCACAAGCATAGAGTCAGCTGGTGTTACCCAATAATAATATTGTCATACTCTGATAACATTTTATAATAATATAATGCAACATACTGCATTGAATAATAACCACTAACATCTACTGATTGCATAATATATGCCAGGCACTATGTCAAACAAATTTCACTTATGATAAAATTTAATCCTATTAAGGCAGATGAACATATTATCCCTATTTTACAGAGATTGAAGTTCAGAAAGTTTACGTAATGCCTAAGTAGTTAATGTGTTGTAGAAAATAAATTGAACCATGTTCATCTGAATTTGCAAACTCTTGTTCTTAGCTACCTCATTAAATTATAACATAAGAGAGAGAGCTAAAATAACATCCAGGACATCAGGAATCTGACATCCAGTTACTAATACTAAATTTGACTGGCTGATATAGCTTAAGTACTTTATCTCTCTGGATCTTAGACTTTAAAGCTCTTTACGGTGGCATTTTGTGATTCCAACTCAGAAGTGAGATGTTTATAACTTCAGAGATCCAACCACTATCTAAATCACGCGTGCTTAATGTTTTGTGTCATTTCCTTACTTAGAGAATTCATCTTAAATGTCTAACTTTTGGAATTTGGGATAAAAAAATAAAAAGTAAAACAAGTACTCATTCATCTCTGTATGATGATTTTCTTTTAAAGAATATTGGATTTTTTAGCACTTGGAAAACAGAAAAGCAAAAGTCATGTTGTTCTGTTTAGGATTTGGAGACTGAACTCCCTTAAGTTAAAAAATATACAGTGGGTTAAAGATAACTTTTCCAATCAATGTAAGACCCGAATAGAGACATTTATTTAATAAGCCAATTTTTTTCTAGGTCAAACAAAGTAGTTGAACAACTTGGACAATCTTAGTAAAAAACAAGCCATTAAAAAATAAACATGTTTAATCTAGCAACCTGATGGAAGAGCCAATAAGGAAAAGATACGTATCTTTGCCAGAATTGGGTATCACGTCTAAGAGCATCTCAGGTGTACCACCTTGCTTTGCAGAGGCTGCTCTGGGACCCAGCTCAAACTTGACAATTATTTAAATGACAGCAAGTCAAACAGCAAGGCACCATGAGCAATCAAGAAATGTTCTTTATTTTAATTTTAATTTAATTTTATTTTATTTTAGAGATGGAATCTCGCTCTGTCACCCAGGCTGGAGTGCAGTGGCACAATCTCAACTCGCTGCAATCTCCGCCTCCTGAGTTCATGAAATTCTCCTGCCTCTGCCTCCCGAGTAGCTGGGAATACAGGCGTGTGCTACCATACCCTGCTAATATTTGTATTTTTAGTAGAGATGGGGTTTCACCATGTTGACCAGGCTGATCTTGAACTCCTGACCTCAGGTGATCAGCCCACCTCAGCCTCCCAAAGTCCTGGCATTACAGGTGTGAGCCACCGCACCCAGCAAAGAAATGTTCTTTATATACATCCATTGTGAGTGTCTAAAATTTTGAGAAAAAAATTTGTCTTCCTGAGAAATTGCTTATCTTAGAGGCAAATATAAAACAGTAATTATATGAGAAATAGATGTTTTACTATTTAGGCCATTTCTCCCATAATACTCCAAAAACTGGCCTCCTGTCTTAGGTGCCTGATAAATAAATAAGTAGATAAATAAAGTTTAATTACATCATATGTGTGGGGAAAGAAAAATAGAATATACAAACAACTGTACAATATGTGGAAATAGACTATTTGTTCATACACAAATTATTTTAGAAAAGGTATAATTTAAAAATTATCTAGAATATTCTTCTTGTTTATATTAAAATTCTATACAAATATAAATATGCCTATGAAAGCTTGCTTACATCCCTGTATATTGTCATTTACTTATGGTATTGTATATACAAACTAAACTGAAATTTTATGCTTCCTTTCAATGTAACATTTGTATTTAAAAGTCTAGTTTGATCTCAAATCCTTTTTGTTTTAGCAGCTGTAGGGAGTATTGAGTAAACTTTTGCAACATTTATGCCTTTCTAATTTGAACAGTGAGAGTGCTTTAAAACATAGCTTTGTTAATACATTTTTAAATCAGGTTTTTTTTTTTTAAATTGTTTATAATAGCATTTTAAACAATTTTTAAAATTGTTGTCTTTCAACACTAATGCCACTTCTGAGTGAAGATGTTCAGAAAGAGAGGGCTGCTATCTCTGGGCCATAGTATGGTGCTGAGAAAAAAAGAAAATCCATTTATTCACAATCTATGCGTATATTCATATCAACTGCAGAACTAAATTTTT
The DNA here is from genome assembly GCF_009828535.3 of Hylobates moloch. Taxonomy (NCBI): domain Eukaryota; kingdom Metazoa; phylum Chordata; class Mammalia; order Primates; family Hylobatidae; genus Hylobates; species Hylobates moloch. The sequence continues at coordinate 52,166,252 of NW_026652278.1, forward strand.
TTATAAAAACAAAATACATTCACAGATTTTCAGAGGAATCTAGTGCTTTCTAGATAAATTTCATACAGGCTTACTGTATCCATCCAAATACATTTAAATTCTAAATGGCAGTACATAGTCTTAGCCTGGAATCCACTTTCAACATGATTAAGCTCTTTACCAATAATATTGCTACTAGGAAATTGAGACAAAGATTCAAGCTAAAAACGATGTCAAATCTTCTTCAAATCAAGTGAGTGGCAGTTACTCTTTATCACATGGAAAAGATAGGAAAAGGCTTTAGCTTTCATAACTGGATTAAACCTAGATGGAAAAAAAATTTTCCTCCTTTCATTTAACCTGGAAAATAAATGTTCCTCCTTTCTTTTACCTTAGCTATCTAAGCTACTTAAAGTCTCACTGTCTTCAGCCTCACATAATCAATAGCTGCTTCCTGCTTGGGTATATTGTGTCAACTTCCTACTTACACATATTTTGGGGGAACACAGCATTGGCAGAGGTTCTGCTCCCTCACTGCAGATTGCTAACTAGTCAACTCCATATCATACTCAATTACAAGTCACTTGATATTAGACATGGCTTATTTCAGTCCATGATATTCTTCAGATGACTTCTACGGAAAGTGATGAACCAGCCATTCTGTCATGTTTGTCCCAATTCCTTCATAATTCTCATATTTAAGGGTTTTTAATACGTATACATTTATTATTTTTACTGAGGTATAATTGATAAATAAAAATTGTGTACACTTCTCATATACATCTTCATGAGTTTTTACATATGCCTACATCCATAATACCATCATCACAACTAAGGTACTAAACATAATAATTACCTCCAAGAATGTCCTTGTGTTTTGTGTAGGTGTGTATGAGAGTGTGTGTCTGTTTTGGAGAGAGCACTTAACATGAGATCTGTCTCCTTAATACATTTTAAAGTGCACAATACCCCATCAAAAAGTGGGCAAAGGACATGAACAGACACTTCTCAAAAGAAGACATTTATGCAGCCAAAAAACACATGAAAAAATGCTCATCATCACTGGCCATCAGAGAAATGCAAATCAAAACCACAATGAGATACCATCTCACAGCAGTTAGAATGGCCATCATTAAAAAGTCAGGAAACAACAGGTGCTGGAGAGGATGTGGAGAAATAGGAAACTTTTACACTGTTGGTGGGACTGTAAACTAGTTCAACCATTGTGGAAGTCAGTGTGGCAATTCCTCAGGGATCTAGAACTAGAAATACCATTTGACCCAGCCATCGCATTACTAGGTATATACTCAAAGGACTATAAATCATGCTGCTATAAAGACACATGCACACGTATGTTTACTGCGGCACTATTCACAATAGCAAAGACTTGGAACCAACCCAAATGTCCAACAACGATAGTCTGGATTAAGAAAATGTGGCACATATACACTATGGAATACTATGCAGCCATAAAAAAGGATGAGTTCATGTCCTTTGTAGGGACATGGATGAAACTGGAAACCATCATTCTCAGTAAAGTATCACAAGGACAAAAAACCAAATACCACATGTTCTCACTCATAGGTGGGAATTGAACAATGAGAACACATGGACACAGGAAGGGGAACATCACACTCTGGGGACTGTTGTGGGGTGGGGGTGGGGGGAGGGACAGCATTAGGAGATATACCTAATGCTAAATGACGAGTTAATGGGTTCAGCACACCAACATGGCACATGGATACATATGTAACTAACCTGCACATTGTGCACATGTACCCTAAAACCTAAAGTATAGTAATAATAAAAAATAAATTTAAAAAGGTAAAATAAAAAAAGGTGCACAATACCATATTGATAACTATAGGTACTATGTTGTACAGATCTCTAGAACTTATTCATCTGGTATTTATATATATATTTATATAGTAAATATTTATATATAAATATATTTATATTACATACAGCTATACAGCTATATACACATATAATATTACAGTATTACACACATATATGCATGTATATATATGTATATGTGTGTGTACATATGTATATATATGTATAATTGAAAAACAACTTTCTATTTTTTCCCACTCCCAGTTCCTGGCAACCACCATTCTACTCTCTGCTTCTATGAGTTTATTTTTCTTTTTATTTTAGATCCCTCATATAAGTGAAATCATGCAGTTATTTGTTCTTCTGTGACTGTCTTATTTCACTCAGTATAATGTCTTCTAGGTCCATCCATGTTGTCACAAATGTCAGGATTTTCTTTTTTTAAGGCTGAGAAACGTTCCATTGTATGTATATACCACAATGTATTTGTTCATTTATCTCTTGATGGACATTTAGGTTGCTTTCATATTTTGCCTATTATGAATAATGTTGCCATGAATGTGAGGGTGCAGATATATATCTTTGAGATCCTGATTTCATTTTTTTAATATAATCCAGAAATGGGATTGCTGAATCATTCATAGTTCTATTTTTACCTTTTAAAGGAAGCTCCGTATGATTTTCCTTAATGACTGCACCTTTCTACATTCCCACCAATAGTGTACTACATAAGGGTTTCAATTTCTCCATGCCCTTGACAACGTTTATCATATATACAATATGTGTTGTCATATATCATATGAAACATGTATGTAAATTGTGCATGTGTTTATATATAATAGCTATTCTAGTAGGTGTGAAGTGATATCTCATTGTGGTTTTGATATGCATTTTCCTTGTATAGAGCACATTTTAATATACTAAAAGGCTATCTGTATGTTTTCTTTGGAGAAATATCTACTCATTTCCATTGCTCATATTTTAAATTTAATTTTTAGTTGACAAATAATAATGGTATATTCTTCTGTGACACAATGTGATGTTTCAATACATGTATACATTGTGAAATGATCAAATTGGGATGTTTAGCATATCCATCACCTCAAATATATATCACTTTTTGTGATAAGGACATTTTAAATCCCATTTTAGTTATACTGACATAAAATATTATTATTAACTATAGTCTCCATACTGTGCAATGGAACACCAGAACTTATTCCTTCTATCTAACTGAAACTTATTCCTTCTAACTTGACCAACATATGCCCTTTTCCCACACATCTCTCCACCTCCAAACTCTGGAAACCACCATTCTATCTCTACTTCTATGAGTTTAACATGTTTAGATTTCACACATAAGTGAGATTATATCATATTGGTCTCTCAGTGCCTGGTACATTTTACTTATTTGTTTTATAGTCTGGTTTCTGTTTTTGTTTTTGCTATTCAGATATAGGACAGTCTTATGTATTTTATATATTAATTCCTTCTCAGACAGTTTACAAATGTTATTTTCCACTCTTTAGATCACATTTTCACTTTATTGATGATTTGCTTCGTTGTGCAGAAGCTTTTTAGCTTTATGTAGTCACAGTTGACTATTTTTGGTTTTGTTGCGTCTGTTTTTGGTGTCAAATTTAATAAGTCATTCCCAAGACTAATTTCAAGAAGTTTTCCACTATATTTTCTTCCAGAAGTGATATGTCTCAGGTCATATGTTTATATATTTAATCTATTTAAGTTTGTGTATATATGGTGTAATAGAGGGTTTCAAATTCATTATTTTGTTTGTACAGTGAAAACCGTAAAACACTTAAGAAATTAAGCAATCACTAATAAATGGAAAGACGTCCCATGTTCATGGATTAGAAGAATTAATATTGTTAAAATGCCTGCACTATCCAAAGGGATATACAGATTAATGCAATTTCTATTCAAATCCTATTGGCATTTTTTACAGAAATAGGAAACACAATCCTAAAATTTATATGAAGCTGCAAAAGACTGCTGAACAGCCAGAGCAATCTTGAGAATGAACAGAGTTGAAGGTATCATACTTGTTGTTTCAGAATACATTACACAGCTACAGTAATTAAAAGAGTTTGTTACTGGCATAAATACATACATATAGATCAATGAAACAGAATAGAAGGTTCAGAAATATATCTACATATACGTGGTCAGCTGATCTACAGCAAGGGTGTCAAGAGCACATGAAAGAAAAAAAAAGACAGTCTTTGGCATGAATTTATATTTAGGTTGCCTTTCCACTCCTCTCCACCTTCGTTAGATGACATCCACTATTGGCAGCCTTGGAGTCTGGGTTAACTAAGGACTATAGCTGACTCTCACACTACCTTACATTTAATACTGGCCTGTTAGTTTTCTGTAGCCTTAGTAACTGCCTTTTTACCTAACTTGACCACCACTTACCACCTACTTATCACATTTAGTGAATTTTGTGATGCCTTTTTTCACCTTTTGCAGCATGACACCTGTATCATTTTAAACTTTGTACAGATGATGTTTTTACCTTCAGTAGCTCCATAATCTAAAATGAGTTCCCTCTTCCTTCTTACTGTGACCGTCAGAGCCTCTATCTTCACAGCCCAAATGTCCTAGCCAAAACAGCCTCTGCCATGTTCCTCTTGAATGTATGAGAGAGAGGTAATACAGAATAGCTGCACCTTGATTCCTGAGCTGTGATCCTTTCTTAAGCATCTAACAGTACAGAACAATCAACATTCACTACCAACTACTGTTTACTGACAGACCGTATGAGGAAGTGGCTTTTACTATTCTACCATTAGTAAAAATAACACAATTTTTAAAAAAACTATATTATCTGCTTATCTTTGAGAGGTATTTAATGTAGTAGTAGGAAAACTTGCTCTCAAATAAAAAGTAGTTGCCATAAGACCATTCAAGGACCCTCTGCATTCAATTTGATTAAATTAAAATATGTCTCTACCAGAGGAACCAGCTTAGGAAAATATTTAAAGTGAAGAGCAAATGAGTGTTCATTTCCTCTGTATATATAAAAAAACTAAGAATTGATAACCTTCATAGCTCAATTCACATATTTTATCTCTTTGCCTTCCAAGTGGTATCACCTTAAATTAGCTCCACATGAGAAACAAACTGAAAAAAATAAATGAGATTATTGGAACAGACTTTTTGTATGTTATGATATGGATGACAGACTGCAAGTTGCTAGACCTGCTAGACAGTCCATTTTCTGCATCTAGCCATATTTGATGTGGGCCATATATTCTTGTCTTGGGCAATTTTGTTTTAAATTTTGTACCAACATTCAAATTTTAGGAGAATCCAAAATAAATTGACCTGCATTTTTTTCTTCATGTAAATAATCAAAATATCTGACAGCATCAGGCTGAGACAAGAAGTCTTTTCAAAACACTAAAGGAGCATGCTGATGGTCGTACATATACATAAATGTTTATAGGAAGACATGAGTTGTTCCACAGCTTCAAAAGGCGTCATGATTTTCACAATGTGAAAGTGAGCAGTAAGGCAGCAAGTGCTGATACCGAAGGTGCCAAAACTTTTAAGAAAGAGCTGCATGGGATAATTGTAAATGGGAAATATTTGCCAGGACAAATAATAATGATGAAAAAAACTTGTTCTGGAAGTGTATATTTTAACTGTCACACTTTGATCAATAGTCCAGGATGGCAGAATTTAAGGCATTCAAAGCCTATGTAATGGCTGCTTTTCAGTAGAAATATTGCAAGGTTCAAATAAATTACTATCCTAATCTACCACTTGCAGAACTCTAGAGCATTCAAGAATATGGAAAAGCATATGCTTCCTGCTTACTATCAACATAAAGAAAGCCTAGATGACATCAACCTTATTCAAAGACTGATTTTTTAACTCTTTTATTCTATAGGTAAGAGAATATTGTAGGCAAAAGAGCTCCCATTCAAAATTCTTATCATAGACAATGCCTTGGGGCATCCACAGCTTATGAATGGCATGCAGTCTGATGTAAAGGTTGTGAATTTGCCACTGAAAACAACTTCACACATTCAACCAATAAGGCACAATAGCTGCCTTCAAATAATATTATTTACACCAAACATTTGTGCAGGCAATTGAAGCAACTGAATGTGGCCAAACACTCTGATAGTTTTGGAGAGGTTTTAACATTCTAAATGTTTGTCTGAAACATGGCTGTAGTATGGGAGGAAGTAACACAGCAACACGCAATCAGCATTAGGAAGAAAGATTTGAAGACATGTGAACACATTCAAAGGCTTTAACAAAGATTCTGCTATTGATAAAATAGTAAATAACAAGATATTAGTGGCTGGGAAACAGAATTGGGCATTGATGAAGAGGATATTCATGAGCTTGTTGGCACTGAGGCTGAAGGATTTTCTAGTGAAGCACTGTTCAAACTGGAGAAAGAAAGAAGTAAAGAAGTTGAGGTAGAGGAAGAAGAAATTATACCCGAGGCACCAAGAAAGTTCACAGAGAAGAAATTGGTGAAGGTGTTTGCTACTGTCAGTGGTAGCATACTGAAGTTAGAAGAAATAAACATCAATTAGGAGAGATTCTCAAGAGCTGACAGGTAGATACAGGATTCTCTTGCTTGCTCTAGAGAAATATATAAAGCAAAGAAGAAGCAAAAGTTACAGTCAAAACTCAAAACTTAATGTCGTCCTGAAGAACACTGTGCCTGCTAACCCATCAACAAGTATGAACGTCCTAGTGCCTCCTATTAGCTACTCAGGAGCCTCATTAGAAAAGAGGTAAGTTGATGACTCTGTCACTGAAGCATCCCCATCATCCAGCAATTAATTTTACTTCAATGCCTCAAATATTCTTCAGGCACAGTGTGCTTTCGGCTGTGTACATTCATGGTGAGTAACCATAAAATCATTCTGTTTTTCACATTCAGTACAGTATTCAGTAAATTACATGATATATCATTATCTATCACAAAGTATACTTTATAATTATAAACAGAAAGAAAATATATCATTTTTGGAGAAGCACCATTTATATGAGCTGTCTTCATACAGCTTACTCTATAGTCTATTAAATTATGTAGAATAAACAAAACTAAGACAAGTAAAGAAACAGATTTTTATTTCGTAACAATAAAACTGTAAGAATAATAGTGGAAAAAATGTTTCCTCCTTGCCAATACAAAATAGTTATTTTTAATACAGATAACTATGCCAATTATGAGTACTTTTGTAAGTGTTGGTTGGTTAAAGCAAGAAAATTTCAAAAATATACCTTAAGATCTGTACCTCCAAAGACAATCAGTTCTAAAACTTAGCACTTTATGCTGTTGAAAACACTTGTAAATGAAGTGTAACAGCAGTAATTGTGTTTCTCTGAATCAACTTCATGGCAAATGGTGCATGAATCAATACATGATGAAATTTGTGCACCATTTATCTCTTTGCATGATCCACAATAAATTCAAATGCATAATTACATCATCCAAGCCTGTCAAGAGGATAGAATAACTAGAGCATGTTTCCCTAGGGAAAGGCAAATAAAAATGGAACAAGTACACTTCAGTGTGGCAAGGTGCTGATTTTCAACTGGAGCTTGAAAAAGAAGTGATGGTCCTGGGGAAAATGTTTCTCTAGAAAGAATTGATAGACTCATACTTCTAAAAAATGTACGCAGGTCTTCTTAAGTTTGTAATTATTTTGAAGGTATTATATTAAATATGCTTTATGTCTATGCTTAGGAGGCAAGACAGTAGCTGAAAAATGCATCTTACCCATTGGGAATGAGTGATTACCATTCCTAAAGCCTTGTTGAAGGAATGACATTTATGCTATACTTGAATGAAGAGTAACAGTTATTTGGTGAAATGATGGGTGCTAAGGTGCAGAAAAATAATGAGAAATGTAGTGAATAAAGTTTCTTACTATACACTTAGTCATCAAGCCAGAAAATGGGATCTTTTTCTCCAAGCCCCTCCAAGCATCCTAAATCTATAATGCAAGCTCTTGTTTTTACTGCTGAAACATAAGATCTGTCCCAGGTACGCTACCTGGAACACAGTGGATGACCAATAAATATTTATTGAAATATTATATAAATAAATAAATGGATTATGAATCATGATAAGTTGTTGCATATATTCATATTATTTTCTGCATTGTCTATTGTAATTGATTTCTAACTGAATTTACTGTCTCCAATCTCATTTCTCTCTTCTAAATTATAAATGACAGTATGGTATTCTTCTATTTATAATACTTCAATGATTAAGATTCAATTACTCTGAAATTCCAGGACAATGTTACTTTGAATAACTATTTTGAACATTTGACATCAAAGAATGAGAGCTTTGTTTTCAGTAATCCCATAACTTGAAATCTGTCTTAAGAATGCAATTTTTAAAAAAGATTTATACTTGTTTTAGGCACAATTTAATTTGTAATAGCTGAAATTAAGACAATGTAAGTATATATCTATCTCTATATATAAATCATTATCTTTAATAGAATTTTAATGTATTCATTAAAATATGTAAATACTGTATAATGACAGGTATTTCATGCCAGTCTAATAAAAAAATTATAATATTAAATAATTTTTAGAGTTTTAATATATTCCAACATCTACATAGTTTATAAAACAACTTTATATAGACTGTGTGGGGATGTGTGTGACTAGAAAGTCTAGAATAATGCAGATTAAATTATTAAGAGTGTTTGATTTTGAGAAGAGGAATTTGGAAAAGTTCATAGGTGTTTTATTCTTTATCTTATGTATTTATATAGAATTGATTGACTTATGTGAAATAATATGTATTCTATAACTAGAATTACTTTTTACATGAGTTATTAATACATTTCAGATTCTTGTCAGTCTCTTGTCAAATATATTTCTTATAAATATTTTCATTAATCCTTTCACTTTTTTATACATTTTATGATTTCATTTGATGAAGAAAAGTTTTAAATTATTATCAAATCCGTTTTACTGTTGTTTTTCTTTTGTTCTTACTGTTTTTTGAGCCCTTCTAAGAAATCTCTGCCAATCCCATGTTATAAAGTTATGTTTCCTTCTAAAATTTAAAATGTATAATATCAGGTGAGAGAAGGTCAAGGTTTAATTTTTTCCATGGGATTACTGGAAACAAAGCTGTCATTCTTTGATGCCAATTTTTTTCCATATCTTTGTGAATATATTGTTCCAGCACCACTTGCTTAAAACATCATCCTTCTCCCATTCAATTGCTTTGGCATTTTTGTTGAAAATCAATTAACCACCGGGTGTGGTGGCTCACGCTTGTAATCCCAGCACTTTGGGAGGCCGAGGCGAGTGGATCACGAGGTCAGGAGATCGAGACCACGGTGAAACTCCGTCTCTACTAAAAATACAAAAAATTAGCCGGGCGTGGTGGCGGGCACCTGTAGTCCCAGCTACTCGGAGAGGCTGAGGCAGGAGAATGGCGTGAACCTGGGAGGCGGAGCTTGCAGTGAGCCGAGATTGTGCCACTGCACTCCAGCCTGGGCGACAGAGCAAGACTCCGTCTCAAAAAAAAAAAAAAGAAAGAAAATCAATTAACCATAAAATTATGAGTCTGAATCTGAATTTACTATTTTGTGTATTGATTTATCTGCCCACATAATGCAAATGCCAAACTATTTGATTGTCATAGTATTATGGTAAGCCTGGTGTTCAAATGCACAAATTTTCCAATTTTGTTTGTTTTTAAAATTATTTTTCTAATTTCGTGTCTGTTGCAAATTCTTGTGAAATTTGCAATCAGCTTCTTATTTATTTATTTATTTATTTTTATTATTATACTTTAGGTTTTAGGGTACATGTGCACAACGTGCAGGTTTGTTACATATGTATCCATGTGCCATGTTGGTTTGCTGCACCCATTAACTCGTCATTTAGCATTAGGTATATCTCCTAATGCTGTCCCTCGCCCCTCCCCCCACCCCACAACAGTCCCCGGAGTGTGATGTTCCCCTTCCTGTGTCCATGAGTTCTCATTGTTCAATTCCCTCCTATGAGTGAGAACATGTGGTATTTGGTTTTTTGTCCTTGTGATAGTTTACTGAGAATGATGATTTCCAGTTTCATCCACGTCCCTACAAAGGACATTAACTCATCATTTTTATGGCTGCGTAGTATTCCATGGTGTATATGTGCCACATTTTCTTAATCCAGTCTATCGTTGTTGGACATTTGGGTTGGTTCCAAGTCTTTGCTATTGTGAATAGTGCCGCAATAAACATACGTGTGCATGTGTCTTTATAGAAGCATGATTTATAGTCCTTTGGGTATATACCCAGTAATGGGATGGCTGGGTCAAATGGTATTTCTAGTTCTACATCCCTGAGGAATTGCCAGCTTCTTATTTATTTTGTTTAAAAATGTCTGTTGTAATTATTAGATTCACATTAAATCTGTAAATAGAACTAAAAGTATTGAAAACAGTATCATGCATATCATAATATATCAATGAACATAATATATTCCTTCATTTCAGTGTAGAGATATTTTCCTTAATTGCTTTATCTTTTGATATTATTTAAGTATAATTGCTACTTTTAATTTAATAATCAAATTGTGTGTTGCTGGTATGAAAATAAAATAGATTCTTGTTTGTGAACCTTGTACCTCAGACCATGTTAATCTTGCTTACTAGTTATAGTTTTGTTTTCAAAAATATTCTTAGGATTCTCTTTGTAAAAATTATGTCATCTCTGAATATATATAGCTTTTATTATTCTTTTTGAATCTTTGCTTCTTTTTTTTATTATACTTTAAGTTTTAGGATACACGTGCACAACATGCAGGTTTGTTACATAAGTATACATGTGCCATGTTGGTGTGCTGCACCCATTAACTTGTCATTTAGCATTAGGTATATCTCCTAATGCTATCCCTACCCTCTCTCCCCACCCCACAACAGTCCCCGTGTTGTGTGATGTTCCCCTTCCTGTGCCCATCTGTTTTCATCACTCAATTCCCACCTATGAGTGAGAACATGTGGTGTTTGGTTTTTTGTCCTTGCGATAGTTTACTGAGAATGATGATTTCCAGTTTCATCCATGTCCCTACAAAGGACATGAACTCGCCCTTTTTTATGGCTGCATAGTATTCTATGGTGTATATGTGCCACATTCTCTTAATCCAGTCTATCATTGTTGGATATTTGGGCTGGTTCCAAGTCTTTGCTATTGTGAATAGTGCCGCCATAAACATACGTGTGCATGTGTCTTTATAGCAGCATGATTTATAGTCCTTTGGGTATATACCTAGTAATGGGATGGCTGGGTCAAATGGTATTTCTAGTTCTATATCCTTGAGGAATCGCCACACTGACTTCCACAATGGTTGAACTAGTTTACAGTCCCACCAACAGAGTAAAAGTGTTCCTATTTCTCCACATCCTCTCCAGCACCTGTTGTTTCCTGACTTTTTAATGATGGCCATTCTAACTGGTGTGAGATGGTATCTCATTGTGGTTTTGGTTTCTTATTTCTTTTACTTGCCTTATTGTACTGGTAAAGATCCCCTGTATAAAGTGGATATAAATGGGAAGAATGACAACCTTGCCCTATATTTAATCTTATGCAGAAAGTATTCAGTGTTTTACTTTTATGTATAATTTATCTCTGGATTTTGTTTAGAAGTTCTTTATCAGAGTAAGAATGTTTCTGTAAATTTGTAGTTTTCTGAGAAATTGTATCAGAAAACTCATTTTCACGTAAATTGCCTAATTTTAACACAGAAAGCTTAATACATTCCTTTTTTACTCAGATGATATAGAATCTTTCATAAAAATGAAAGTGTCAATGAAACACAAACTCAAAAATTATAAATTCATATGCAACTAGTAATGGGTTATGATAATACATGAACTAAAAGCTAACATAACAAAAGAAGAAATTTTAAACAGACAAATTACAATCTGGAGACGAGATTTTTAACATCCTTTATCAATAATTGATGAAAATATTAGATAAAAATCAGCAAAAATGTAGAAATCTTAATAAAAGTATAAACAATTGACAAAATTGACAAATAGATTTTATTATTACATTACCTAACATGTAAAATATGCATTCCTTTCTAAGGGTATTGAGTTTACTATTATATGCCTTTTGCTAGGTCATAAAAGAAGTCTCAATATATTTGAAAACACTAAAATTTACCAAGTAGGTTATCTGACTGCAAAATAATTGCGGGATTAATAACTCTAAGATGTCTAGAAAAGACAAATGTATTAGAAAATTAAGCAATATACTTGTAACTTTCATTTTTATGAACTCTATCTCTTATAGAACTCAAATAAAGTCTATTTTGTTTGCCACTAAAATAGTCATTACAATTTTTTTATGGTTAGTGATTTAAGTATCTTTTCATTCCTTTACTTTCAACCTGTTTATGTATTTTTTATTTAAGATATGCTTCTTATACACATATCATAGTTGATTATTCTTTTTATTCTCTATTCACCAAACTTCCAGAATGTTCAGATGAGAATATTAGTTTTACTTTTATTTAATGTAATATCAGTCATTTCTTTTTAGATTTGGAATTATTCTTTCCATTGGCTACCTGTCTCTTTGTGTTTTGTTTGTTGTGATGTCTCTTTGGGGTCCTTCCAGCCTCTGCCCATCAGCTGACTTCAAAGCCAGTGTCACTTAATTTATGTTTGTATTATGACGGCAGCCTGCTTTCAGATGCCTCCCATCAGTTTAGGGTAGAATGAGATAAAAAGAACTACTATGGACATTACGGAATAGAAATCTATTAGAGAAACAAGACTCACAACATTGTAGGATGAGCTGGGGAAATAAAGGTTCAGATTGGTGATTTGAAGGCTAAGACAGTCACTCACCAAAACTAAGAAACTAATGGGTTTAGATAAGGATATATCTAGGCAGAATATTGAAGATAGCAACTTTCTTCTTTTAGTTGTATATAATGAGGAAAGGAGGTAAGAATATAAAAGAACTAACTATTCATTTAGTTTTCAATCAGAATATAGAGGAAATGTTACCAACTCAGGACATGAAGGGTGGGAAAATATAACTTTCTCCATCTCTACTAAAAATACAAAAAATAGCTGGGCATGGTGGCGGGTGCCTGTATTCCCAGCTACTCAGGAGGCTGAGGCAGGAGAATGGCGTGAACCTGGGAGGTGGAGCTTACAGTGAGCCAAGATAGCGCCACTGCAGTCCAGCCTGGGCAACAGTGCAGGACTCCATCTAAAAAAACAAAAACAAAAACAAACAAACAAAAGATTAGAGTCTAGAGAAGACCATTTATTACCTTATTCTAGAGGCATGAGTTAGTTTCCATTAAGTAACTTTTTATAGTTCTCTTTTAAACCTTTAAATCTCTTTTTTGCTCTATTTTGAGGAGATAATGGCACCAATTTGGTCGTTTCTCCTCAAGTTTGGTAGGAATGTAACTATCACCATATTTTAAAATTTGATTTTTTTATTACTAATTTTCACTAGCTTTGAGACTTCAACCAAAATTATGACGTAACAGCTGTACAGCATTTTATATTACTTTTATAATCTTAGGTCCCACTCTTCAAAGGGGAATTATATGAATAGCTCTTTATTTTCTCAGCATCCCTTACAGAGCAGGTGTAGATTGCTCAAATATATATTAATGGAAGATGAATCAGAAGTATGCCATAAAAGAGCAATGGAAAAACTGTTTTGCTTTTGGTATCTATTTATCAAAGCAGTAGTGTCAGAAAGACCAGAAAACATGTACATGGATTGTTGTCTGCAGGATCAGCAGTATGTAGAATCTGGAGTCCACTGCTTCATGGTGGTCATTGCAATGTCCTAACCATTTTGGGAATATATTTTCTCCTATGATTCTTGTATTAGGGTTCTCTAGAGGGACAGAACTATCTATCTATGTGTCTATCTGTCTATCTCTCTCTCTCTCTCTCTCTATTATCTATGAAGGGGAGTTTATTAAGTATTAAGTCACATAATCACAAGGTTCCACAACAGGCCATCTGCAAGCTGAGGAGCAAGGAAGCCAGGCTGAGTCCCAAAGCTGAAGAACTTGGAGTCTGATGTTCAAGGGCAGGAAACAATCAGCATGGGAGAAAGGTGTAGGCTGGGAAGCTAAGCCAGTCTAGTCTTTACACATTTTTCTGTGTGCTTTTTATTCTGGCCATGCTGGCAACTGATTAGATTGTGCCCACCTGGGTTAAGGGTGGGTCTGCCTTTCCCAGCCCACTCCTAAGGCAATCTCCTAAGGCAACACCCTCACAGACATACTCAGAATCAGTACTTTGCATCCTTCAATCCAATCAAGTTGACACTCAGTATTCTCTAGATACTTGACTGTTAGAAAAACTCCTCTTCAAATTTATTTAATCAAAGTTATCTTTTAAAATATATCTGTGGGATAATGTCAATGGTACCGGTCAAAACTCAGGGACTAGAAAATCAGTATTGGGATGGTCTGTCTTGAGGAATACTTGAGAAGCAGTGGATTTCCATCTGTGCAAAATTACACAGATGGAACACACAAGGCAAGAAACTTTTTCTATTTACTGTTGGTACTACAGGGATGCAGATATGATACCTGGTCTGAAATGTAAGGTAAATAACTAGAACAGCTACATTTATTGTACACCTACTATACGCCAAGCACAGTGCTAAGCATTTGATATGAATTACTCATTTGTTTCTCAAAATAAATTTGCAAAATCGGTATTCTTAAAAACTAGATATATACATTGGAGATGAAGAAAGCATCATTGCAAAAACTATTTTGCACTATGCCTTAAAGCTAGGATATGTTTAAAGTTAAAAGCCAACCATACATTCTGACACTAAACTTAGTAATTTTTCATAATGTCAATTTGTTTTCCAATTTATTTTAAAATAAAATCTGTCTGATAAAAGAAAATGCAAGAGGCCAGGGTAAACTTTACTTTGGACTTGGAGTCAGAAACCAAAGTTCCAATTTTTTCCCCTTGCAGTCAATAATACTTTGACCTTGGGCAGATCACAGATCATTGACTATAAAACTATTTTTAATAGCCAAACACTTTTCCTCACAAAGTCAGAAATCAACGCTTTATGTGCTAAAAGTAGAATCTAAACCATTAAATTCCTAATAGGCCCTCCCTTAATAATGAACAGCAAATTTAGGAAAATCACACACACACACATACAGCTAGTATCCCTCTACATCCTCCAACTCCACCTCCTGTGCCCACTCCAAGGAGAGTCTAGATACTAGGAACTGGTGTATCCTGATGCTCAGTTCTGGCGGAACTTATTCAATCTTTCACACATTCTTTATTTCTTTGGTCTTTCACGACTAATCCATCTGATTCCAACAATTGTTTACAAAGGGACACACACCCTATTCATTACTTTGTTCTCCTCTCCCATTCTAGCTTTCCTAATCTGCTCAACTGGTTTTTCTTCCTCTTTATTTTGTGACTCTAATCATGACTGCTTAGGGCGGACTTAGTCATACAACTCCGCTCAGGCGAAGGGAAGCTGTGCATTTTGAAGTGATGTAAGAGAGAGACAGTGCTTTCCACCTTCAAGGACTTTTAAAAATTCCCACAAATTTGTTCAGAACATCTTTGAAAGTATTTTCCATCATCCTAATTAAATTTATTTCTCCTTAACCTCTAATACTCATGAAAATTAAAATTTTCATTTTGTCATGGTTTTTCTCTTTTATGCTACAGCAGTAATTTAATAATTTTTCATTCATAGTCTAAATACTACTTCAACTGTACTTAGTGATAAGGAGGTGTTTGTTAGAAGCCAAGAAACTAATCATTTATATAACAATGTGTATTTGAATGTGTTCCAGATTCTTAACAACTGTTTGATAAAACAAAAGTCAGTAATGCAGTCTATCAGTGTTTGTTTTTTTTTTTTTGACACGGAGTCTCGCTCTCTCACCCAGGCTGGAGTGCAGTGGCGCGATCTCGGCTCACTGCAAGCTCCGCCTCCCGGGTTCATGCCATTCTCCCGCCTCAGCCTCTCCGAGTAGCTGGGACTACAGGCGCCCACCACCACGCCCGGCTAATTTTTTGTATTTTTAGTAGAGATGGGGTTTCACCGTGGTCTCGATCTCCTGACCTCGTGATCCACCCACCTCGGCCTCCCAAAGTGCTGGGATTACAAGCGTGAGCCACCGCGCCCGGCCCTATCAGTGTTTAAGAAAATATTCAATGACTTAAACATCACAAGACTAAATTCCTCCATTCCCTTGACCTTTGTTTAGGCAGCTTATTCAAATTCTCCATGTCTCAGTTTTTTCCACTGTAAATCAAAGTAATTGCATTAGCATGGAAGTTGTTTTGGTGCCTACTATTGGAAGAAAATATCACATATGTCTGTTCCATCTACATAAACACGTAATTAAAATAATTTATGTAAACATTATAAACTATTTATAAAATACATCAGTCTTGTCAATATTGCTTCTTTCTTAAAACATGAACTCCCTGAGATCAAGCATAAATACTCCTGCCCAAAATACATGATTATGGACATTATATGAGGGTGACGTTCAAAGAACATTAGAAGACATTTTATTCCAGAAATCATAACCCAATTTTAATATATAATATGAAGGCTTCTAGAAAATGAGTTTTATTGTATTTCCAATTTAATTAATGACAGCCCAGAAGTTAAATGGTTCTCCATGGAACTCCTGAAAAATAAATCATATTACTAAATGGCAAACAACCACTGTATAGCATGGCTAGAATGACCTACATATTTTAAATGACAGCCCATTTTTTTTTTATCACCATTGTAAAAAGGTATGGATGATATAAAGTCATTACATTGTCCAAGTTAATGTCACATACTAGCACCAAATGTGTCCTCTGCCTTGTCAATTTTTGCCAGTAAGTACAAATAAAGCTACCAGTGGCTAATGCAGATAACAGTTTTCATGTTAGTGTATACATTTCATCATCAATATATTAGTCATCACACAGCAAAAACAAAAATAGATTTCCTGACTGTCATTGTTTACTGGATTTCTCTTCCACAATACTTGTTGTATTCTAAAAATAATAGCTTGTTTTACCTCACACAGTTATTGGAAGTATCAAATTCGATAAAACATGTGAGGCACTGGTAAATATTTACTAAACATTAGCTATTTTATTATTATTTAAACTGAAGGACTAACACAAAGAACCAAGACCAAAGCATATGGTAGACGCAGCAAGGGATGAGAACCCAGGATGTTGGGCTTGCTCTGATGCTAAGACTCTTTCTCAATGCATTTAGGCATGATAAGCAAATAAAGGGGAAATGAGATAGGATATATACACAATGAGTCATACTCCAATATCCCTTGTGCAGGTTGGAATTTGGAAATCAAGAAAGGCTGTTATGCAACAAACCACATCCATTTCAGTCAAATCTTCTTCACTAGTAGGTAAATCTACTTGAAAAAATGTTGAACTTGAAGATGTTTTACTATCTCAGTGTCACTTTAATAAATCTGTAGTGTCTTTTGGAAGGTAGTTTATTTCCAAAGGGATAAATTTTAGTCAAGTAACTAAAGGATTGGGAGAATGTTTGAATTTGATTTTTTCTTTAAGGGATGACTCTTTTGTATTCATTAAATAAATATGTTTGAACCTTTGCCATGTGTTAGACAATGTTAGGTGATTCTTACCTAGGGGCCATGTTACAGGATCTAGTGGTATTCTCCTTGTTTCTAAACTTACTTTGCCAACAAAACACAGTGAGGATTGGTTAGGGTCAGGTTTCCTAGAGTCAGAGCTTAATACATGATTTATTTAGCAAATGTCCTCAGGAGGAACCTGCAAGAGGGTAAGGGAAGAAAGGATAGGACAAGGGAAGGAATACAGCAAAGATGTGGTTTCAGGAGAAGGTTTAACCTTAGACTGATGCCAAGAAAAGCTCTGGAGCAAAAGCTGTGTCCTGCCCAGAGTGAAGAAAGGAGGTTTTACACCAGCATGTCAGTCACTGGGCTTATGTCAAGCAGGGAGGGAGGAAAAGGTGTAAGCTTTTAAACACGTCTAAGAAAGGTGGTTTGAGGTCAGCCAAGAGCTATTCTACCAGAAAGGGTGAAGGTGTAAACTGTTGTCAGCTAAAGCACAGCAGCTGGAACACGAGTTTGCCAGCCCAATAAAGGAAACCTAAATGTGTCACAAACACAATCTGCTAAGGGACAGAGTCACTGTTGGAACCCTAAGACAAGAACCATATGATATTAAATGAAACAAAACAATCATATTTATGGCAGTTTTCTCCTAAAATTTATTGGCTTTTGGAGAGGTAAGATTTGACCAAGAGACCCAGAAAGATGGACAAAACCTACAATGTCAAATAATACTTGCCAAAAATGTGCTAAATAGTTGACACGTATTAACTAACTTTATATTTAAACTGTCCTGTAAGAGTGTCTTACTTTTACAGATGAGGAAACTGGAGGTTAGCAAGGTTAAATCACTCATCTGTGATCACACAACCATCATAAGCAGGATCCACCTCTGTTGTTCTCTAAACACCTCGATTATGTTTTGCTGTCTGTGCTTTAGTTTCTCCATTTACAACAGGTGGAACAGCAATTAGATTATATCTTCAGGATAATGTATCTATTAATAGATTAAATATATTGAGGTAAAAATACCTTCAGTAACTTTATAAAAAAGATAATTTCTAGGACCATACTTAATATATTCAAAGAGATTCTCCATGACTAGCTCCCCAGAAAAATGGTTTAAACGTCAGAAAAATGTTTTAAACATCAGAACATTCTAGTGCTCAATAATGTTTGCATGACGAATTAGATTAAATAACATATTTAAATACACCAAAACCATTGGTTTTGGAACAAAGGGAACTTACCCATCACAGTTACAATCAATGAAGCAGTTTACAAACGTGACCTAAAATGTTTATATTCAGGCAAGTTTTTCATATGGCAGCCCAGCAATAGTCCCAGAGTCTGGGATCTTTAAGCAAACAAAGTGGAATATTTTTGAGGTCATGTTCACAAGATGAAAACTGCCTTCTTCCAGTAAAAAAGATCAAGAAATGTGAAGACATGGTGAACAAAGTTGAGGTAATCAAGAGAAATGTACAGAAAAGCAAATTAAGTAGAGAGAAGGCAGCAGCAAGGATGTCTCAGTGCATTGAACAAAAACAACAAAAAAGTTGAAGTTCCCATGAGCAGAGGTATGCAAGTCATAGAAAGAATGTCTAATAAAGATAAGGAAATATTTAGAATTAGTGCTGAAAGCCATGATATCATGTAAGCAGCACAATATGCAAAGATGAAGCATACATAAAGGAAACAATAATCTCATGTAAAATTAGAATGATAAACAGATGGAGGGCTATCAGTCATTCATCACTGAAGTTTTCACGAAAATTTCACTGAAATTGAAACAGAAGCAAACTGCTGATTAGTTTTAGCTTGATGCATGTATCTCCTAAATTGGGCTGGATATGGTGGCTCATGCCTGAAATGCCAACACTTTTGGAGGCAGAAGTGGGAGGATTTTTGAGCCTGGGACTTCATAGACCAGCTAAGGCAACTTGGCAAAGCTCTGCCTCTACAAAAAAAAAAAAAAAAAAAAATTATTTGGGTGTGCTAGTGCATATCTGTAGTCCGAGCTACTTGGGAAGCTGAGGCAGGAGGATCGCTTGAGCCCAAGAGGCACAGGTTGCAGTGAGCCTAGATTGCGCCACTGCCCTCCAGCCTGGGCAACAAAGTAATACCCTGTCTGAAAAGAAAAAATAAAATTCACTGGTTCAGTAAACTGGTAAGGGTTCATTTTATAGGTTTTGTGTTCAAAAATTAACAATACTTTCCTATTATTAAAATATTAAATTAAAGGCTCCTTTCAAACATTTCAAAAATCCATGTCAAAACTATAGCTCAAAAAGTGACTATAATTAAGATTTTTGTCCCTAAAATGAATATTACTAGTAATCAGTACAAATTGTACACTCTGCTTTAACAAGATATATTACAGCATACATTCATACACCTTGGATAAGCTCCTAGGAATCCTTTCACAAAATGAAGAATATAAATTACTACTCAAAGTCACTAATCCTTAGAAAAAAAAATCCTGAAAAGTGTATGAATAGGTACATTGTAACTCTAGTTGTCATCAGAAAATATTTGTAACAAATATTCTCATTGCCTTGATTCAAGTTGAGTGGTCATGTGATTTTTCTTTTTTTCTTTTATTTGGCCAGTGAAAAGTGAGCAGAAAGTATCATATAGCGCTTTTAGATGGAAGATTCAAAAGGCAAAAACACAAGTCCACTGTCTATTTTATTCTCTACCTTGGCAATCTGCAACATCTCACATGCTGATTGTCTCATCTGTCTCCTTCCTAGAATAAGGAAAACAAAGGAAAGGGCCTCCAGCCCACCAGTGATGGACATGTAGTGTGAGCAAGGAATTATTTGTTTTATTTAGTCCTCAAGATTTAGAGATAGCGTGTCACTTCAGTATAGCCTTGGCATTCTGACTGATACAATTGCAGACTAGCATCTCTCCTGCTTTTGCTTAAAATTCTGTGTTATTACTACAAATGGTCTGTTTCATATCCCAGGTTTAATTTCACAGTAATTGCAATAAATTAAATTCCCCTATTGAAGTAAACATCTTCAAAAAAAAGTTTCTCTGTGAGGCATAATTGGCCAGTGATTAGATAGCGCCTCGGGGAACCCAGGAACAGCATCCTGAAGGAAGCAGCTTTCAGTCTTCTATCTCAGTGAGAGTTGCGCATGAGTCACAGAGTGGAACTTAGTCTCATTAACAGCAAAAAGCAATGATTGTAACACCCTAGAAAAGAAGGGGTGAGCCCTTCAGGCTGCAATCAACAGCTACTGGCAGAAGAAGTTCTTATATGATTATATTATAAAATACATACTGCTTTTTAATTGGCAACAAGTCCTTTGCTGTGACCTGTTGAAAAAAACCACTCTATATGGGAAGGGAAACAAAATTAATCAGGAAAAACATTTAATCTCAGGAAATAACACGTTCAAAAAAGTTTACTTAAATAAATTATGTAACTACTTAAATACATGGCTATAAAAACACTTGAAAATCAGACTACATTTACATGTAGTGAGTTAATTCCAAAATTGTATATAATAATGCTGGCTTGTAGGGTAATGGCAGAAGTGATTCTCTAATTTTTTTTCTTTCCAAGGACACTTTAGGCAGCTGGTTAAGTGCCACAGATGTTTCCCTCAACATGTTTTGTTTGTTTGTTTGTTTTTTAATTTAAAGTTATTGTTTTAGCCAGGGATCTCCAGAGAAATAAAACCAGTAAGAACCAATAGAATTTGTGTATACTGTAGTATAAGAAATTGGCTTACACAATTGCTATGATCTGAATGTTTTCGAAAAAATTGACACATTGAAAGTCAATCACCAATGTAATAGTATTAAGAGGCGGGGCCTGTAGGAGGTGATTCAGCCATGAGGGCAGAGCCCTAGCGGATAGGATTAAGGTACTTATAAAAAGGCTTAAGGGAGGAAGTTGCCTGTCTTCTGCCCTCCCAGCATGTGAAGACAGAGTGTTTGTTTTCTTTTGTCATTTTCACCCCTTACACTGTGTGAGGATATAGCAAAAGGCCCCCACCAGACACCGAATGCTGTCACCGTTATTTTGGACATCCAGTGTACTAAGAGCATCAGTGTTTGTTCTCCATCTTCCTCCTAGAGATTATCTTTTGTTCTGAAGTGGAGATAGGGAATAAGGGACCAACTGGAGTTTCATGTCCTTTGCCATGGAGACTGCTGTTCTTTCTCAGATCAGCATCACAAGGGGTGCTTTCTTAAAATTATCTGTAGTCTTTTCTCGGAGCACATTGTTGAGTTTATGAAGGACAACCCTGCAAAAAGAAGCAGATTTCACCATTTCTGTGGCCCCCAGGAGCTTTATACTCTTAGAATAGTGCACACTTGGCTTCCATTACTTCATCTATTCACTGGCTATCCTCTTCCAGTAAAGTGTCCAATTGAACTCCCCAAGGTAAGCCAGCATTTGTTCTTTTCTAATCCTGTAGGCACCAGCCTCTTCTTAAATCTTGTGCCTCATGGTGGCTCTGCAACCACAACTTCCTGATAGTTTTTTTTTTAAGTGAAAACATTCAATTTGTCAGGCTTTTTCTTGTTGTTGTCTTGTTGTTAAGGATAGGAAAGATTGTCTTTTTACGTCTCTACATGGCTTAGTTCAATCTTGAATTATATATTTGCTTTAAGTGATTATGGACAATTACCAAATAAATCGAAAATATTAAGACTGTATTTCACCAAATTTCCAAAAATTGAAATCATGCCTAGATTACTTTTTCATTATTGTGTAATTAAGCTAGAAGTCAATGGCAAAATCAAATTGAAAATGACTCATATTTAAAAACTGAGGAATATACTTCTAATAGCCAATATTTCAAGGAAGAAATCATCAATAAATTTTAAAATATTTTTAACAGAATAATAATATAATATATATTAAACACATAGAAAAGATATAAAGCTTTGATTAGAGGGATATTTATAACATTAAATTCCTATGTTAGGAAAAATCAAAGCTAAAAATCAAATATTTGTGTATTTGTCTCAAGATATTTTAAAAAGAGTAAAGCCAAAGGTATTATAAGAAAGATAATAATAAACATAAGAAAAGAAATTAATTAAATACAAACAATAATAATGAACAGAGCCAACATATTTTTTACATTGGATGAGTTATAACATTTATAACATCTAGCAGGAACGTTACAGAATAAAAAAGAAAAGACCCAAACTCTGATATTCTTTTTTTTTGTTGTTGTTGTTATACTTTAGGTTTTAGGGTACATGTGCACAATGTGCAGGTTTGTTACATATGTATCCATGTGCCATGTTGATTTCCTGCACCCATTAACTCGTCATTTAGCATTAGGTATATCTCCTAATGCTGTCCCTCCCCCCTCTCCCCACCCCACAACAGTCCCTGGAGTGTGATGTTCCCCTTCCTGTGTCCATGAGTTCTCATTGTTCAATTCCCACCTATGAGTGAGAACATGCGGTGTTTGTTTTTTTGTCCTTGCGATAGTTTACTGAGAATGATGTTTTCCAGTTTCATTCATGTTCCTACAAAGGACATGAACTCATCATTTTTTATGGCTGCATAGTATTCCATGGTGTATATGTGCCACATTTTCTTAATCCAGTCTATCGTTGTTGGACATTTGGGTTGGTTCCAACTCTTTGCTATCGTGAATAGTGCTGCAATAAGCCAAAAGAACAAAGCTGGAGGCATCACGCTACCTGACTTCAAACTATACTACAAGGCTACAGTAACCAAAACAGCATGGTACTGGTACCACAACAGAGACATAGATCAATGGAACAGAACAGAGCCCTCAGAAATGATGCCGCATAGCTACAACTATCTGATCTTTGACAAACCTGACAAAAACAAGAAATGGGGAAAGGATTCCCTATTTAATAAATGGTGATGGGAAAACTGGCTGGCCATATGTAGAAAGCTGAAACTGGATCCCTTCCTTACACCTTATACAAAAATTAATTCAAGATGGATTAAAGACTTAAATGTTAGACCTAAAACCATTAAAATCCTACAAGAAAACCTAGGCAATACCATTCAGGACACAGGCGTGGGCAAGGACTTCATGTCTAAAACACCAAAAGCAATGGCAACAAAAGCCAAAATTGACAAATAGGATCTCATTAAACTAAAGAGCTTCTGCACAGCAAAAGAAACTACCATCAGAGTGAACAGGCAACCTACAAAATGGGAGAAAATGTTTGCAACCTACTCATCTGACAAAGGGCTAATATCCAGAATCTACAATGAACTCAAACAAATTTACAAGAAAAAAACAAACAACCCCATCAAAAAGTGGGCAAAGGACATGAACAGACACTTCTCAAAAGAAGACATTTATGCAGCCAAAAAACACATGAAGAAATGCTCATCACCACTGGCCGTCAGAGAAATGCAAATCAAAACCACAGTGAGATACCATCTCACACCAGTTAGAATGGCCATCATTAAAAAATCAGGAAACAACAGGTGCTGGAGAGGATGTGGAGAAATAGGAAAACTTTTACACTGTTGGTGGGACTGTAAACTAATTCAACCATTGCGGAAGTCAGTGTGGCGATTCCTCAGGGATCTCGAACTAGAAATACCATTTGACCCAGCCATCCCATTACTGGGTATATACCCAAAGGACTATAAATCATGCTGCTATAAAGACAAACTCTGATATTCTATATTTAAAAGGGGACTTCAGTAGATAGACTACATATAGTAAAAGGTAGTAAGATTACAAACTATTTTATCCAATTTTTAAATTTTAGAAAAATTGAACGAATCTCTTGAAATAAAACTTACAAAATGATCTTAAGAGGAAAAGAAAATGAGATAGTCATGTATGCATTCAATGAAGCAGGCTTATGTTTAAAATCCTCAGACAGAAAAACATCTAGGACAATAAATTTTACTAGTTAATTCTTTTAAATATTTAAGAAAGAAATAAGAATAATCTTATACTAAATCTTCCAAACAGTAGAAAAGACAAAACATTTAATAATTTGCTTTAAAAAGCCAGAATAAAAGTGATTCTTGTTTATTGGAAGAAAACATCAAATTAATCAGATTTTCTTATTAGAAAAGAAAATTAGAGAATAATCACATTCATGAACTTAGGTGGAAAAATCATAAAGAAAATGTTAGCAAATGGAATCCAGCAATTATGAAAAGCATAATACTTCATAGTCTAGTTAGGTTTATTTTAAAAGTGAGAAACAAATTTAAAATTTAAAAATAAATAAATGTAATTTACAGTATTCAAAGAAAAAAATGTAAATTTCCTTATAGTCCGTAGAACAGATGCACAAAAATATTTGGTAAAACTTAATACCTGCTGATAATAAATACACTAATACATCAATCAAAAGAGGGCCAAAATAGTCTTCCTTACTTACTTCAATAAATGATACCTACAAAAACTTAATAACTTTTAGTTGTGAAATAGTGCACATTTTTCTCTGACATTGGAAAAAAGATCAGAATATCTATTGAACATTCTAAGGAAAGGAAAGGAAAGGAAAGGAAAGGAAAGGAAAGGAAAGGAAAGGAAAGGAAAGGAAAGGAAAGGAAAGGAAAGGAAAGGAAAGGAAAGGAAAGGAAAGGAAAGGAAAGGAGGAAGGGAAGGGAAGGGAAGGGGAGGGGAGGGGAGGGAGAGAGGGATGGAAGAAAGGGAAAGAAAGAAAGAAAATATGCTACTACTAAAGCTAAACATAATATACCTTGTGTCCCAGAAATTTTATCCTGGGTAAATACTCAAAATAAATGAGTGTCTGTATCCACCAAAAGATATTTTCAAGAATATAGATAGCCATATTATTCTTAACAGCCAAGAACTAGGGAAGAAACCTAAATGTCCACCAATCATCGGTATTCTAAGGAAACACAGCACCACGAAGAGAACACCAAACTGCTGATCTTTGTAAGAAAATTAATTATCACAGGCATCATATAGAATGAAGGAAGTCAAATGCAAAATGAAAACACACTATATTGTTAAATTAGTATGAATTTTTAGAACAGGAAATATGAATCTGTTTTGATAGAGATCAAAATAGTAGCTGACTTTGTCATGTATTTAGATGTGTTAATGTCAATTGATATGGAGTTCAGGGAAGCATGCTGTGGTGATGAATTGTTCCTATTTCCTGATCTGAAATGTGTTTATGCCAATACTTGCATATAATTTACACTGATATATGCTGAAAATTTGTGCACTTATGTAAGTAATACTTTAATTGAGATTTTAAAAGAGAGAAATACCTAATGTAGATGACGGTTTGATGGGTTCAGCAAACCACCATGGTACATGTATACCTATGTAACAAACCTGCATGTTCTGCACATGTATCCCAGAACTTAAAGTATAATAAAAATAAATAAAATAAATAAACCTTAAAAATAAGTCTTATTTATAAATTATTGTTTTGATCCTGAGACTTCTTGAAGCAAAGTTATCTAGTTAAAAGGAAATTATTATATACTCAAATTTTGAAAAATATGACAAATACAACAGGCATTAATGAAGTTTACTGGGAAAGACCAGAAGGAAAAGTTAGTATTGAACTCACTATGCCCCCAAACTTAAAAATGTCTTACATGAAGATTCAACTAAAAACAGGTGTGATCAATCTATAATGCAGTGTACTACAGAACAGTAATTTCTTTGAAAGGGCCACACCCAGTTAAGAACAAGACAAAAAGACTAAGCAGAAATTGTCAAATCCAAAATTGTGATGTAGTATTAGACTTAAAGACAACCTGTATATAATTGAAGGGAATATAACTTACGTTATACTTCCTTTAACCTCTCCTATTGGCTATCAAAATCACTTGAAATCTCAAATTATGACCTTGCTTGAAAAGGGTTCAGTCCATCAAACACAAGCACCTGCAGTTTACCAAGCATTGTGTTAAGTATATAATGAAGAAATAAAGGACTTATTCTATCCTTAAAGGAAAACCCAGTCTAATATTGACAGACTTTATCCTTGGCTAAATTTTAAACAGGCTCCTTTGAGTTTTCTTTTAGGATAAACCCAGATATTGTCTTTCTTCTATCTTTGGCCTGTGTAGCCCAGTCTTAGCAAGAAATCTGCAAAGTCATTCAGTCTTCCACCTTTGATATCTGACCACCCTCAATATCTGCTCGAATTTCTCATCCCCTACTTTTGCTGTCACCCTGGACTACCTTCAGCAAGATTCCTGCTAAGTTAACTTAGTAAGAATATGCCTACCTTTGATATCTGCTTTTAGTAATTTTCTATCAACTCACCTCTTCATTCTGCTCACTGAATATAAATCCCCAGCAATCTTTGCTGTATCTGAAGTTGAGCCCAGTCTCTCTTTCTTATTGCAATAGTATTGAATAAAGTCTTGCTTATCATTTTGACAAGTGTCAGAATTTTTTTAATAATAGAAAAGCCAGATTTACACAAAAGTATAATAAAATATTATAATAATTATAATAATATAATGCATAATGATACAATTTAACAAAAGGCAGGGTAACACATAAGGAACAAAAATAATCTAAGAGTGAATGTAATCTTTACCTCTGTTTGGTGGGCTGTTGGTATAGCACAGAGGAAGTAATGTCTGAACAAATTTTGATGGATAAAATGCATTTGCCAGATAAAAGAAGAGAAAAAAAATTCTAGAAAAAAGCAATTATGTTATAAAGGCATAGATAAATATGGAGCATTCATGGAACTAAAAATAGTTCATTACCAATTAAGTGTTAATGCCATCATGGAAAACTAGATTAGGCATCATCCAGAGGAACATGAACTATGATTAACAAATGAAAGCAGATTTTTAGGGCTATCAGGTAGGGAGGGAAGTAATAGGATCATATTTTAATGTTTGGTAAATTTTTCCAGAAACTTTATTGACAATTATTTGAGTGGATAATATAGGAGACTGGTAGATAACTTCCTATGGGAAGTTTTCAGAAAAATATAACTATAAATATTACTAAGTAATAATTTATTATAACTGTGGACATAGAGATGAAAAGTAATGAATTTATAACAGAAATTTAGAAATTAATATAAATAATATTTGTTCATTTAATTAGGTTTTGAAGCAGGGGACAAAGATTTGGGAAAAGGCAAGGGGCACCAATGACTCCCAAATTGTGAGGTTCATGATGCCATCAACCAAATGAACAAGTATGGATTTTTTAAATGCATGTTTCAAAAAGATAGTGAATGGCTATGGAAAATTTAGGTGGACATTCTATCTTTAATGATAATAATGATGATCATCATGGTGACTACGATCACGATACCATTGGATTGTTTAACATTTGTCATTTCCAAGCTTGTGTTAAATGCTTTACATACATTAACCTATTGTAATTAATTAATTCTTACATTATTTAATACATTAATTGAATTGCTTTATTCAAATCTATTATTTCCATTTTGAAAGGTGGAAACTGAGGCATAGGAAAATTAAGTAACTTGACAAAAGCTATAAAACTAGTAAGATACAAAATCTAACTTAAAAAAATGTAAATTTCATGCGCTAAATCATGAAGCTTCAGAAACACAAGAGAAGACTCAGGATCATGTAAAGAGAGTAGTCATAAGATGATAAATCATGTCAAGACAAATTACCTGATTGGGAAAAATATAACATCAGAGTAATCTTGCCTAAAACCAGGTCACCTAAACTAGAACTGACCTTACACTTCTTTGACATTTAGATACATTTTTATCAAGTCTGAAAACCTCAAAATACTTCTTAAATGTACAACCTCAGACAACTAACTTATTCGCATTGCTTCTTTTATTTTCATGCCTGAAATGAGTTAGTTTGATATGCTGATTATTGAACTTCCTCTTAAATCTTAAATTTTAGAATTCAGAATAAGCTTGCAAAAATATTCTTACCCTAAATTAATTTTAGAGTTCATAGATAATCTCGCAGGGAAATGTGGAATAATAATGACTGAATATGCAAAAATATTTTTTGCTCTAAGTTCAGAAATACACTTTTAAGGAAGCATGAAATAAATATGTTCTTCATTCTTAATATATCTATGTATTAGATGGTAATTTATCACAATGATCCAATTAAAAGCTAATTTTCCCCACACGCACCTGTATTTGTGACAGTTTTTATCATAACTACTCTTAATAATTTCAAAGCGAACAAACATGAGTTGAAATTTGGTTAACAATTATGTAATACCATTTCATTTAATTTGGCTATTTCAAGCCAAATTTAAAATCATCACTGTTAGCACAAGTCATGTTTTGCTGGATTCTTCTAGGGGACTGTATTGAATTTGTTAGTTCAGGAACTCAGCAATAGACTGTTCTATGTAATCTGGGTAAGGTACTTATCTTACAAGAGCAGCAGCAATTTGACCAGTGGAGATAAATTACATAACTGAAAATGACTAGGCTATGTCAGTCAGCTCCTAAGAACACCTGGCTACTAGAAAATCTCAGTGTTACTGCTATCAATTCTAAGACAGCAGTTAACAATTCTAAAAGGTTTACCCAAAAGAATCATTTTTAAAATTTACTTATTTCAGATTAAATCAAAGGGGTTCTTTAAAGAAGAGTTGCCCATTTATTAACAATAAAGATAAAGAATGCTTCTCTTACCCCATTGTTTGCTTTATGTTTTTTTAAATAATTCCCTTATGGCAATACAATGTTGTTCACTTTAAGAAATTAATATAAAAATTTATATTTGAATTTCAGCTCTGTGTCCAATTTGAAGCAGGCACTTTTGGTCTTCCTTTTGTAACTTTTGTAATATGAAGAAATTCATGCTGCTCGCATCAATACATGAATCTATATTGTACCAACATCCAATGTCCTTCAATATATGCCATGTAATTTTCAAAAGTTAATATTTTTTCTAGGAAAAAAAACCCCACTATCTCTTATGTGGATCGAGTATTTTGAGTGGTTATTAAAAAACAAAGAAAGTTATATATCCTATTTCAACTGACAGATCAAAGTATAATTTTCAGTCAAATGGCTCAGCATATAAAATAAAAGGTTTCATGGAATGTTAGGACTATATAGATTCTCAGCTCTCACTTATACCAAACCTCAATTTTTGGTACTTAGAAACTTAGGCCAGGAGAAGAGAAATAAGCAGCCCACAGTGAAGGAAGGTAATGGCAGAACTGAGACTCAAAATCAAGTTTCTGCCTTCCAAACCCAGTGCTCATTTCGACTGTACTCTACTTCTCCAAAATATATGGCTAGTACCAAAATTTGGATGAGAATAACATAGCAGAATTTCTAATTTTGGTATTACTGGGTCAACACTGTTCTGAAAACAGAATGTGTTTATTCACGTTCACTACTTGGCCAATTTAACTATGTCTTATGCCACTTATGTATCCCTCAGTTTGCTTCTCACCTTACTTTTTGGCCACTATTTCAATAAAACTAGAAGTGATTTTACCCAAACTGGGAGGAAAATCAATTGAAGACCTTGTTGGTCACCAAGGCAACGTATACTGTAGCATCTCTCCTGAGTTCCAGTAGTGAACTCTTACTCAGCCAAAAGCAAATGTTTGAACATTGGACATCACCTTCAGCTGATCCCCCATTCCTTGGGTTCAGGCATCACTAGCGCATTTGTTTAACTGTTATATGTGCATGAACACTAAGGAGTCTTCCAAGAAATCATTAAACCTCAGGGAAGAATACATCTTATTTGATTAGATGGGAAAGTTTTAGTCAACAGGGAAGAGAGTCCATTTTGAGTACAGTTTTGTTTTTTTCCACTAATATTTGTCTCCCAGAATAGGCTAGCCCCTAATGGATTCATGTCTTGGTTCTACAAACCACAGAAAATCAGTAGATAAAAATGAAAAGAGCTTGTTCACTGAAAATTCTGCAAAATGTTAAAAAAGCCATAAGGTGATGGTGATTATTGAATAATATTAAGTAAAGCAAAATGAATGCTAGGATGCTCATCACTTTGTGATGAGCAATCGTTGAGTTTTTCATCCAGAGAACATACTGCCTCCACTTTGTGAGATGATGTTGCTGTCCAGTGAACAAAACAGTAACCAGTGAACTTTGGGCAGGAAACAATGTGAAGTCACAATTACTCAGCAGGATGAGAATTGTTTGTAAGGATGTGAGGACCCTCAGAAAATAGTTAAGGATATCTCAGAAATACAAAAAATATGGAGATAATCCTATGGTGGACTGAAGCCTCGCATGAAAAAGTATTTGTTTGATGAATTAAATTATTACCAAAAAATGTGACCCCTTAAGCTGGAAAGATAAAAAGAAAACTCAGGTTTCATTTGCAAACATTATGGATACAACAATTTTCCTATCTTCTAAAATCTACTAAAAGGACTCAATGAATCTTACATTAGGTGTCTTCATCCAAATCATTTGCTACCATAGGTAAACAGGTGCACCTACAAATTAAACAGCAGAAAGGAAGAGGTGTAAAGAAAGAAAATTCCTTTGGAATCTGCAAACATTTTTACTTTAATCTTGGGACTGAAAGCGCATTACATTGCCATATGGGAGACAAGCTATCCAACAATATATTCATACATACAGATTCTGACATCGTGTTAAACTTTGCAATCTCATTCACAACAGCTTATAAAAATAAGAGATGTATAATACAGAGTTTCCTTCGCCTCCAAATAAAAATTATTTTATAAATGTATGTCTTAGTTGATACCTTGGCTTTTTGACCCCCACCTTTTTTGCTTTTTTGCTTTGAAGATCTAGTAGAGTAACCTGGTGAAAAATACATATATATTACTGTATTTCTCAAATCTTACAGGCAATGTTGAGTGAAAGCAGCAATACCTAACAAGATATCCCATTTAAATATGTTTTACTTTTATATAACATTTTTAAAAGGAAAAACTAAAATTTATTTTTACAATATTTACAAAATTACTGAAGCTATAAAGAAAAGCAAATTTAATAGAGTGGCTATCTATGGTAGGAAAGAGGATACTTACCATGGGTAGGAGCTTATGAAATGTTGGAAAGGTCATTTTTCTTGACCACTATAATTATTTGTTAAATGGAATATGTTTTTATATACTTTCCTGTATATGTGCTTTATTTCATAATAAAAACAGTTAAGAAATATTTACCCTTCATTTTCTGTAGCATAATAAATTATTTTTGGTTCTGATAGAGACAGTATCGTATAAATAGACAATAGATCTTACAAGATGCTGAAATTGAATAGTGTTCTTGGCAAAGTTTGTCCATTCTCTTGTTTGTTGCTTTTGTGTTTGTATAATAATATGAACAATTACTATTTTAAAAAATGCATAATAACTACTCATGCCAAAATGTCTTGGAGAGATTTTCATAAAATACTCCTTTAATTTTTAAAATCACAGTACTGGTCAGGAGATCGAGACCATCCTGGCTAAGATGGTGAAACCCCGTCTCTACTAAAAATACAAAAAATTAGCTGGGCATGGTGGCCGGCACCTGTAGTCCCAGCTACTGGGGATGCTGAGGCAGGAAAATGGCGTGAACCCAGGAGGCGGAGGTCGCAGTGAGCCAAAAGCCGAGATCGCGCCACTGCACTCCAGCCTGGTGGGCGACAGAGCAAGACTCTGTCTTAAAAAAAAAAAAAAAAAAAATCACAATACTACTGCTGTAATCACTGCCAATGGCAACAGGACTGATTTGGGCTGAAACAAATCTTAGATATGGGCTCCAAGGTGCATTTTATGTATGTCACCTTCATTTCAATGGAAATCTCAATGTTCTCGTCAAATGTCTAAATTATTAAATCATTCCTCCGAGATGGGCTGATAGGGTTTCCCTAGTGTCTAACTACCTAATATTTCAAATCAGTTGCTATGATATTGGACCCTGCTTCTTCTTCCTTGGCAGGCTTTGGCTCTCTTCTGTCAGTTAGATTCGAGTTTAATTAATTCTCTGGACAGTCCATCAGGCATAGATTCCTCTCTGGAGAGCTAGCTCTTCCTCTCGGACTTAACACTCCTTGCTGCAGCCACTCTGGCAAGCAATATCTCTGCCTGGAGGCAGGAATCCATTCAAAGGAGCAATGAAGCCAGCCTGCCTGTATAAATTACTATCATAAAAAAGGATACTTATCCAACATAGTATGACAGACAACTTCTCTCTTCTCAAGAGTCACCCAACCTTTTTGACTCTTCCAATAAATGATAGAAAATGGCTTTCCTACCCCTAAGGCTACATGTCCTCCCCACTCTAATGCCAGTAACCAGCAATTCTTCATTCTCAGGTATGCAACTAAGGTCCGAACTGTGATGTTCAGATAAACTGAGTTACAGAGTTCAAACAAGGCCACAGAGTACACCATGTGAATGTGTGCAGAAACATTTTATAAAAAATAAAACACAGAATGAGAGAATAGCTATTGCTCACAGACTTAGGATTGAATTCTGGCCCTGCCACTTACTAGCTGTTTTTTTCAGAGCACCTACCTCTTGGGGTATGTACATATATATTGCATGTAAAGGGGTGAGTGTAGAGCATTGCCTATAATAAATAACGACCATAAAGTAGTATGTTATTCTTACTGCCACACCTGTAATTTTAAATCTTATGCAGATTATGAGCAACAATTTCCATTTTTATAAAAACTCACATATAATATTATAAATAAAACCCAAAGCCATATGAAATGTTAATTTCAATTAGGCACACTAGCAAACGCTAAAGAAAATAAAGTCTTCATTGTGTGTAAATGGACCTAGGTAATTTTCTTTCCCCATTTTATCATCACTCTCTTAGATTCACTAACTTTCTAACAAATTCAAGCCCCTTGAAATGTCTGTTACTCCCATAACTGCACTCCAAGAGGAAAGAATTCTTTGTACCTTGCACAAGCTCTTAATCCAAATTCTCCCATCCTGTGTCTAATTCCTTCAGATCACATTCTTAGCTAGGATTTATTTGTTCCTTTAACCAGCTTGTCCACCACATGGGTCCTGTGGGTCTATACATTTTTTTCAATAACCTTTCTAAGTAACCTATATTTACTGCATATGGCAAAAACAAAACAAAAACCCTCATGTAAATCAAACTGTTAACATACATTTAAATATTAGGCTATTAGTGAGCAAAAGAGAAAAGAAATAGAGCCAGTTTGCCACAAAAGGAGAATAACAAATAAACAAAAGCAAATGATTATTCTTGCCACACTATACAGGGTCTGGAGAGAAAAGAAAATAAAAGATAATTGCTCAGAATAATTGGCCATTAAATTTTCACTGCTAGCAAATTTTAGTTTAATCCTTCTGGAGGAAAAATAAATATGTAGGATGATAAGTATTTTACATGCCAAACACCTTTATTACTCTTTTCAAAAGATTTTATGCAATTAGAGAAATTTCAGTCAAAATAACAGGAGATTTGATAGTTTAGACTGTTTGGAAATGCCTATCAAAAGACTCCTAATGTTTTCTGAGAGAAGAGAATTATGAAATGAACAAGTCTATCTATTCACCAAAACTAAGAAGATTGCATTATTAGTGTTAGAAGCTAGTTTTGGTGTCACAGAGTAAATCTATGGTATTTACTCAACTGTCATGACAAACCAAGGGCTTAAGAACTGACAAAGTAGCTCAGATCTAGAGAAAATGAAACTTTCAAAGACAACTAATATAAACAGTCCTTATGTTGCAGTAGGTAGTCAGGCAGACATGAGCAGTGCAGGAGAGAGCACCTCTCTGTCCCTCAACCGACCAGGAATGTCAGGCAACCATAGGTTTGTGTGATATCAGTTTCCATTGATGATCATTGCCTAGTTTCACTATGTGATTAGATTAGAAAGCTGTTAAAACTGTCTCTCTAAAATAATAATTGGTCTCAGCCAGCGCCAAGGGAAGGCAGTCTCCCAGTAGATTGAAACACCTAAAGTTGGTGATCGGCAGCTTTTTGAGAAGATCTCAGGAGTTGGGTGAGTGGGCTCAAGCATGCACACTAAGAGGTAAAATGGTAGAGTTTAACTAGTATATGACCTTCCTCTAGAAACACTCAGGTGGTAAGGGAATAACGCCTAAAGTGAGCATGTGTGCTATTTCGATAAACACATTGTTCATGTGGCCCCTTTCAAGTGCTGGCAGACCACTGCTCTTCTGGACAGCCCACCACAAGGGAAGAATCAGGGGACAAGTAACGCAACCAGGAAGCATGCCAAGATTTAAGACCCGAAGTCAAAGGTCAAAACCCACATTTGATCTCTCAAGTAGTCTGCTTGGCCCTCTTCCAAGTGTACTTTATATTTCCTTTCATTCCTGATCTAAATTTTTTAATAAACTTTAATTCCTGCTCAAAAAATTGCCTTGCTCTCTTGCTCTGCCTTACGCCCCTCAGTCGAATTCTTTCTTCCAAGGAGCAACCCAAATTCCCACCAATGATAGTCTGGATAAATAAAATGTGGCACATATACACCATGGAATACTATGCAGCCATAAAAAGGATGAGTTCCCGTTCTTTGCAGGTTCATGAATGAAACTGGAAACCATCATTCTCAGCAAACTAACAGAGGAACAGAAAACCAAATGCCGCATGTTCTCACTCATAAGTGGGAGTTGAACAATGAGAACACATGGACACAGGGAGGGGAACATCACACCCTGGGGGCCTGTCGTGGGGTGGGAGGCTAGGCGAGAGATAGCATTAGGTGAAATACCTAATGTAGATGATGGGTTGATGGGTGCAGCAAACCACCATGGCATGTTTATACCTATGTAACAAACCTGCACATTCTGCACCTGTATCCCATAACTTAAAGTATAATAAAAATAAATAAATAAATAAGAAAAATAGAAAAGAGGCAAAATGGGAGAATAAGTAAGCGCTGAAGTGGAGACTTTGGTGTTTACTTTTTCAGAGACAAAAAGTAATAAAAATTCTCTGAAAAATAAGTAAACAAATTCTTCTGTAACTCAATTACCTTACGCTTCACAAGTATTAAATCAAAAGATACTGGCTCCTTTTTTCCTGCTTAGAAGTTTTTTTCCAGTTAAAAGTGTTACAACCCACCAAGTCAAATATAAAACATCTTCTCTTTTATTAATCAGTCTATACAGTGTAGTGAGTAAGCACATAGACTGGTGTCATAAAAGTCTTGAGTTCAGATTATTTATGAACTACTTAACTGTTGTAACTTTAGGCCAGTTATTTTGTCTTCCTAAGCATCAATTTCATTATATAAAATAAACATGATGCTTAAACTTAACTCCAGTTGTTTGTGATATTAAATATAAAGGAGCCTTTACAATAGACAGGTCAGAGTAAGCATGTATTGGCTTTTAATCACAGAAATAGCAATTCATCTCACATTTAAAAGACCAGACCAGCAGCTCACAAGAAGATAGCTTAAGAGTATTTTATCTAGTTGTATTTATCTACATGAAAAGTTATAAACATCACATATCCACTTAAAGCAGAGATTCTCATGAAAGGTTGAAGTAATTTCATTGGAAGTACCTAAGGTTTATAGACAATTGGAATTTGGAATGGGTAAGGATTGGTAAGGACTGAGGACTCTATATTTTCTACACTTTTATTAGAGAAAGTGATAACTAGTTATCATTATTATTAGTAATAAATGTTTTCCTACAATATGTTGTATTGACAAAAGTACTTAAGCTAGATTTATTTGTACTTTTGCCTTGACACATGATAATAGAATCTGTTCAAGTCTTACACAAAATTTGAACCCCCAAATTTACACTTCACTTCCACCTTATCAATAGGAGGTGCAAGTTTACTACGGTCAATAATTCGCTGAAAAGAAAACAGCTCCAAGATGGAGAGAAAACATTCAAGTGTTTCAGCAAAGGTGATGCCTGGCGAGAAATATTTGCTGCTTCAATAAGTCCGATTAAATTCACCGAACTAAAACAGGAGAATGAGCTCTGAAAAAAAAAAATGTTGCATGCTTCCCTGCTGCCTTCTTTTTTGACTAGGTGTGAAGTTTAACAACTGGAGTTCCAAACACTTCCTAATCATTCAGTACAATTGTCAGAACTTGCAAAGATGTTATAAGACTGTTTTGGATGAGTGAGAAATTATTGTTTGCACTATACCAACCACAATACTGCAATGAATAAACTAATCTAGAGAACAGAGGCTACATCTCTAGAAAAAGTGACATAATTGTAAAACTGACTTGGTTCTTTTGGAGGCACACAGAAACTTCAAATAGCATACTTACTCTGTGAAAGTTATATGTAGGAGTGAGCATTACTACCTCTAATTGCAAATGATACCTCTAATTGCCAGGCATCACCTTTGCTGAAACACTTGAATGTTTCCTCTCCATCTTGGAGCTATTTTCTTTTCAGTAAATCATTGACCATAGTAAACTTGTAGCTCCTATTGATAAGGTGGAAGTGAAGAGTTGCAGATGCAGAGATGTAACATGCTTTGGCCAACTTTGTATAAAACAAGAGAGTGTCAGAAATATAATTCATTTCTTTTGATCTTTATTTCTCTGATATTTACCACTCTAGTACTCATTATCTGAAGTGTAATACTCTCATATTCAGGTACTTATTATTTTCTTATAAAAGGAAAGAAGATAGAAGACAACCAGATAACCATTAATCAGTGGATATAAAAAAAAAACTTATATTTTTTTCTAAGATTTGAGAATACCACTGATCTTAGCTACAGTAATTAGGCCATGATTAGGAACACTTTCTACAGTCAAAAGTTTGGGTATACGTACTTGGACTTTTTTCCTGATTGACCCACAAACATCCCTGAATGTTTTCTAATGAGAAAGACAAAGACTAAATTTATATTCTGCCTCCAAAAAAGTCAATGAAAGAAATATAGTGCTTGGTCTATATCCATTTCACATCACACACACTCAAGTAGTTCATCAGCTGATTTTAATTCAGGAATGAAACCATGATCTCTTTTCAGTAGCACGTAAACTCTGTCATATATTTTATAAAATATGCATACCCTTTGGTTTCTACGGATGTAATCCTGGACCCAGTCATGTAGTTAGAGGCCTGTGTTTTTTTATACAGAAAGAATGATGTGTAAATGATTTTACACATCATTTCAGAAAATGTTTTTAAAAAATAAAGTGACTAACTCAAGGCAAAATCTTAAAGCAAATTTTACCTGTGTCACGTCATCATTATGTGACAAGTATCTTTTTGCACCCATTCTGTGACCTCTTGAGAATTTAATACCTTCATATTGCCCTTTGCCTATTATCAGATTTCCTATGTCACCCTTGGGCTTACCTGACTCTATAAC
The DNA here is from genome assembly GCF_009828535.3 of Hylobates moloch. Taxonomy (NCBI): domain Eukaryota; kingdom Metazoa; phylum Chordata; class Mammalia; order Primates; family Hylobatidae; genus Hylobates; species Hylobates moloch. Next base: position 52,203,935 of record NW_026652278.1, read on the forward strand.
ATCACATGTTCCAAAATTATAGCTCTTTTTTCCTTTTCACAAACTCCCCATTCCTCACTTGGATTTAAATTAAGTTGTTAGAAAATCAAAGAATTTATGATGTGGTACCTTCTCCTCTTATGCAATGTTTTAACCCTCCCAAAGACATTTTAATCCTAATTATAAAAATATATAATTAAATTGTTATACAAATTTTTAAAACAGTGGTTTTCAGACTATTTTTTTCTCAGCAAGTTTTTATTAAAAAAAAATCTTACACCAAAACCCAATATGCAAATTAGATAAACGCAGAGCTGATTGCTGAATTGAGGGTGGAGACATTTAAGAAAACTTCTCAGAAGGCTCCGGTCTTGTTACTCAGAGCACAACTTCATCTGTCAAAATAATAGCTAACATCAGCTTTATCACTGGGAGAAGAGAAAATAGGCAGGGTTTTAATTATTTCCTTCCAACATGGAAAATTTGCTAAGATCTACACAGTTAACCTATTCTTATGCATAATAAATGTCTTTAATGTCCAACAACGTTCTCTTAGAAGAAAGAATCAGGAAGACACAACTACTAATCCCTTTTCCATCTACTATCAACATTTTCTGAAATTTGATGTTTAAAGAGTAGCTGTTTAATTTTTGACTTGTCACATAAGTCTAGTGCGACAGTAAACAAGGGCACTCTTCTATATAAAATCTGTTTTATACAGACTGGATTAAGAAAATGTGGCACATGTACACCATGGAATACTATGCAGCCATAAAAAAGGATGAGTTCATGTCCTTTGTAGGGACATGGATGAAGCTGCAAACCATCACTCTCAGCAAACCATCGCAAGGACAAAAAACCAAACACTGCATGTTCTCACTCGTAGGTGGGAATTGAACGATGAGAACACTTGGACACAGGAAGGTGAACGTCACACACCGGGGCCTGTTGTGGGGTGGGGGGAGGGGGGAGAGATAGCATTAGGAGATATACCTAATGTAAATGACTAGTTAATGGGTGCGGCACACCAACATGACACATGTATACATATGTAACAAACCTGCACGTTGTGCACATGTACCCTAAAACTTAAAGTATAATAAATATATATATATATATATAAATCTGTTCTATATAGATATGCTAAAACGGATGTAAGAAATGTGTTTGAAAGTCCTCTTTTAAAGTTACCTTCAAAAAGTCTTTTCTTTTAGGATATAATGGCTTCAATCATGTCAAATAGCTTTTCTTTTATTTATTTTAAGTTGGGAATAGACAAAAGTCATACATAATTTAACATAATAAATAAGGCAAATGCAGTAATATTAGTGTATTTTTAACCACAAAAAATATTGATAGATGGCAAATTATATACTCTGGTTTCCAAGCTATACAAGATATAATTTTTTAGAGTACAGTTGAGATAATTGAAGACAAAAGTAACTTCATCTTGGATACTAATTCACCATGTTGATTTCTGATTAGCCCCCGTCCCTTGAATGCCTCCTGATTTCTACTTCATTTACTGTTCTTAGTATAAGAACATGTCAACCTTGATGTTATCACGGAAATTAAGGCTATGAGGCGAATAGCATTCTTGCCTGTTCTGAACAGTTGCCTTCAATTGTATTACACAGAGCACTTATACTGTCTCCCTATAGTATATTATTCCTGAGCCTGGAGGTAACGTGTGAAGCTGTTTTGGAGAGTTATTAAAAATGTACAACGATAAAATATTCAACAATAAAATGTTTGCTCCTTTGTTTTACTTGGTGTCAATAACAAATAAGCAGACATTCAAGCTCTGGACACATAAATAATGGGTGACTAAAATATTTAAGCCATTTAGACAAAAAATATAGGCTTATGTTTTAAATGCAACACTTGTTCAGACATGTTGCTTTAATGCTTTGGGAAAGTAAGATATTTATATGCTGTTATGGGCTTTGTGATATGACTATGTTACTATGTTATAGTATGCCTTTACATTAATAATAATACAGATCTTATATCAATAAGGTAGCTTTAGAAGTCACATCTGCTGTTTTTCTCTTAAATTTTTGTAAATTCATTTAAGACATCACAAGCATGTCTGGATACTTTTTACCACAAAATGTATTAGTTTTACATAAAATAGTAGCTGAAATCAAATGCACTTACATGTAATTCCTCTTATCTATTTACAGAATTCCTATGTTGTATAACTTGTGTTCATATAGATGTGTGTGGTTTTTTATTACCCAAATAGATTATTGTTTATGATAGACAATTTAGAAAACATTGATATATAAAATAAAACTAAATATCATCCATAAATTCAGCACCAAAGTTAATCACTGTTAAAATTTAGGGTATATCTCTCCAGTTTTATATATATTTATAATTTATTATAAAATAGTATATTTTAATATTTCATAATGTTTTTTAAATTTAACAATATATTTCTATTATATTTCTATTCCATTAATTTTGAAAATCATTTAATGGTTATATGAGTATGCTGTAATGTTATTAACCGTGGAATTATATATAAATGTAACATAATGATGAATTAATCCTAAAAGGTGTAATAATTACCCATATAAAGTGCATCTTTAATCTATTTGGTCATTTTCTTCCTTATTACTAGTACATTTTCTTTTTCAGTGGTAGAAACATCTAGATATCCACCAAAATAATTTCTCTCTTTCTTCCTGAACTCACAGCAGCAAATTTAAGTGTCAGTGGCATGTACCACTTATTTTTTCCTCTCATCCTCAATCTGGAACCCAAATAATGCAGCAATTAAGCATTGAATACACAAACGAACAAAACTTCCTTAGGTAAACCAACACCTTACAAAGAAATCTAGTTTTCTGAATAACTCACTGGAACAGAATTCTACCGCAGACTCACATCGTCACTTCAGGACTGTCAGGAAAGAGAGAAATATATTTCTTTGTTCTGTATGCTATATTATGTAGGACTTCTTTGTTAGGGCAGCATTACTCTAACCACTACCTTACCGCAACCAATATATCTCCATTTATATAATAATGCATTTTTCACATCAATAGTTTAAACTTCTGCATAATTGTCTGCCCTGTCAATCAAGAAACTTTTGTCATAATCATCTAACTTTGGTTCACAATAACAATGTGGAAATTTACAAGCAAATTTTTCTCATTTTTCAAAAGCATAATTGTCTTTCTAGAGTAGTCAGAAAATTTATCCCATATTATACCGCATTAAAGCTTCAATATCATGACTCCTAGTAAGGTACGTTCTCCATTGACCTAATATGTAAGAGCAAAAAAGAGGAAGAAATTCACTTCCAACCACTGTGGACCTAGCATTGATAATGGTCTTTGAATTTTACTACTTTTCAAAATTATTTTTGGTCTTTGACTTTTACAAATTCGGAAGTCTTTGACTTTATGGAGTTATTTTAATTACAATGTGTCTCACTGTAGAGTTATCTTTGGTAGAATTCACCAGGGATGCTATCTCTTCCTGGGCTTCTCTTTGTTGGGAGCCTTTTGTTTAATGTTGAATTTTCTTACTCGTTACTACTTTGTTCATATTTTTAATTTTTTCATGATTCACTCTTGGTAGGTTGTATGTTTTGAGGAGTGTGTCCATTTCTTCTAGCTTATCCAATATTTTGGTTCATAATTATTCTTAGTAGTCCCTTGTGATCCATTTTATTTTTGTGGCATCACATGTAAAGGCTCCTCTTTCATTTTTGATTTTATTCATTTGAGCTTTCTCTCTTTTTTTCTTAGTCTAGCTAAAGTTTTGTCCTTGCATCTTTTCAGAAAACTCTTAGTTTCATTCATTTTTTCAATTTTTTATTGTCTATTTTGTTTATTTCTGCACTAACCTTTATCATTGTTTTCTGGTGCTAAATTTAGGCTGAGTTTCTTTTTTCAGTTCCTTGAGGTATAAATTAGATTGTTTATTTGATATTGATGCAGGATGTTTTTCTCCTTTTTCAGCTAAAATCTTGGTTCTTGTGTTACAGCCAGGAAAATTTAGGTATGTGGACACATTGAAAGGTGATGAGAGTGGAATTTATTAAAAGAAAGCTCTCAGCGAAACAAGGGAGTCTTACCAACAGACTCCCACCCCACAGACTGAATACCAGGCCACCACACAGGAGCTGAAGAGGCCAGGCTCCTCTCCACTGCGTAAGTTGCAAATTCCCAGTGGCTCCACCCCATTCTCCCAGTGCACAGGCGGGCCGGGCCCTTAGTCTGAACCACTCCGCATTGATTTATTTGCCTTATTGTGCATGTGTTAGGAGACAGAATTTTTCACCATGGGCATGTTTAGTCAAGTCCCCTGTGCACAATGACCTGGAAAGCATTTGGCTGTCTCTATCAATATCTTATTTTATAAATGAAGACATTTGTTATTACATACTCCCTCTTAGTATTACTTTTGCTGCATTATATAAGTTTAGATATATTGTGGTTTTGCGTGTTTTTTTTGTCTTAAGATATTTTCTAATTTTTCTGTTTATTTCTTCTTTGGTTATTCAGGAGTGTTTTGTTTAATTTCTACATATTTGTGATTTTTCCAATTTTCTTTCTGCTATTGATTTCCAGTTTCATTCCATTGTGGTCAAAAGAGATACCTGGTATTATTTCAATTTTCTTAAACACTTTAAGACATTTTTATGACTAAATAAGTGATCGATACTAGAGAATGTTCCATGAGCATTTGAGAAGAATGTGTATTTTTCTGCTGTTGGGTTGAACGTTCTGAATGTGTCTACTGGGTCCATTTAGTATATAATGATATTCAAGTATGTTACTTTTTTTTTGTCTGGTTGTTCCGTCCATAATTGAAAGTAAATTAGTGAAATCTCTATTATTGTGTTGTTATTGTGTTGTCGCTTTTCAGTTCTGTTGATATTTGCTTTGTATATTAAATGCTCTGAGATCCCAGAATCTGAACATGCACTTAAAAAAAAAAATCCATGCAATAAAGGCAAGCCATAAACTTTCAGTTGTAGAAATTGGCCCTTAGTAAGCTTTTCAGTTCATTTTAAATTCATGTGTGGTTAAGATTTTGAAATTTAGCAAATAAAAATCTAGGAAGTCCAGTTAAATTTGAATTTCAGTTATAAAGTAAGTATGTTTATTATAGTTATAATCTGGGCAGTATTTGTGACATTAATATTTATCTGTCTCTTTAATATTAAGATAATATTGAATTAAGAGAATAATGAATATTTAAAAATTCATTGTTTAAATGAAATTAAGTTTAACTGGGCATCCTGGATTTTATCTGGCAAACTATGAGGGCTGTTATGCTCAACCAGATAATTATGCCTCTGCTTGTTTCAATGTCTGTCTTTTCCCTCAGCTATCTACTTTCTATCCATTCTGGTCAGAGTGCCTGCTTATATTCCTATCCTTAACAACAAAATGGTTCCTCTGTTTACGCTGTATACTTTGTCGACTCTTTATTTCTTGACCTGACTCTTAAGTTTCAGACCCTACTTCAAATTTGGTCATTTGACTAGCCATTTCATGCACCTTACGTGATACATTTATTAATCTCAGAACAAGTTTATATTAAGCTGTGTATTCTTTTCTGGAGCAGTCTTGTAATTATAGCCTCCCTATGATGACCCCGCTTCCTTTCTGTATTTTAACAAGGATTTAGGTGATATCTCTGTATGAGGATAACACTTCTAACATGAGACTATTATGAGTTGTTAGAGAACAATGATGAGGTGTTACAATGATGAGTTGTTACAAGACCAAAAAATTTATGTTAAATTTAAGCCGTAAATACAATTTATTATATGATAGAATTGTACTTTCCTGTTTCCTTTGATGTTAGATATGGCAATGTGACTTTTTTATTTTCCTCTATAATGTTAGCAGAAATAGTCAACTGTGGACCATTGGCTTTAAGAGCCAGAAAAAGAATTACCGTCTTTCCTCTGCTGACATGACATGTTTAGGACCGTGTGCTAAAATATGAAGTGTTTGAGTGACAAATTAGCAAAACCTCCTTTGTAACCCATTTTGAACATACAGCAAGCAAGATGTAAAGTTATGCTGAGAAATTAGGGTTGTTACTATGTGGCATAAACCTCCCTCGTGGTGCTGAAATAGCCACTATAGATAATATGAACGAGAGAATTAGCCAGCCCTTTATTTCTGAGAGGAACTCTAACTAACTAGTCAGTAATTGGTGAGTCCTTCATTATGGAGAAGTAAACCAAAACTTAAGGTCACTGCCCATTTAATTTTAAATAGAAATTAGAGGGCAATTTTTACTCATTTCAGCTGAAAAAAAGGTTAAATCTTATATTCCAGATGTTTATCTTCTCTTCTAAAATAATGGCAAGGAAATCAAGGCCAGCTTTTTATTCCACTCAACCCTAAGAAGACATAACTAATATTAGAAACATCACTCAAATTACTACCCTGTTCATACTTACCACATTACCTATTAACTATGCATAAGTAAATTTATGTTAATGTATAATTCATAATCAACATAATTAAAGTGTATTTTATTGAACTTAAGTACCCGATCTTTATAACACAACTAATATGATGTTCTAAATTACCTTAGTTGTTATAAATAAAATGTTAATGCTTTTATTTTCTGACTTTATATAAAAATAATAAATACTTTTTGCTCAAACCACCTAATATTCAAGCTCTTTAAGCAATATACATTATCTTTTACTGACGTAATAACTATCAAATAGATTTAGTCTAAATCTGTATGTTTTTTTAAGGATTAATAGAGATTAGGTATAGGAAAGAAAATGGAAATAGGAAAATATCATCCATATAATATAAAAATATATATTTGAGCAGATGGATTGAGATGTACTCACAGTATGAGAAACATAGCTATACTCATAGCTGTAATTCAATTTTCCTGTAAGATATTATACTTTGAAATTATCATTTTGATGAATAATCAAAAATTATCATTTTTGATGAATATGTATATAATACCTCATTTGAAATAGTCCTACAGTGTTTTGCTGCTTCTCATTTCTTTTTTACTCCATTTTATTCCATGTTAGGTGATAGAGAATTTCATCTGATTTTCTAGTTGAATATGTTGTCTAATGTAACACTAGTACTTATTGTAGTTTCTATGACTTGCTACTCAGACATTTTGAATTTTTTTAATTTTACTATTTAATGAAAGGAAGTGATTTTCAGAAGTGCGTAGTGTCCTTACATATGCATTTCTGCCTTATGCAAATTTAAATTAAGTAACAGATGTTTAACTTTACACGTGGTAATTCTAACTATTATCCAAACTGTACAATCACTAACAAATGCATACAGCTGTTATGTACACAGTCACTACCTGTCGCCTCTCAAGTTCAACTGCTGTGATTTTCATGTGATCACTGTATGTATACATGTATTTTTTACATATAAAATTACTTGGATTTATCTATATTATCCCCAAAAATCTGTGAAGTTGTCAAAGAAAAGGGAAATCACATGCTTATTGCTGCATTCCTTGTACTTGCAACAAGTTGGGAAAATATAGAGGTTTGTTAAGTGTGTTTTGAATTAATGATGTTTGCTCCAATACCTTTCTTTGTACTTCAGTGTAATCAAGCACAGCATTTGAATTTATGAAGGTATATTTTACTCTTTATTTCTTTATTGTTGGCGATATGCTTCATTTTATTAAAAATATGTTTATTTTCATGAGTTCATCCATGTTGCACAAAATTATTAATCTAGTCTTTCTATCTGGCTTGTATGTTAGGGCAGAGTAGATGTTCCTTCAAGCTGGCTCAGCTTTACCCACTCAAGAGTGTGCCTCATCCTGCATCTGAAAACAATCATTTGAAGAAGATGCAGAGCATGAGCTCATGTAGCAGAAAGTCTATTTCCCCACTTATGGGAACTTTCTAGTTGTTATGCAATTTTAAAAGCAGTTCATGAACTATTTCTCTAGATTTCTAAATATCTAGAATGTGGGGGTGGGAGTCCATATTCACTTATTTAGTCAGTTAGCAAATATGAATTGAGTATTTACAACACATTTCTAGAATGAGTAAGGCATGGACCTTGTAAGGAATTACCTCATAATTTAGAAAGGAAAATAAGACTAGTGAACACATGAATACAATAATATTAAATGCTATTTAGAAGATACTAAAAGAACGAAGATAGAAGAAAGGAAGAAAGCATGGAATTCACTAGAGGAGGAACAATTAGGAAATAAAAGACACGGTGTTTGAAAAAGGATCTGAAAGTGGGTATAAGTTTCATGGTTAGGAGATGAGTGAAGGGAGAAGAGAATTACATTGCAGTGAGAAAATAATAAATAAACTCAAAGAAGCAGAACATTTTTGGTGGATACTCTAAAATATGAGTAGAAACATAGATTCTGAGTCTAGAAAATATTATATATCGATTAAAATTTTCTGAAATTTTTGTAAGGATTGAGAAGGCACTTAAAGAGATTTGATCAGGAGAGCTACATAACCAAAGCAGTGTTTTCTTATTTAAAGTCTGACAATGATAACTGAAGGATTGGGGAAAGAGAAAGAAAGAGAGAGAGATTGAGTTTTCAAGTGATTGCGCAATTACAGTATTCTAGGTGATCAGTAATAAAGGCTACACATAAAATAGGGGTCATTTTATTACAAAGTTTTCAATGGATCTTGTTATATCAGGGTTTATCTCCATTATTGTTCAATGGCCCAACTCACCTGTCTTTCTGACAAAACAATTCTTAAGTTACTCATCCAAATGTTTGATTAGTTTTAATCAAAAATCCTGACCCAGGCCACTGTTCTTACTTCATATTCCACAATTCTATCTTCTTCACCTTTTTACAACAGACTCAATACACATCACATTCCCAAGATAATCCTCTTATAATTCCTTGCATCAATGCATGCTATTCTCTTGTTCTTCTCCACATGACAAGTTCCTTACTTCAGTACATCAGTTTATATGTTTTAAATTGTAAACAACAGAAAACAATTTCAAACTAGTTTAAACATTAATGGAAATGTATTGAATCTCATAGCTGAAAAATGTAGATTTTTATGGCTGAGTTAATTTGCTACCTCTGTGTTGATATTAAGGAGTGTTTTCAAATTTTCTTTTTGTCACTTTGAGTTTTTATTCCCCTTGAGATATAGCTATCAAAATTATTCCAAGTGCATCTCAAAACACATTCCTGTCTTCTGAAAATTCTTCTTTTATTATCTATCAGTATCTCCACTGTTTCACAAACTTTCTTATTTTCAACATGTCACCACTTTACCTAATAATTTCAATAATATATGCTTAGAATAATATTAACAGTCATAAAATATTTGTTAGAGTGATGTTTAATATCTCAGAAAATATTTGAATCTTCTAATGTTCCTTTTCTTCCAAGTCCTGTACAAATAAATAACTGTGAAAAAAAATTAATGTTTGAGTTGAGTAACTTTTTTTTTCATTTGTTCTTTTTGTTGCCCTGACAAATTACTTTAAATTGTCCTGATGAATTATCAGATCTCAAGTAGCCCTACTGAAAATTTTAAGTACTGTTATTTCCAAAGCAAAATACTTTGATGAAAATGTGAATCTTTAAATATCTCAGTGTGAAGCAATATTTCTGGGCAATTTAGGATCAGAAACTCTTTCTCCCCTTATTAGTTATTTGCACTGCTGTAATGATGAAAATATACTGCAAGGAGACTGAGGAAAATACTTTCATATTTAACTTTGTTAAAATTTATTTGTAATCAGATTTGAACTATGATGCTGCTTAGATTCCTTGGTATGGGTAACATCATTGCCTGGAATGATTTTTAAGATTCAACCAGCTTCATTTTGAAGTTTACTCTGAAATCCCAACAGCCAGAAATATTGAAAAGGAGCTATCCAGGGAAGGTACTCGTAGTCAAATCACTTCTTTGATTGTTAAGGGGTACTACTTTTTGAGATAGTGGGAACATAAGTTTGTACTCATTGTATTTTTTCTTCATATACTACTCAGAAGTAGAAACTGTAATTCTCTTAACTTTTGTGGTAACAAAACTAAATTTTAGTGAGGCTGAGCAATTAGCCCAATGCCACATAGGCAGTAAAATAGAGAGCTAGAGATTTAACCCTGATCTCTCTAATGCCAAAGCATTATTTTTTTCATTCATTCACCCATTCAATATTTACGAAGTATTTACTGTGTAATTGACTTTCTAGAAGCTGTGGATTATGTGATGAACAGGAGAGACATGAATCTGCTTCCAAGGATTATACCTGAAAAGCACACTATAAAGAAGTGATTATATTCATAGAATAAGGAAAACATCATACACCAGTAATTTCTGTGCAGAGTAGCATAGGATGATGTGAAGAGAAAATGGGAACTCCACATGCAGATGAGTCATGGAAGTTCTTTCTGTGAAATGGGCATTTTAAAAGAGTTGAGAATGACAAAAAGCCCACAATCTCAAAACCAGGGGGAATAATTTCAGTATTAAGTGTGACCTGGGTCTGAACAAAAGCCATATACTTGGGTAGAGAGGGAAAAGAAAGCAGAAGCCAAAGTAAGAAGTTTAGATTTAATTCCAAATGCCCTGAGAAATCTTTGGTGCTTTTAAGTAGTAAAGTAAAACTCTGGCTACTATATTGAAAATAACTCACAGAAAGAAAAGGATAGAGCTAGACCCCATGGAAAGTAATTACATTAGTCCAGGGGAGACATAATAGTAACTGGAAGAAGGCATTATAGAGAGAATGGAATAAAGTAGGCAGATACTGAATATGTTAGTGGAGTCAGAAAGGCTTATTTTACTAGTTCCCTATTGAATTAATATTCTACAAATTATTACAGGATATCAATAAATACTTGTCATTCATGAAACACAATCTAGTGAGTTTGCAAATAGCTGTTGTACTATTATACATATGTTTCAGATTGTATAAATTCCTAAGGGTTTTACTTCTATGAGTGTCTGAAGATTCAGTCTAAAAGGAATATAAATAAGCTATTTTAAATGAATACAATTAATGAGGTCCTATAGAATCAAATTCATCATTAGACCACTAGAATCATTATAACTTTTGCTGAGATCATTGATGATGTCATTGGTATAAGTAAAATGAAAGAGAAATAAAACTTTAGAATTATTACAACAGGAGAAAAATAATTCTTCTTAAATTTCATAAAAAGATATTGATCTTATTGATATGCTTTTACAATGCCTGCCCACATTGTGTTGTATTATTTTAATTTTAAATACAGGATTAAAAAGTCAAACTATTCTTTAAATGCATACAGAAGTGCATTTTGTATTTGTGTACTAATATATGAGTGCTCTCTAAATTCCATTACATAATACAAGCAAACAACTATAAAGAAACACTTGCTTCTTGTCCCTGAATGCTTAAAGATCTTGTTTTCCCTTATAGTCTTTCAATGACGCTTAAGTAAATTGATTCCCAAAGTGATATGTTTTCAGTACTATCAATCATTTAAATTGAGGAATCAACTAGTTTTATAAATCTCATAAAAATGCATCTCAAGTTCTGGGATTTAATTTCATTTTACTTAGAAGGCAATAAACTAGCTTATTACCAGCTCATACATACTGGCAAAAGACATGAAACTTTTGAGTCAGAGACAAAGGCCTTTATTGCTCACAGCACAGCAAGAAACATAATGTTTGTATTAGTTCCCATCGATCCTCAAGTTCCATAGGGGTGAGTCGTGAGGCTCAGGTGGATGCTGCACATACAGTTTGTTGTGTGTATTATAGTTTATTCTTTTTATTGCTGAGTACTATTCATTGCATGGATGTACTGAACCTGGGAAAAAGTGAGATTGGGGACTCATTGCTTTTATAGTAAATGTGAAGAATGTCTTCTCTTTGTATTGGATGAAGGCATTACTTCATCCCTCAAGATTGCTTGATGCAAGCACAATCCTGAGCAATAATCTCAGTAAAAAGTGGTCAGGGCCTTGGATTCTTGCTATAGTCAGCAAGAACATGTCTTATGGCCTATGGTGAATTAGTTTTATCAAATGTGCAGACAAAATTTAAGTTCTGAGGAGTCAACATAATAGAAATATAATAAAACTATTTTTAAATGGATATAATTGGTGAAGTCCTACAGAATCCAATTTAAGTTGTGAGAATCCTAAATTGTTTTAATTACTACCAGGATTAAGAAAATAGTGACAATGATTTTTCTCACCATAGCTTATTTTTCCTTGAAGTTTCTGCCTTCTTGCTCTTAAATTTTCTTTCATTGAAATGTCCTTCAAACTTTTTAAAATTTATTCTTCTTACCTTGTGATGTCTACAGTAATTAATCTTACAGAATATCTGTGTTATAGTATTCCCACTTTCATCCCTGGATTACAAATGCATGAAAGTATGTTTAACCTTACTGTCTAGGTCTTCAGTTGATAAAGATATAGTTCAATGCAGTTTTGGTTTTTATTCATATTTCTGTTCATCTCATTTGTTCTGAAAATGTATGCTATTTAAGGATATGGCAATAGAATTTGAGAAATTCAAACCGTAGGATATTTTAATATTTGTTTCTCTTTGGTTTTAGTTTTGCTATTTCATCTAGTTGAGGGAAGTCAAATTGTAAAATGACACAAATGACTTATAGAAAATAGAACTCTAAGGATTTGGTACTAATCAGTAGGGAGAATATGCAAGAAGATTGTTAACCTAAACCTTAGCCCTTAAAATACAGCTATAGTTCATTATGCTACAAATGAAAAGAGATGGACAGCCCTGACTCAGAGCCAGGTGAACTCAATCAATGTAGGATATAATTTTTCTTATATTTCCTTTTAACTTCCTCAACACATCTGCATCAAGATCTGTAAATTCTAATCTTTCTACCACTTCCTCTTTCTTTCTTTCTTTCTTTCTTTCTTTCTTTCTTTCTTTCTTTCTTTCTTTCTTCTTTCTTTCTTTCTTTCTTTCTTTCTTTCTTTCTTTCTTTCTTTCTTCTTTCTTTCCTTTTCTTTTTTTTAGAAGGAGTCTCACTCTGTCACTCAGGCTGGAGTGCAGTGGCACAATCCCAGCTCACTGCAACCTCTGCCTACCGGGTTCAAGTGATTCTCCTGCCTCAGCCTCCCGAGTAGCTGGGAATGCAGGAATACAGGGCCTGCCACCACACCCGGCTAATTTTTGTTGTATTTTTAGTAGAGACAGGGTTTCACCATGTTTCCCAGGCTGATTTCGAACTCCTGACCTCAAGTGATCAACCTGCCTTGGCCTCCCAAAGTACTGGGATTACAGGCATGAGCCACCATGCCTGGCCTCTATCACTTTATTTCGTATCTTGGCTAACATAGGAGCACTTCAGTCATTTAAAAGACTAAAATTTCCTTTGTGTAACATTTTATCCCTTTCCTGGTTTCCTTCCATTCTATTATTCAGAATTACTCATTCAGCCTTACTTAAGCACTTCCAATGAAAGATCGCCATTACGTATTAGGTTGCCATTTATTTTCTACATAATTAAATTTGGCCAAAAATTAAGACCGATCTTCCTATTTAAAATTTTATTTATTATTAAACATTTAAAAATAATTACATATTTGCATGCAGTTGTAAGAAATAATAGAGATACTATATACCCTATACTCAGTTTCCACTTGTGGTAACATCTTGCAAAACTCACAATATGACAACCAGAATGTTGACACTGGTAAAGACCATATACTAGGCATAATTTTCACATAAGTTTCGCTGGGATTTCCCTTTTATAACCACACTCACTTCCTACCTGCACTCATCCCCTATTACCCTTGGGATCCAATTACCTGATTTCTACTTTTATAATTTAATCATTTCAAGAATTTAAATAAATGGAATCATACAGTATGTAATGTTTGGGGATTGGATTTACTCATTTAGCACAAATATCTGGAGATTCACTCAGACAGTTGTGTATTTCACAGTTGCCTCCCTTTTATTACCGGGTACTATTGCATAGTATGAATGTACGAGGTCTATTTATTTAGTCATTCACCCATTGGAGAACTTCTGAGTTGCTTCCAGGTTGAGGGCTATTACAAAAAAATGCAGCTGTGGACATTCCGGTATAGGATTTTTGGTGAACACACGTTTTCATGTCACTGGAATAAATGCCTTAGTGTGCAATTGCTGGGTTACATGGTATTTATATGTTTTCCAGAGTGGTTGTACCATTTTATATTCTTAACAGCAATGTATGAGTGATCTAGTTTCTCTGCATTCTTATCAGCATTTTGTATTGTATTGTATTTGGTATTGTCACTATATTTTATTTTTGTCATCATAATAAGAAAGGGGAACTACTGTATTATTGTTGCATCTCAGAAATACAGAGAGTTCTCAAACCTGATGCTTTTCTAGGAGGCAATAGGGCCAGGCGCAGTGGCTCATGCCTGTAATCCCAGCACTTTGGGAGGCCAAGGTGGGTGGATCACGAGGTCAGGAGATCGAGACCATCCTGGCTAAGACAGTGAAACCCCATCTATCTCTACTAAAAAAAAATACAAAAAATTAGCTGGACATGGTGGCGGGTGCCTGTAGTCCCAGCTACTTGGGAGGCTGAGGCAGGAGAATGACTTGAACCCAGGAGGCAGACCTTGCAGTGAGCCGAGATGGCGCCACTGCACTCCAGCCTGGGTGACAGAGAGACTCTGTCTCAAAAAAAAAAAAAAAAAAAAAAAAGAGGCAATAGATACCCTGTCTTTATTCAATAAAAACTTTTTACATGCTTGCCATGTGTGAGAAACACAATTGTAAAATGCTAAACACAATGGATATATATTATATGTAATGATCTCAATAACACTGCAAAGCAGATTGTCCTCATTTTATCTTTTTTACTTAAATTGAAGTTCAAAAAACGTAAGCAATCTTCCCACCATCACAGCGTAGGAGACTAAATTGGGATTTGGAATCTGGGTCTATTTAGCAAATACCATGCAATGGCTATTCAGTCCAAAAGCATATATTGTGAGTCCACTTAATGTCAGACATTGTACTAGAAATAGTGAGGGAGAAGCAGTCTCTGCTTACAAGGAGAGCACTTTTCAGTAGAGCAGAGAAAATACAAATATTTTTAATATATAAATGTCATGCTGAAGACATAAAGGCAGTATAATGGAACTTCAAGGAACAAGCATAGAATGGAGAATCCAGACAAGGTCTACATCTCACGGTCTTTATTCTCAGGTACCAGCTCACCACCAAGACGAAGTGAAGAAAAACAAATGTGTCTGCCATTCCTCACACCCCCTGCTCCAGTCTCTCATCCTCCTGGCTAAGGAAAAGTACAAAACCAGTAAGTGATTACACCAACACTCAATAACCTTGCAGCCTCTTCATCCTACAATCCACCCATTTATAGAAATATTTGTGTTTCAGAGATAGGCATTCGTTCAGGAATTTGCAACATGTTTCATAGATATGAGAAGCAGCTTCATTGGTCAAAAAGATTCTACAAAAAGCCAAAGTATAAAAAAAAGAATAAGGCAATTTTAAATGAAATTGGCTTCCTACCCCAATAACATAAATATGTATGGGTGATGATAATGTGAGAATGTAGGTCTTATGGAATGGTTTGACATGAAGAAGAATCAACATATGCTACACATGATGTTGGCCTTAGGGATCTTGCTAAATGATCAATGTATTTTGATTGATATAGCTTTGGTTTATACTGATTTTTGGAAACCTTAGCTGCCAAAAAGGTTTTATTTTCATGCATCTTGTTCCTGTGCTAATCTAAGGTGCTACAAAAAGGCTAGAGACATGAAATCAATCACTTGACAGTTATGTTCCCAATATACTTGGAAAAAAAAAAGCAGTATTTGCTTTTGACTGCTACCAACATGGATAAACTGTTCGTTGGTCACACACATGAAGACTGAACACTTTACACAGGTGAGAGCTCAGTGCATGGCAGCCATGTTGCCTGGAACTTGCTCTCATGTGTGAGGTATCACATCACCAAGGGGAGGGAAGATGCTACTATTTGTCACCTTTAGTTTTACAATACAAAAAAGGAAAACGAAAAAAAAGACACTTTGATATATATGCATCATTGTATTTTGACTTTGAATATTTTTGTGCCTATAGTGCGGCTTCTTGGGTAAGGATGCATAGGGCCTAACAAGGATTTATGACTACCCACAGCTAAAACTTCTTTTGGCTTCTCACAATAACAACACTTTTTTTTTTCCTAGTTTCTTTATCCACACAATTCCTTCTACCTGGAAGTTCCTTATTACCTGGACATTTCTTCACATGCACTCTACTCTCCTTACTTTGCTGATTCCTACTCATCCTTTATTTCCCGGTTTAGATGCTATTTTCACTCGGAATTCTTCCCTGACCTGCCTAGTATCAACTCAGTGGCCTCCCTTATCCTCCCTTATGAAGCTATGGCACCTTTCACCAAATCCATATAGCATATTAGGAGATCTACGAGCCCAGAGTTAAGAACCTTTGCATTAGAGACCTACACTCAGTAATGCGTTGTGAATTCCCAGTGTCTACCCATGTTTTTCTGAGATAATACACTGAGGAGTTTGACCACATACCTCTCACAATTAGCCTTGTTGGTCTACCAACACAAATTTTGCCACAAAACTTTGAGATTTACCTGAGAATATTCGCTTCCTTTGTCTCAGTCAAACCTTTATCTGGTGTTTGTTTCCATTCTCAGTTTTAAAATGTTTCTTCCTATTTGAGAAGGAAAAAAATTATTAGTGTAAAAACCTATCTATTTTAAGTTTTCTGTGTTGGAAATAATTCTTTAGATTTTGTTTTGACTTTCAATTTCTCCTCTCTATAAATTAAGATGAAATCATATTATTTGTCTCATCACAAGGTAATTGTGCAAATCAAATTAGATCATGCATATAATTATTATCATTAAAAGCCATTATTTATTGATCCCATGCTATATGCCAAACCCTTTGCTAAGGAGCATGTATACATAAATTTATTTAATCCTCACATAAACTTAATAACAAGGTAAAAGAACCAGTAAGGCACTGTAGGGTCCAGCCCTACGAGGCTTTGTGGGTGTTCTCCCTGTGTGCAGAGACGAGAGATCGTAAGAAATAAAGACACAAGACAAAGAGATAAAGAGAAAACAGCTGGGCCCGGGGAACAACTACCACCAAGACGTGGAGACAGGTAGTGGCCCTGAATGGCTGGGCATGCTGCTATTTATTGTATAGAAGACAAGGGAACAGGGTGAGGAGGGTGAGTCGTCCAAGTGATTGATAAGGTTGAGCAAGTCATGTGATCATAAGACCGGCCCCTTCCCTTTGAAGTAGCCGAAGCAGAGAGGGAAGGCAGCATACGTCAGCATTTTCTTCTATGCACTTATCAGAAAGATCAAAGACTTTAAGACTTCCACTATTTCTTCTACCGCTGTCTTCTAAGAATTTCAAAGAGGAACCAGGAGTATGGGAGGAACATGAAAGTGGACAAGAAGCGTGACCACTGAAGCACAGCACCACAGCGAGGGGTTTAAGCTTCTGGATGACCTCGGGCAGGCCTGGATAATATCCAACCTCCCAAAAGAAGCTGGTGGAGCAGAGTGTTTCCAGACTCCTTCAAGGAAAGGGAGACTGCCTTTCACAGTCTGCTAAGTAACGGGTGCCTTCGCAGGCACTGGCGTCACCACTTGACCAAGGAGCCCTCAAGCAGCCCTTATGCGGGCATGACAAAAGGCTCACCTCTTGCCTTCTTGGTCACTTCTCACAGTGTCCCTTCAGCACCTGACCCTATACCCACCAGTTATTCCTTGGTTATATTAGTAATACAACAAAGAGTAAAATTTAAAAGCTAATGATTAATAATGTCTATACTAGTGATTGATAATGTCCATAGTGATCTCTATATCTAATTTGTATTATAACTATTCTTATTCTATTTTTTTTTATTATACTGAAACAGTTTGTGCCTTCAGTCTCTTTCCTCGGCACCTGGGTAATCATCCGCCCACAAGGCACTCAGCCAAGATACAAACGAAGGCAGTATGATGACCGTAAAGACTCGAGTGCTGCAGTAAACTGCTTCCATTATGAGCCACTCTTGAAAGTCCTTGTAAATAATAGCTAAGAAGTTATTCCTCTCTACACTCTTATGAGATATCTGTGGTCCACATGGGAGGGTAAAGGCTGATAAATTTCTTGAAATGTCCCCACACAGGTCTGTGCTTTCTGTGGTTACGGTGGGAGGAAAGGTAATGAATGTGGTAGATCTGTTTCACATGGTTTGCTTATCCCTGTAGCCATGACAATGACTCTTGGTCAGACTCTGAGAAGTAAACTATTGCAACGTTTTCACAGATCTTGAGTACTGATGTTGTTCTATATGCCTGAAGCAGTACGTAAATATGAGCTAAGTCATCAGCACGTTTAAAGTAAATCTAAAGATGGGCACATTGCTGCATGGTTTGGAGTCTGTACCAGGGCTAACCACAAGGTAGACAGCTTCCTTTAAGAAAGGTGGACTCCAAGATTCAAGCAGGGTCTCCTGGGCAATAACATCCCATATATAACCCTGCAGTTCATACCTAGAGGGAAAAATATCTCCTTTTTTTCCTACAGAAAGAAGACAAGAAACATAATGGTGAACTTCTCTAGCCTTTAACGATGTATTTTTCTTTACTGCTATTACTGCATTATATCCATTATACTAATAAATTTTAGCTATATATGTAGCTTTATGTTGAGCCATGTGAGTTTTTCCAATGAGTTACTAAAGTAATAGGTGATCATGGTGAAACGGGCAAGGTTCCCTTGTCCCCCTCGCAGGGCATGCGATGGGAGAGTGGCTCACTTCTTCAGTGCCCCGCTGGTCACAACTCTAGGGGAGCATGTAGACGGGCAGGCTGTGGGACTCTAACCCCACGTTAGTGTATAGGGGCGAATGTTTACATCCGAAGCCCCAGTGGGCATGTGCTACAGGGTGCTCTTTTAGTTTACTGTCTATAGACATCTTGTGGTAACCAGCTCAGTTAGACCCTCTACCTTGTAGCAAGGACAGAGGGCTTTCTGTATCCTGGATTCTTGTCTCCGTGTACTGGAAGAATCGGATTACACGTGGGCTTGGAGAATGAGTGAAAGGTTTTACTGAGTGGGAGTAGCTGTCCGCCAGCTGGGGAGCCAGAAGGGAGATGGTTTTTCCCTACAGTTGGGCCACTCGGCGGCCCTGGCTCTCCTCTGACTGCCCCAGCCAAACTCCACCTCATCCCCACCTCTTGCCCCCTCCAATGGCCTACCCGCGTGCTGGTGTTTTTCGGTGTGCTCTTCCACTGGCGTGCTCCCTCAACGTCTTCTCGCTGTCCAGTCGCTTATGTCTTCTGCTGGTGTGCTCCTCTCAACGTCTGGTTGCCTGTGTGTCTGCCTGCTAGGGTCTTGGGTTTTTATAGGCCCAGGATGGGGGTGTGGTGGGTCAGGATGGTCTTGGAAAATGCAACATTTGGGGGCAAAAGCAGGCTTGCCTGTCCTCACCTAGGTCCATGGGGGTGGAGCCCTAGCCAGGGACCCGCCTTTCTCTATCCAGCACTTCCCTGCCCCCCTTCCCTATCATTTAAAGGGACCATGCTCTTCCCTTCCCAGCACTCCTGTATCAATGGGACTGCCAATGCATATGTTAACAAGTAAACACGAGGAATGGTTTTAAGCTTCTTTCATCAATCCATGGTAGTTCTCTAACAGTGATACATGTAAAGACCAAAACGTTTTAAGCCTGACTGACCAAAGGCAACTAGCTTAAGTAAACACAGCCTGGCACTTTGAAAGCTAGTCAATGAAGTGTGGACTCCCTTCAGTGATCATTCTTCAGTTTTAATTTTTTTTTTTAAATTTCTATAGGTCATTGGGGAATAGGTGGTATTGGTTAAATGAGTAAGGTCTTTAGTGGTGATTTGTGAGATTTTGGTGCACCCATCACCCAAGCAGTATACACTGCACCCTATTTGTAGTCTTTTATCCCTCACCCCCTTCCCATCCATTCTCCCAAGTCCTCAAAGTCCATTGTGTCATTCTTACACTTTTGCATCCTCATAGCTCCCACTTATGAGTAAGAACATACGATGTTTGGTTTTCCATTCCTGAATTACTTCACTTAGAATAATAGTCTCCAACCTCATCCAGGTAGCTGTGAATGCCATTAATTCATTCCTTTTAGTGGCTCAGTAGTATTTCATCATATATATATATGTATGATGAAATACTATACATATATATATATATGTAGAAGTATTCCCTGTTCACTGCATCCATGCGAATATCTACTATTTTTTGATGTTTTGATTATGGCCATTCTTGCAGGAGTAAGGCAGTATCACATTGTGGTTTTGATTTGTATTTCCCTGATCATTAGTGATGTTGAGCATTTTTTCATATGTTCATTGGTCATTTGTATATATTGGCTTAGTCAAGGATTTCATGACCAAGAACCGAAAAGCAAATGCAATAAAAACAAAGATAAATTGCTGGGATTTAATTAAACTAAAGAGCTTTTGCACAGGAAAAGGAACAGTCAGCAGAGTAAACAGACAACCCACAGAGTGGGAGAAAACCTTCACAATCTATATATCTGACAAATGACTAATATTCAGAATCTACAATAAACTCAAAGCAACAAGAAAAAAAACCCCATCAAAAAGTGAGCTAAGACATTAATAAACAATTTGCAGTGATCATACTTCAAAGGATAATGTAAAACCACTTTAATTTCTGTAACCAATCTATTCTACAACTAGTGTTCCTGCCCTTCTGCCTCTCTTACCAACACAATCCCCAAATCCATTCTTTCCAAAGCTTATCCAAACAGCATCTCTCCCTTAGTTACATAATCCATGCGTTCAGCTTTTTGGTTTCAGATATTAAGTAGTTATGTCATCTTTAAGTGAGATTATATTTTCTTTCTATGAGAAAGTATATAGTGTTATGACGCATCAGACATTGGTTTGCATTTCAGCTCTGCCATTTACCATTTAAACACTTTATCATTTAAATAAATGAACCAAAGAGACATACATGTCTTTAAGTCATGTCATTAAATGATGAAATTTGAGTCAGTTTCTTCAGTTGAAAATGTAAATAATAATATCTATCTTTCAGAGCTGTGGAAGATTGGAAAAATCCCTATTAGTTTTCTAGAAGTCGGGTAATCTCTATGGGTTAATTGATTTTATACTAATAAATCCAATACTGTTTAGACAATTATTACTTCTTTAGTTTTTCTATCTATGTAAAATATAGAAATATATACATATATAAGTAATGTCAATAAAGAATTGGACATATGAATAATATTTTATTTCTTTGAAAATATACTACTTGAATTTTAATTATTTCATTGTATTTCGTCTTCTTAAAAACAATCTGAAATAAGTAGAAAATGAATATCCTTATTAATGAGTAAATGCTTAACACACCTTCATATTATATCTGGAATAATTATTTTCTTTAGAAATAACACTTACTGCATATTTTGATAGGTTTAAAAAAACTGCTTGCAAAATTGGCTTCTTTTTTCAACTTAAACTGCAATTTATGCTAAATTTTTTTTAAATATCAGGGAGCTCATTTTTTTAAAAAATCATAAAACACCCTTATTAATGTCTAGAAAAGAAGAATCAAAGCCTGCAAATAATATAGACTCTTGGACTAGCCATTCTATGAGCACACCGTCTGTAAAGAGGGAGAGCTGCCCATTATGCTAGGGATGATGATAACCCATAAGTTATTCTACCTCTGAATTTAGGAAAACAATTACTTAAACTCCCACCGTCTAGTGTAAAAATAACCTTTCTTCACAAACGATATTGTATATTATACTGATAGTCTACCTTTCAGCCAGTTCTCACACTTACATCTGGAACTGGCCAAAGTGCCTTCAACAAAGTCTGAGGTGATTCTCTAGAGAAAGTGCTTTGCTCGAAGTGTTCACCAAGTGCTAGAGATTCACCTATGTTTAAATAAAAGTGGGTTAAAAAACTAAATCTCTTGACAGCAGTGGAGTAAGAGGGTATAACTCATAATCAATGGTAAAAAAAAAAATACTCTCTTCTCTTCCTCTATTACCCTTTCCAGATTTTAGGTCTTAAAAGAGTGTAGAATTGTATTGCTGAATTATATACAATTTTTATTTCTCTCCTTCCTGCTTTTTAGAGTTCCTTCAATTTTTAGACAAAAGTCCTCAGAATGAGTCTAACTCTGACAATGTAATTAAAACCTTGGGTTTCAGAACCTCAGATTTCTTGTTAGCAAAAATATGATAAATACTAAAAAAAGCCTAGTTGCACAGTGGCTTGCACACAATAGGTGCTTAATAAATGCTTATTGCTACTGTTACCAATAATGTTGCTATGATGATTAAATAAAGTAATATCTTTCAAATTATATAGCAATGCTGACCAAAATGAGTAAAAAACCGCTTACTTCTGGTTTGCTAAATTAAGAAAGGTTAAAGGAGCTATCTCTTAGAGCAGTGTAATGATCAATTTACCTGCCTAAAATCAAAAAGAAACCTCTTCAACAAAAAATGGGAGACAAATACATGGTGCTTAAGTGGCATCTCGTAAACTGATTTTATATTTGACCACCTTACTGTGGAATTTGTGTGGAATGAATCAACATACGTATTTTTCATATAAACAAAAACAAAGCTTTTTTAATGCAAAAACTGGGATTCATAAATAAACATACAATGTGTGTATTCGTAGTACACACAATGAGATGAATGAATCTCAAATAAAATAAAATATAGATTTTATTTGTAGTTGAAAGGAAATGTTATCTTTTTGCTCTCCCAGGCATAGAATTTTATAAACTATTATTTTATCATCCTGGTCAATGGAGAAATAATCTGATACCCAAAAATTTTAGTGAAGTCATCTGATTTAGAGTATATACTCCTTTAAAATAATTGTAGAAGGTTCTTACATGCATATAAGAAACTTTATTAAAATTTTTAAAATTTTATTCTAATAAACAAAAAAAATGAGTAAAGAGTTGCAGAAAAATTATTTCCCTCTGGGCTCTCTTGGTCTTTTAAAAATCTTGAGGGACCATAATTAATCTGAGAAGAAGGAGTGCCCTAGTCTATTTTGGGTTGCTATAAGGAAATACCTGAAGGTGGGTAATTTATAAAGAAAGAATGTTTATTTGGATCAGATTCTGATAACTGAAAAGTTCAGTATTGGGCATCTGATTCTGGTAAGAACCTCAGGCTCTTTCTACTTATGGCAGATGACCAAAAGGAACTGGCTTGGGCAGAGATCACCATGCTGAGGGAGAAGAGGAAAGAGAGAAAGGGAAGGTGTCAGACTGTTTTGAACACCAGCTCTCTGGGAACTAGCAGAATGAGAACTCATTCACCCCTTAGGGAGGGCATTAATCTATTCATAAGGGATCCTCCCCCATGACCTAACACCTTCCTTTAGGCTCTACCTCCCCACACTGCCACACTGGGGATCAAATTTCGGCATGAGATTTGGTGGGGATGAACAAATCATATCTAAACCATAGCACAAAGAGATGCGGATGATCACATGGAAGGAAAAGAATTGTTCCATTGTGGTCCAAATCTGTCACTCTGGCTGTTGGTCAGCAGTCTTCTATTCCATTATATTGTCAGGTGGTTTCCTTAACCTTCCTGCAAGCAATCTGTGCTGATTACTCAAGGAATGAGGATGCTTGTCTTCCTTTTTCTTATTTATAAAACAAGTGGGCCGGGCGCGGTGGCTCACGCTTGTAATCCCAGCACTTTGGGAGGCCGAGGCGGGCGGATCACGAGGTCAGGAGATCGAGACCACGGTGAAACCCCGTCTCTACTAAAAATACAAAAAATTAGCCGGGCGTGGTGGCGGGCGCCTGTAGTCCCAGCTACTCGGAGAGGCTGAGGCAGGAGAATGGCGTGAACCCGGGAGGCGGAGCTTGCAGTGAGCCGAGATTGCGCCACTGCACTCCAGCCTGGGCGACAGAGCGAGACTCCGTCTCAAAAAAAAAAAAAAAAAAAAAAAAAAACAAGTGGACAGTTTTCAGTTGTTAATCAGAATGTGAGAAGTCTGTAAAAATGTGTTTTAGGCATTTCAGAGCAATTGAGACAACCATAAGCAATATGTGGTATACTTATACAATAGTATTCTTCTCTACAATAAAAAGGAACTAAGAACTACTACACACAATGAAATGAATGAATCTCAAGATTCATAAGCCAAATACGAAAGACTGCATTGTGTATAATTTCATTTTCATGAAGTTTCTAGAACAGGAAAAGCTAATCTATGGTGAAAGAAATATAGGTTTTCCTGAAGAAACTGAGGGGTAGTAGCTGTTAAATGACTGGGAAAGGATACAAGGAGTCTTCTGTGGTGACTGAATGTTCTGTATTTTAACAGGGTTTTGAGTGTTATATAAGTGCATGCATTTGTCAAAACTCATCAGTCCATACCACTGAAAATCTGTGCATTTGTTAATTTGTAAATTGTACTCCTAGAATGAATTTTGGGAAAAAAGTCTTACATTCCTGCACTTGGGCATCTGTCTACTACAATTTCATCTCTTGTGCTTCTCTTCTAAGTCCTGTATGACTACATTATATTTTACAATTTAAAATATCTAAAACCCAGCTGAAAAAGAAGTGTGTAACATGTGGTCATGGGCACGGAAGGAAAAGGAAAGTATATCAAGTGCTAACTGACAGCTCACAGCAGTGTATCCACTCACCATTATGGATGAGGCAGGTTCACAAAATCAAATGCTTCCACAGTTGATGCTTTATAAATAAAAAAAATGGATTGCCTGAGGGAATACAAGATAATCTAAATGGACCAGCCAACTGCTGACATCTAGAAATTTAAGTATAGGGTGGCTAGATTTCTAGATTTTTCAAGTGAAGCTAGATATATATTTTACAGAAATTAAATCTCTAGTTTCAAATATGAATTCAAATATTTTTCATCAATTTCAAGTCAAACAAAGTCTTTTGATAACCAGGATACATGGATCATAACATTGTAAACAATATAATACAGGGAAGTCACCTAATCCCTATGGATTATCTGTGAATTTCTGTATTCTGCTAAAGGAAATCAACAAATATTTTTTGAAGGAACAAAAGCCTTTGAGTCTTGTTCATATCAACTCACTGCCCTTTAAAGTTTTTTTATTTCTATTTGTACTAAACTTTAATTTCTAAACCAAAACTTCCTATATTTAAAGTTTTTGCTAGCAAAGCACATTAGCTCTACAAGTTGGTATTACAAGTGTTCAAAATAATAATACATAGAGAATAATAGAGAACTAAAAGTTTAAATTTGGCATTCTGCCCACTTATTATCTACTCTTCTGCAAACTTTTGCAGTATTTGTACTTTCTCTGGTCATGTCTTTTCAGCTTCCGAGAGTGCAATGATTCTCCTTAACTATCACCAAATCTAAGGTGAAACCATAGGACATGCATATGGCCCACTTCCTTGTTCCCTCAGGTTTCCATTAGAGAGCAGGAATTTTTAAAAGATATTCAAAAGCTAATTTCCACCCCTAACAGCAGCTAATTTTACAGATTATTATTTCAGAAGAGGATCGGATGCAAGCTAAAATGCTCTCCTTTTTTTTTTTGTCTATGCCATATTAATGGAGATATTTCCTTCAAGGCATCCAATTAGAATATAAGCTCTCCAAAGGTAGAGACTAAGTCTGTTTTGTTCGCTGCTGCATCCTCGGCCTCAGCCCTTGGAATAGTGTCTGACACTCAGCAGACTCTCAAAAATATTTCCTAAATCTTTTTATCAGAAAAAAAAAAATAGTTGACCAGGTGTGGTGGCTCACGCCTGTAATCCCAGCACTTTGGGAGGCCGAGATGGGAGGATCACTTGAGGTCAGGAGTTGGAGACCAGCCTGGCCAACATGTGAAACCCTGTCTCTACTAAAAATACAAAAATATTAGCCAGGTGTGGTGGCACACGCCTGTAATCCCAGCTACTCAGGAGGCTGAGACAGGAGAATCGCCTGAACCCAGGAGGCGGAGGTTCCAGTGAGCTGAGATCGCACCGTTGCACTCAGCCTGGGGGACAGACTGAGACTCTGTCTCAAAAACAACAACAACAATGACAAAGTTTTGAAAATGAAAAGTAAAAAGTTGACTAAATTATAGTACTCCATAATAAACAATATAATGACTACAGGGATGTCCATTGATATCAAGAACCTAAGCAAACAAGAAATCTAAATGCCGAAAATAATCCTATATTTGGAACTAAATCAGAATTTTTATACATGTGTATATATTTGTGTTAACATATGGACTTGTTTTGAATACAATTTTTGTGTCATCAAGAATGTGATGGAAAGATACTCACCAAATTGTTAACATTTGTTATTTCAGAGTTGGTGGGGTAGAAATGGGGTAGAGTGCAATTATTATTTGTTTCAGTATTTTTATACTTTATTATTAAAACAAGCTTGCATTATTAAGACTAAACCTTATAAATAAAAGCATAAATATTTTACTGGTATCTCATGAGTTACAAACCACCAATTTGGGGAAAAACTGGAATCGACACAGTGAGAAATGAAATAATACTTAGCAAGACTTGAACAAATACACAACTTTGGAGGCAAGAAATGAAATAATTAATAACTATACAAAAGCTGGAATTTGGCAAATGCTGACACAATTTAGCATAAATAAAAGTAGCATAAAAAACGTAACTATTCCTAGGAGAGCAAGGGAATTGTCACCTTTTACATTCTTGTTTGTTGAGGGTCCACTATTTGTCAGGCTCTGTGTTAATCTCTATAAAGTCGTTAGCTCACAACATCAAACAAAGTAGGATGAGTTCTCTAAAGTTTAAAAGAGTTACATATAATATGCTCCACATCACTTGGATCATAATGAGCCAGAATTTTTTTTTTTTCTTTTGAGACGAAGTCTCACCCTGTCACCCAGGCTGGAGTGCAGTGGAGTGATCTTGGCTCACTTCATCCCCCGCCACCTGGGTTCAAGCGATTCTCCTGTCTCAGCCTTCTGAATAGCTGGGATTACAGGCACGTGCCACCATACCTGGCTAATTTCTTGTATTTTTAGTAGAGACAGGGTTTCACTGTGTTAGCCAGGATGGTCTCAATCTACTGACCTCGTGATCCACCCACCTCAGCCTCCCAAAGTGCTTGGATTACAAGCATTTGAGTCACCGCGCCCGGCCAATGAGCCAGAATTCTAACCTGTCTGCTCAGCTCCAGAGCATATGCTTAGCACTCTTATCTTTATGTTAAATTAAACCCAATTTCCTTTAGATAATGATATCTTTGGGATGGGGCATATGTTTTCCCCAGCTCTATAACCTAGCTGTATTTCATTTTATATATAATTTCTTCACTCACTTCATTCACTGTGTTGTTCTTACTCTGTCTTGCCTCTCTTGAGTAACTACCACTCCAGACCATCCCCCAGTTTATCACCCAAGCAATAAACCTAGGAAGCTTCATTAACTCATCCTTATGACTCACACCTCATCAACTCCTGAGCAATCTATCTCCCTGATGAATCTGAAAATCACTACACCTCTAAGGCAGTGCTTCTGAAGTAGCCCTTAATTCTGTCTTGGATACTTTGAAAAAACACTTTTTGCTCTTTATAAATTTAGTGCCTTTTTTCTTCTATTAATTCTCCAGTCTGCCACAGATTACATGTTCTAAAATGCAGATATTACACTTAATGAAGATACTTTTAAAACCTTCTACAGATTCCCACTGCCAAAAAGATAATGTCATATTCCTTAGCAGTAAAATGCCTTTCCTAAACTGTGCCCAGCCTTTGTTTATAGCCTCATTCTAGCCACTCCCTACTCTTCTCACCATCTACTCTGGCAACACTGAAATTTTTGGTTAAATGAACGTTCCAAACTCTTCTATGCATTCTCTTTTCACTGGTATGTTTTACTAACTAGAATGTCTTCTTCTTCTCTGTTGCACACTTCCACCTGTGGCTTATTGGTTAAATTCTACTTGCAAAGCTTAGACTAAATACAGCTCCTTTGTATTTCTCTGATCTCAACACTGCAGTCAGAATCATATGCTCTAACTAGTTCCCCTACATTTTCAAGTAATTTCATTAAAGATTCTACCACATAACATTATAAACTCCCCAACTACACTGTGTTGATTTTAAGGATGGAACTAATAT
The DNA here is from genome assembly GCF_009828535.3 of Hylobates moloch. Classification (NCBI taxonomy): domain Eukaryota; kingdom Metazoa; phylum Chordata; class Mammalia; order Primates; family Hylobatidae; genus Hylobates; species Hylobates moloch. Next base: position 52,232,090 of record NW_026652278.1, read on the forward strand.
GTAGAATAGTGTTTGGTACTGGAGAGAATTAATCATTGTTAATATAATGAGCTAGAGTCTAAGCTCTAGAATAACATGAAAGGTTGTATAAAATGTAATTTTCAAGAAATTATAAAGGCTTTCATACAAGTAAAAAATAAACAGGAAAAACATTTTGTTTATCAATGAGGGAACAAGTAACGTGTTAAAATTGGTTAAAAGAATATTTAAGGAGCAAGGTGGTTATAGGCAATTTAATAAAGAAATGTTAAGGTAAGATTGCTGTGTTAGATGAAAAGGAGGCTGATCTGTTTTACTGAACAAGTGAGATTTGTATTCTACTGAACAAAATTCTACAAGCTAATATGTAAGTTTGCTATGGCTGAGGACTTTTAATTGCCATAACAGTAGGTGATTTTTATTTTCACTAATAATTGCCTATTATACATGCTATTTTGGCATTATATAATTTATGCCAGAAAACTTGGACTCCATGATTCTGATCCTTATGAAATCTTGCAAAATTATTCATAGCATTTTTAGGTTGTTATAAAAAATATGGAAAACCTCCTCACTTTTGACCGTTTTATCTTATCTCTCCTTTAAGTGTCATTAAATCTTCCTATCCGTAAATGATCACTATATATCTATAGGTTGTAATAAAGCATCCATAGTGGCACATTTAAGAATCAACATTGAATGACTCTTCAAATGCTAAGCAGACCATCAAATCAGGCCAGTTGCTGCCCAAGTTAGTACCAATCATTTCATTCTGATTTATTGGTGACTTAAGAGTATATTCGGGTCATGGCTCAGACCCAATTCACGCCTGTAATCCCAGCACTTTGGGAGGCCGAGGCGGGTGGATCACGAGGTCAGGAGATCGAGACCACGGTGAAACCCCGTCTCTACTAAAAAAGTACAAAAAATTAGCCGGACGTGGTGGCGGGCGCCTGTAGTCCCAGCTACTCCGGAGGCTGAGGCAGGAGAATGGCGTGAACCCGGGAGGCGGAGCTTGCAGTGAGCCAAGATCACGCCACTGCACTCCAGCCTGGGTGACAGAGCGAGACTCCGTCTCAAAAAAAAAAAAAAAAAGAAAGAAAATTAGGTTAGTTCTGGCAAACCAGCCATGTCCAGGGTGAGCATGCACAAAAAGATTAATATCATCTTCAACTCACTAAGTCCATTAGTCCTACCACCAAATAGACATATACCATTAGGTCATCCGGGAACAAATCTTTCTTACCTGCTTCAGATCCAGTATAGGAGAATTTGTTGAGAAGAAATAAAAATGGCAAGAAACTAAGGTTTTTACCCTAAGCATTCAAATAATTAAGTCCAGCAATAAGTTAGTACCAGGTACTAATCTCTAATTTGAACACACCTAGATTGAAACACGTAAGGATTTTTCTCATCGTAGAAAAAAAATGTAGTTTGCAAAATTTCAAAAATTTGAAAGCCTCCCTTACCCACTGAGATTAAAATTTCTTACTAAATATCACCATGTAAGAAAAAGCAGCAAATAACCAAGGGTCAAATGAGAAAATACCAAGCTCAGGCATTTCAATACATAATAAAAACACATATTTAAATGGCTAATTTAACATACAATATTAATTTGCAAATAAAGATTTGGCGAATAAGTTTTGCCAAAAAATTTACCACAGGCTATCACTTTATTGTTTATGGTTTTGATAGTCTTGTTGTTGTGAAGCAACTTTACTTAAATTCACTGAATTTAATTGTATAAGCCTGTAAATTCCAGCAAATGTATTCAATCATGTAACTACCATCACTATCTTAATTTCAATCACATCAAAATTTTCCCTGACTGGGAGCAGTGCCTTACGCCTGTAATCCCAGCACTTTGGGAGGCTGAGGTTGGTAGATCACTTGAGGCCAAGGGTTTGAGACCAGCCTGGTCAACATGGTGAAATCTCGTTTCTACTAAAAATATTTTTTAAAAAATAGCCGGGCGTGGTGGCAGTTGCCTGTAATCCCAGCTACTCGGGAGGCTGAGGCAGAAGAATTGCTTGACCCAGGAGGTGGAGGTTGCAGTGAGCCGAGTTCATGCCACTGCACTCTGGCCTGGGTGGCAAAGCAAGACTCCATATTAAAAAAAAAAAAAAAGTTTCCCTGTGCTCCTCTGGAATCAATCCTCTCCCCTCTTTACTCTGGCCTATGGCAACCATTGACCAGTTTTTCGTCCCTATAGGGTTGGTTCCCATAGATTCCTTTGTTTTTGGAATGGTGCTATATGTAGCCTTTTGTTTCTTGCTTATTTCACTTAGCTTGGTGTCTTCTGGCTTGCATAGTTTCTGATGGGAAATGAGCAATTATTCTTATTGTTCTGTATTAAATATATTTTTCTGGCACTTTTAATATCTTCTCTTTATCACTAGTATGCAGAAACTTGATTATGATGTGACTTAAAATTATTTTTGTATCTTAATTTTAGCTTATTGACCCTCTTGCATTTGACCTTCTTGCATTTAAAGTTTTCATCAGATTTGAAAATTAGGGGGCTATTGTCTTTGTATAGATGGGGGTCTTGCTATGTTACCCAGGCTGGTCTCAAACTCCCGGGCTCAAACTATTCTCCCACCTTGGCTTCCCAAAGTGCTAGGATTATAGGCATGAGCCACTGTGCCTGGCCTGGGTATTTTTCCTTCAGATATTTTTTCTGCAACTTTATTTTTCTTCTTCTCTGACTCTACTTACATGAAAAATTGACTGCTTAAAATTGTCCCACAGATTATCTGTGGTCTTTTTGTTTTTAATTCAGTCTTTTTCTTTCTGTATCTCATTTTGGATAATTCCTATTACTATGTGTTTCAGTTCACTGATCTTTTCTTCTGCAGTGTCTAATCTGATGCTTGTCTCTTCCAGATTTATTTCCCTTTATTTTTATTTTTTTTTTTTTGAGACGGAGTCTTGCTCTGTCGCCCAGGCTGGAGTGCAGTGGCGCAATCTCGGCTCACTGCAAGCTCCGTCTCCCGGGTTCACGCCATTCTCCTGCCTCAGCCTCTCCGAGTAGCTGGGACTACAGGCGCCCGCCACCACGCCCGGCTAATTTTTTTTTGTATTTTTAGTAGAGACGGGGTTTCACCGTGGTCTCGATCTCCTGACCTCGTGATCCGCCCGCCTCGGCCTCCCAAAGTGCTGGGATTACAAGCGTGAGCCACCACCGCGCCCGGCCTATTTCCCTTTATTTAAAATACATCTAGATATTCTATCTAAGTCTTTTTATGTTTATTTTTCCTTCTCATCAGTTTAAACTTTCCCTCTGTTTTCTCAAACATAGGGAGCATGTTTATAATAGCTTTGTTTTTTTCTTTTTCTTCTGATGACATGGAAGTATAATTGCTGTTTTTAATATCTGTGTCTGCTAATTTCACAATCCTTGTCACTTCTGGGTCTATTTCTACTGATAAATTATCCTCCTTGTCATGAGTTAAACATTCCTGCTTCTTTGAGTGTTGGCAATTTTTATGAGATGCATGACATTTTGAATAGTGTGGTAATATGCTAGATTTTGATGTCTTTATGTAAATACTATTGGCCTTTATTCTGGCATACATTAATTTTTTTGAAATTGGTTGAATCCTTTTGAAATTTATTTTTATGCTTTGTTAGGACAGATTCAGAATAGCCTTGTATTAATAGCTGTTAATACAGCCGTACTATTAAGACAATATATTTCTGAGGACTCTAGCTGATGCTATCTGTACTTCTACTCTGGCTAGTGAATGTACAAACTTTCTAACCCTGCATGAACTCCAGGAATTTCTTAGCCAATTGTTTTTGGCTGTTTGTCTCCTCGATCGGTAGCAATTTCTTCTCATGCTTGTTTAGATAGCTCAAGGAGACCCCTACAGACCTCCAGAGCTCTCTCTCTCTCTCTCTCTCAAGCCGTTTCTCCTATTGTACTCTTCCTCACAAATATTAGTCATTTTGGCCTCCCCAGATTCGATTTTTCTCTTCACTATAATGATTTTGCAAGGCTCTGTTTGACTTTTCTCTTCTATGAGTTGTGGCCTAAAAATTGTCTTCAGGCCTTAAACTAAGGCAATCATAAACTTCAACTAATTTTGTCTAACGTCAATCAAAAATCACCGTCCTGCACTTCCCATTATTCAATGTCTGAAAATCAGTGCTTTATATTTTTTCTCTGTTATCTGTTTGTATAAAATGGCACCATCTATCTGGCCCCTGTGCTTCAATATGGCCAAAAGATTAGAAAACAGAATTGTATAGATAGAAATTTGCATTTTTGCAAGCTTTAAGCATTTTCCAGGATATTTCTTCACATAAATGCCATGAATATGGGCAATTTAAATGAAAGAGATCAAGGTTTCCCATTACATTTTCTTTTGAATCTTCAGTACACCATTCTTTGCAGTCTCTACTTTAAAAGAGTACTTCTTCATAATAGAACATCAGGCTTCTAACCTAGCATCTGATGTACTTATTTCTGCAATCCTAATTAGTATTTTTTAAGGAGTCTCACTCTTCCTATACACTGCCACCTTCCACTTTGGGAGTGTGAATCACAATTGCCCCTTTGGCAACCTGTGAGACAGTTATTACAAGTTTAATTTTAATTTACCCCCATGCCCTTTTCTCTTCCATGACACTCACACTGACAGTTGTACCAAAACAGTTTTTGTAAAAATTTATTTCTACTTGGAATAAAGACTGTATCTGTAGTCCTCAAATAAAATTTTATTGTATTGTCAGATAAAAAAAAAAACAGAAATCTTTCCTACTGGTAGTTTATTTAAGTGAAAAATGAATCAGAGGCTTGATTTTTCAGGATCTGCATTTCTTTAGCATTCAGTTTTGTTCAGGAAAGTTGACTATCTTTTATAGAGATGAGCAGACATTCACCTCTTCATTCCTGTCTCTTCTATTGAAAATAGAATCTGTAAACTATGCTCTGGTATCTACTCATTAAATAGTCCTTTTCCAGCAGAGTTGTAGAAATGACATTATTATTTTATGAAGTTATGTCATAAATATGTATTACTTTCCTCACATGGTAATTTATTAATTTTTTTAATTTATTTTCTTCCAAACTATTTGGACCAAAAGTGGGGATGAATTATAAGACTATTACTATTTAAACCCATTCAGTTAAGATCTTATTGTTCAGTAGAAAGAAGCCCAAATATTATGACCTTCATCTCTTCACACATGTTCTTGTAGGAGTTATGACCAATCTTTGTTCACTTTTAAAGGCAAGGGTATTATTATAGAAAAATGGTGGAAGAGGACTTAACACATCAGAAACACTGAGCTCCTTGAAGGCAAAAACTGTGCTATCAATTCTGTTTATCCAGTTCCTGGAACACAGTTGGCTTTCAGTGAAAGTCTATGGAATTGTTTTTGTTAAATAATGCTCTAAACCGCAGTTTCACACACTGGCACTATTGACGGGTGGTACCAGATAATTTATTGCTGTAGAAGACTGTCCTGTGCATTGTAGAATGTTGAGTAGCATCCTTGACTTCTAAACAGTGTCTTACCCAATCTTGACAATAAAAAAAATCTCCAGACATTACCAAATGTCTCTTGTTGGGTAAAAATGGACCCCAGTTGAGAACTGCTATTCTAAATACCTGATTGACTTATATACTCTTATATCTTCCTCACTTCATAATGTTCTAATGCATAGTTATCAATATTTAAAGCCAGTAATGCATTTACAAGTTGATTTTATAAACAATATGATTATGGAATCATAGATTTTTACAGCTATTGCAAAAAGCTGCTTGGGAAAAAGAAAGAGACTATGTAAACTACCTCTCTATAATACAGACAAAAAGAACAATGAAGGAAAAAGAAACAGGAATGCAAGGAAACAAAATTATGTAGGTGGGAAAAAACAACAACAACATCTTGCTTTCTTAAATAAGTGATTTTTTAGCTGTTTGTTACTCAGTATTTTTTAGGTGCAGAAAAATGTTTAGAATCCAGGTCTGCTGATTCACTATTCCTACCACCACAACACACAGCTTCACACACTCCCTGTCCTGTATGATTTTCAGCAACAAGAATAACAACAAAGATTAATATTTATCAAGCTCTTACTATATTCCTGGAAACTTGTTATGTAACCTGCACATATTTTCACATTTTCTCTCCACAGCTACTGTGGGAAAAAGTACAATTATCATCTTCATTTTATAAATAAAGAGATTAAATAAATTGGCCAATGTCACCAATCTAAGAAATGTACTTAACTAATATTTAGATGTTTTTAGAGGAACTTCCTGCACTTACATCTGTTGCTTAATCATTGCCATATTTTCCCCTATACATGTACTCATTCCCTAATAGACCTTATTGTTGAATATACAACATGTTTACTATCAGAGCATATCCTTATTTATTTCAGAAGAGTTCTGTTTCTATAACTAACTAACACAATGTTCGGCCCATTCCAGTTCCTTTAAGACTCTCCGAAATGTAAATAACAGAGAATTAAAATTAATTAAAACTCTAAGACCTTGAACGAACTCGTTGATCTACATTCCCAGGCACAGAAATTCACTTTAGTGTCATTCGAGATGTTTGTGACTCTAACAAACAGACATGATCTGTTTCATAAAGCAGTGATTCACATTTCATTTTGACCGTGAGACAAAAATGTGTACTGCAAAAGCCATAATAATGAATATAGCCAACATCTAGTAATGCTGGATTCATTTTCTTGGGAATGTCATTTCACACTCATTTAAGACTCAAATAAAACAGGCCATAGTAAGGTCAGATTAGGGAGGATGCAATAACTCCTCTGTTAGTGGGGGGTGTGCAGCCAAATCACAGCTATAATACTGGAGGAGATTCACAAAGGATTACTCCTCTGAATATTAAAAAATATGTCCTAATGGCCTTAATACAAAATCAGAAAAGAGATATCCTGATCCTTGCTGTTGGTATTGACTCCCTTCCCCTAATAAAGCTGTTTATCATGTTCTACCTGGTAATCCAATGCATAATTCAATTATACACCACCTTTTCATATATCAAGCCATGGACATATTGGTTGCCTTTGAAATTTGTATTTTCACAGATACTTAAAGTGTGTACTAAAAGTTTTAGAATTTCACTTAAAGTTTAATTTACATAAACTACATTAAAACTGCTATTACGACTTTAGTAATGGCCATAATACAGTGTCATTAGGAAAGGGGCTGGAGATTTAAACCTTAGAGTCAGTTACCTCCCCAGGGCCAGGATGCCTTCTACATAATTTCTTTTTGAATATTTCCAGCCACTTGAAAACTTTCAGCTTATTTAATTCTTGAAAGACTCTGGTGGTTAGAATAATCTTCCTTAACAGTTTTTTCTTTTGATGAGAATCAGACTTTTATTTTTATCTGTTGATCTTAAATAGTATACACTGTGTGGCAGGTGCCCATTTCCAGAAGATAGACTGCATTCATGCAAGTAGGAAGAAAATGGGTACTTACGAATCTCCTCCTGGACATTTATTTGTTCAAAAATCACATAGACTCTATTTTTATGTTTTTTTGTAAAAGAATAGGGAGGAACTTACATTTCTGTAACCTAAATGGACTAGATCTTAGAGGCTTTTGCAACTCTTAGATTGTATGAATCTCTGAATTTGTCTATTTTCTTCCAAAGCATAAAAAAGATTTTCCTGACTAGAACTGGAACCATCCTGTAGAGATAACGAAAGTGAAGCCTGAAGAGATCATGGCATGTTGCCAAATCATTACACACAGCAACCGTGGAGTTAGGAAAATAACTCCAAGGCAAGAAAGAGATCATGCTCAAGGAAGGTAAAAAAAAAAAAAAAAAAGAAAAAAAGCTCTGTTTTCTGTTTTTCGTTTTTTGTTGTTGTTGTTTGTTTTAATCCTGTAAATGCCAGCTGAAGGAAAAGTTTCTGCCTCTTCTATACTGAATTGTATCATAAAGAGTTGGCACATATTGTCCAAATGCAATGACAAACATTATGATTATTTTTAATGGTAAAAGGAAAAAAAAGGATAAAACTTAAGTTTTTATCTTCATGTTCCTCTTGTTATTACAAGAGACTCCCATTTCTTTGCACATTTTGAATAGCAAATAACCCTTGCTGGAATGCTTCAAGGGGAATGAGTCAATTCTTTTCTCTTGTCATCCTCACAGTGTTAAACAAGGCACTGATTTTCATTCTCCAAGGGTGCAATCTGACTTCGTTTTATTTAGAAACCAGGACAGCATTAAACTCAACATTTACTTCCTAGATATTAATGACGACTGCATGAAATTGCTTGTGCAAAAATTAAACTTTCTCTCCCTTGCTGCCATTACTGGTATGACAAAAAAAGTGTTAGTTTAATGGGGTAAGTGATTTCTGTACTTAACAAAGAGAAAAGCATTTCCAAAAAACAAATGGTTTATTTTTTGTCTAAAAAAGATACCCTGATACCTAAGTGGCCTCCCATCACTCAGCACCACGGAGATGATTAGATACTTGGCACTTTGGGTCTCCCTTGTTAACCAGAGAAGGTATCTTTAAAAACTAGAGTCTTTTTTCTTTATTGGAAAACACATCAAACCTAAATTTAATACAACATTTTAATATGTCCAAACTATAAAAATCAACTCCGACAAGTTCATTTCCTAATCTAAATTTTTTAATAGTAAGAGGACATTTAAGGAATATTAAGTAGTACAGCCCAGAAAATACTGTTTAGGAGCTGTGAATATTCCTCAAAACTAAAGATGTCCTGGATATAAGGTGTATTTCAAAATGACACATTAGACTAATAACCATTTAAAGGTAAACTGTTTTTTTACTTTGAGGGGAAAGTACATTTTACTCTAAGGAGAAAACTGTAGTTTTTCTTGTTTAAAAAACAAAACAAAAAACCCCACTTTTTTTAGAGCACAAATGGAAAAGACCATGTTTTAAATGTAATTCTCCATTGATTTGTACAAGAATTGTCAGTTCTTTTTTCTTAGGATCTCTGAATTCATTTCCTCTTATCCATCTCAATACAGCTGCCTTAGTTCAGGAGCTCATCATTTCCTTCCTTCCTTCCTTCTTTCCTTCCTTCCTTCCTTCCTTCCTTCCTTCCTTCCTTCCTTCCTTCCTTCCTTCCTCCCTCCCTCTCTCCCTTCCTTCCTTCCTTTCTTTTTCTTTCAACGGAGTCTGGCTCTGTTGCCCAGACTGGAGTGCAGTGGCACGATCTTGGCTCACTGCAAGCTCTGCCTCTCGGGTTCATGCCATTCTCCTGCCTCATCCTCCCAAGTAGCTGGGACTACAGGCGCCCGCCACCATGCCCGGCTAATTTTTTTGTATTTTTAGTAGAGACAGAGTTTCACCGTGTTGGCCAGGATGGTCTCGATCTCCTGACCTCATGATCTGCCTGCCTTGGCCTCCCAAAGTGCTGGGATTACAGGTTGAGCCACCACGCCCGGCCCATCTCTTTCTTGAATTATGGCAATAACTCGTATGCCTCCACCTCCTCCTTTCTCTCTCTGTCTCGCTCTTTACTTTTTTCTCTCTTTTCTTCTGCTTTAGCACCTACACGCTTCACACTTCTAATTTACACACAACTTCCAGAATAATCTTTCTAAAATACACAATTGCTTAAACCTTTTGATGTTTCTCATATTTACAGTACTCCTCCTATAGCACAAGTGCCTCTGTGGGCTGGCCCAGCCTGACTCTCAGACATGTTTTGCCACTCTCTTCTGGCTTTTTTCCCCCTCAACAAACCAATCTATTTTCAGTTCTTACAAAGCATCCCAATCTGTCATGCCACTGTGCTCTGCCTGGGTTGTTCTCTATCCCTATTTCTCCCATGACACAGCTCACTCAGGTCAACATTTCCAGACTGATCTCTCTCTCCCTCTGTCTTATATATATGTGTACTATTTTTATCATCTATAATATATTAATGAGATAATACATGGAATTATGGATATGAAATGTAAAAGAAAAAAGAGTCTGCATGCCATGCCGAGTGTCTTCTGTAGCGGACCTTAGGTTTAGATCCTCAGTTTATTAAGAGGCCTGAGACTGACGCCTACAGTTTGTCACTCTTCTGGAAGAGCCATCTCAAACTACTCTCAGGATTATTTCAATCAGCCACATGTATGTGTGTGGCAGTGTGATGAGCTGAAGCCCTCCCCCTGCTCTGGATAATGTCTCCCTTGGAAGCAAAGAAAAGAGGAGTGTCCTCGGAAGCCCCACCCAGATCCTCTCTGACTCACCTGAGACCCAGGACAGTTTTTGGAGAGTCCCACAGTAGTAGCGCCTTAGGTCTATGGCAGGGGTTACTTAAGCAAACTACTGAAACCCTCTCAGCCATAGTGTTTGCGCCTGTAAGATTGAGGGGCTATGGGAGTAATATATTCCCCACCCTATTGTTGTGAGGTATAAAAAATAACACCGGATGAGATGCCTTCATCACAGTCATAGTCAGTCATCAATCATAGGTAACTACTCTGATGATTAAAACAAACTCATATTTGTTGAGATGGGAAACAAAAAGTATATCATATGAGACAGAGAGAAGAAGAGCCAGAGAGAAAGAAAGAACCACCTCATTATTGTTCCATAACTAAAAATGCTGCCAGTACAAAGTTGAGGCCTGGTTAAGAGGAAAGTGAGTTACTTGGATTGACAGCTACTTCCACCACCAGAAAAGCACAGCACATTAAAAAAAAGCATAAAAACCTCCAGAGATGATTGCAGCAGGGTGAATAGGAAATCACTGGCCTCTGGACTAAGCTCCTTTATTCAAAACCATGCCCTTCTCATTAATGAGGGTCAGATTTGCCCCGAAACTCAATACTGGATCTGGGAAATAGCTCCAAATTGTACAAGGGGAAGGATGAGGGTATTTCAAGATTGTTTCAATTCTGTCCTTAGCCTCTCTGGGAGAAAATAAGATGATGACCTTTTCTCTTAGTGTACAAATCTTTATCAGAGTATTTTACAAAGCAACATTAAAGCATTTTAATTAAGTCCAATACATCAGTATCTTCTTTGAAGGATCATGCTTTTTTTGTCATGTCTAGGAATGCTTTGAGTAACTATTGATCCTGAAGGTTTTCTCCTATTTTTAATACAAGTTTTATAGTTTTATGTTTTATATTTAACTTTGTGATTTTTTGGACATAATTTTTGTATGAGATGCAAGACTTCAAGTGAGGCTTTTTTTGCCTAGGGATATCTAATTATTCATTTAGCTCCTTTACTTTTTCAAAAATAAATCAGTTGGCCATACTTAGGGGGTCTACTTGAGGGAGTTCTATTCTGTTCAATTGATTTATGTGTCTATCCCAGTCCCAGTACCACACAGGGTTAATTACTGTGGCTATAAAGTGTTGAAATCAAGTAGACTCATGCTTCCCACTTTATTCTTCACTTCAAAATCATTTAATCTATCCTAGTTCCTTTACCTTTCCAAATAAATTTTAAGATATTCTTGATCTATGTATACGAAAACCTTGCAGGGATTTTGAAAGGAATTATGCTAAACCTGTGTATCAACTTGGAAAGAATTAAGATCTTCACTGTATCAAATCTTCCAAACTTTGTATGCCATGTAACTATTTATTTAGATTTTCTTTGATTTCTTTCATTAGCATTTTGAAGAAATCTTCTGCATACAAGTCATGTACATATATGGTTAAATGTACACTTCAGGTTTTATTTTTTCAGTGATTACATATGGTATTGCATTTTTAATTTCAGCATTTACAGTTTATTGCTAAAATACAGAAACAAATTGATTTGTGTATGCTTATCTTGGCCTCTGTGACCATGTTAATCTCATGTATTAATTCTAGGAGGTTGTCTCTTTTTCTCTCTTTTTTTTTTTTTTCAGATTCCTTAGGGTTATCTAAATATACACTAATGCCATCCATACACACAGTTTTACTTCTTCCTTCCCAATACAAATACTTTTACTTTTTATCTTATGTCATTAGTTAAAATATCCAGTATGATGCTGAAATGAAATAGTGACAAAAGACATTCCCATTTTGCTCTCAATCTTAATGGAAAAGCATCTAGTTTCTCGCAGTTAAGTATAATGTTAGCTATAGGTTTTTGTAGATGCTGTTAGTCATGCTGAGGAAGTTACTCCCTATTTCTAGTTTGAGGACAGGCTTTATAATGATGAATGTTGGATTTGTCAAATTATTTTTCTGAATCAATTGGTGTGATCATACAATTTTCCTTCAGCTCGTTGATGTGGTGAATGGCAATGACTGATTTTTTGAATGTTGAGAAAGTCTCACATACCTGAAGTCAATCTCACTTGATCATGATGTGTGATTATTTTCAAATATTATTAGATTTGATTTACTAATATTTTGTTGAATATTTTTATATTATTAGATTTGATTTACTAATATTTTGTTGAATATTTTTGCATCTGTAAAAGATATTGGTCTGTAGTTTTCCTTTCTTTTCATGCCTTTTTCTGGTTTTGGTATTAGGGCAATACTGGCCTCATAAGATAAATTAGGGAGAATTCTCTCAGCTCCTATTTTACTGAAGAGATAATGAAAAATTGGTAAAATTTTTTCTTTAACTGTTTGGTGAAAGTTACCATTGATATCATCCTAACCTGATGCTTCTGTTTTATAAGATTATGAATTACTGATTAAAGTTTTTTTAAATAGTTATAGTCTTGTCAAGATTATCTGTTTCTTCTTTTGTGAGCTTTTTGATCAGAGGTCCCTTCCTTTTCTTTGAGATGTTCCTCATTAATGAGCATTTTCCTTATTGCCGTAGCCTGAAAAAAATAATATCCTTAATTGTCTAGTGCATTTCATCTTTCTTAGTACACAGAGAAGTTCACAGTGGCTTAAACACATCAAGTATACTTATAATACTATACCTGGACATAGGCAGCTACTGACTTTGTTTTAGAGGACAGTAATAGTAGGGCTCTGGTGAGTTGTCAGTTGTTTACATGGACCTGTAAATTCCTTTAATCTATATCTTCAGACACTGATAGAAACAGTTTTATTATTTGTAGACATTAGTCTCCTTTTGTTATTCTGGTTTTCTTTATTCACCTTTTTCACAGCGTCTATGTACTGTGTTAAGGGGAGAAATGAGAACAGGGTTAGAAAATCCAGTTTGTCTAAATGTTTTCTGTTTTACTTGGGGTGAGGTAGAGGTAAAAGCCCTGTGACTAGGAATTAGTTGTACCAATTATCCTGCATTCATGTCTGTAAGTCATTTAGTCTAACTACCAAGTAGGCAGACTCAGACCTGCTGTTTGAAAGAAAAAAGCTATAATGGCAAGTTAGAGATGGAAAAAATACCTGCTTGTTTTGTAGACTGGCTGATTAAACTGGACTGAGATCCTCTTGTACAAAAGGCATCATTCCAGGTCAGAAGAGCCTCCAGGAGTCCTTTGATAAAAGACTACAATAGACCTCTTTTTCACATGTCATTCCTGGTCCTTCTTCTGTGGCAAGAGTGCATTTCTTAGGACATCCCCTGTATAGTTTGTTATTGATTTGGTTTGAAGCTTCTACACATTAATATGCCCAAAGCCATCTTATTTACTGCTCTCAGGCAAGAACATTACTGTTATAAAATGTTGCCTCTAATCAAATCACATTGTTTTCTCCTTATAATTAACAGCTTAGGGCACCAAAGACAACCAACATTAGTTACATAACTCTCTTAGATTTAAGCAGCTCTTTCAATTATCTACTGGAGAGGCAAGGCTTGAGGTTGGCCCTGATGTGGAATTGACATATAACTATTAACAAACTAAGCCAAGCAGGGAAAATCCAAAATAAGAGACTGCTTCCAAGAAAAACTTGTCGTAACAGAAAACATAATAAAATAAGAACTGGGACACTTTTGAGTAAGAAAGAGATCACTACTAACAATTACACTAGGGCACTGACCTAAACTAATTGTCTTGGGAAAACTAAATATAAGATATCATTGGCTTACCTACAATGTTTAATTGGATTAAGGTATAAACAGACTCGTGGAATGTCATCTAGATGATTAGAATTGGAAATATAAAGTTAAATATAAAGAAGTATTTTCTCTGTAGGAGTTTATAATCTATTACAGATTATGAAATCAAACAATTAATTTCAACCAATATGATGAGTGTTTGCAAATAAGTTGACATTCTAATAGGCTGAAAAATTTAAGGAAAAAATAGTATTTACAGGGCATTGACTCCATTTTCTCACAGTGAAAAATGGGAAGGTGTCCATACTGATGTTATTTCCATAATCAGAAATGTTATAAATATTTTTGCAAACTGAAGAAAATAGATTGCCACAGTAAGCATTTTTGGAATAGTGATGACAATTTTAAGAAAATAGAGACAATGATGTAGCAATAATTAAGGTGTTCAGATTTGGCAAGACCCTACCTTGCATGGTGTCACCAGCAATTACTGTCAAATTGGCCTAGAATAAAAGTATCTTAGGGGAGATTCTGCACAGGCAATTGTCCTGAAAGCGCTCTCTATCTAGGAGATAAAATATATAATCAATTCTTCAAATATACTCAAATAGCAGTTCACTTAAGAAAATATCATTTGGAAGACAAACTTGCATCTCAGCTGAACTAGTTTGTCGTCAGTTAGTGGTAATTATATGAGCATGTTTCCTAAGTAGATAGCTGGGATAGTGGTGATGGAGATTTGTTAACTCTTAACAGCGTTCAAGGTGTTCTGTTTCCCTTAATGGTCATTTTGAAACTTCTACAAAAACAAGGCTGAGTGCAGTGGCTCACGCATGTAATCACAGCGCTTTGGGAGGCGGAGGCAGGTGGACCACCTGAGGTCAGGAGTTTGAAACCAGCCTGGTCAACACAGTGAAACCCCATTTCTACTAAAAATACGAAAATTAGCTGGTGTGGGGTTGGGTGCCTGTAATCCCAGCTACTTCAGAGGCTGAGGCAAGAGAATTGCTTGAACCCAGGAGGTGGAGGTTACAGTGAGCCAAGATCACACCATTGCACTCCAGCCTGGGCAACAAGAGTTAAATTCCATTTCAAAAAAAAGGTGATAAGTGGTTATTTTCCCTTTTCCTAAAGAATTTATATAAAAACTGATATTTTACTGACATGTTTAGAAGCTTTTCCTTCATATTATACCGTATTTATTACTTCTACAAGAAATTTAGGAAGTGAGGCAATGGCACTAATGGAGATTTGACTATGTTTCTGACATATTTCATACTACCCAGGCAATTCTTAGGATTTAATATCCAGTTGCTAATTTACATGGAGAGATAGAATCTACTCTCAGTGATAAAATGACAGTGGCAGGTTATCAACGACATGATCCTTAGGAATCAGTAAACCATAAACCAAACTCCAAACTAGGAGTCTAAGAAAGTTCTGTTCCTCACACCAGAAAATTCCTAGCTGAACTTTGCTGAGAAAATACCATAGTATACTGATTTTACTTAAACTTATTTTTTTATCTTATTGTATAAAAAAATTCCTTTCAGCTTTTTGTTTTTCTTGTTTTGTTTTTTCAAGGAGCTTCAACAGGCATCTGGCTAACTAAGAAAGCTTGATGAGAAACATAGGATTTCTAATGGGTGAGTAGCCAAAAAGAGGCTGATGCTGTCTGCCTCAGCAAGCAAAACTCCAAAAAGAATGTCTTCACCTTGAATTAACTGCAATTAATCTACAACCTTTGTGGTGAAGCAGCTGAGAGGCGTTTATAACTACAGAAAAAGGAAAAGGAAGTGATTAGCTGCTGCTCTTAATTTAGCTTGCTTTTCATTGCTTCATACCATCTTAGTAAAATCGTCTTCTGAATATTTTAAGATCTGAGCTCAAATTTATCAAATTATAATGAAATTAAAATTAACAGGGCATTACTAGCATAACTTAAAATTCTGGGTTTTGAATTTATTTCTCAAGCAAGCAATGTATCAGCCAAAACTTGCAGGGTGTGCATGTATTATACACATATATACAGATTTATAAGCATAAAACACAAAAACATATCAATGTTAAAGAAGAGCTAATCTACTAATCAACTAATACATTGAAATTTCCCTTTTTAAAAAATGAAAAACATTAAAGTGTCATGTGCTTTAAGTGTCAGGAAATATTTTCAGGAAATTAACAACAAGATAATAAAGACCACATATAAAACAAATTATAGAAAAACCCACATCTTGTTTCATCCTTGAAAAGAGAGAAAAGAGATTCAAAAATTCAAATGAAATTCTGGTGTAATAAATCCAAATTTAACTATCTACAATAAAACTTTCAAGTAAATATAACCAGAAAGAGAAATACTTAACGTGATAAAAAGAATACCAAAAAATCTACATCGAATAACACACTGAATAGTGACATATCCTAATGGCATTCTGTTTATAATCAGGAAAAACATATTATCAATGACTACTCAACTCCATACTGGAGATCCTCACTGGTGAATCAAGACAATAAATAATGAGATAAGAGTTTTAAGAATTGGGGAGAGAAAAGACATAGATTTGAAGACGATATAATTACATATACAAAGAAGCCAAAAGTTTTGCAAATAATTTAGAAATTTACAAGAGTTCAGCAAGGTTGCTGAACTCAAAAATCAATACTTGAAATCAATTGCATTTCTATATACACACCAAAGACACCATTTAAAATAGGAAGGAAGGAAATAAGGAACTGTAAGGTACCTAGAAAAAAATTTGATGAAAGATTTGACAGGTGTGTATAGAGATAAACATAAAACATATATATATACATTTTTTGTTTTTTTGAGACCGGGTCTTGCTCTTTCGCCCAAGCTGGTGTATGGTAGCATGATCTTGGCTCACTGGAACCTCCATTTCCCGGGTTCAATTGATCCTCCCACCTCAGCCTACAGAGTAGCTGGGACTACAGGAACACACCACCACACCTGCATAATTTTTTTATTTTTTGTAGAGACAAGGTCTTGCCATGTTGCACAGGCTGGTCTTGAACTTCTGGACTCAAGTAATACACCTGTCTTTGCCTCCCAAAGTGCTAGGATTATAGGCATGGCCCACCATGCCTAGCCAAGACTCAACATCTTAACCATGTAGTTTATTCTCAAATGAATCCACCAAGTCAATGCAATTTGAGTCAAAACCTCAACAGGATTCTTCATGGAACTTGACATATTGCTTTTAAAATGTATACATTAGTTAAGAGCCAATTATAGACAAGAAGAAAACATCGAAGAAGAACAAACTAGGTTATCCACCTTCTCACATATAAGAACTTCTTTTAAAAGAATAGTTATATTAACATGCAAAATTTGCCAAATAGAGCAATGGAAAAAAAAATAAAATGAATAGGCAAATATGCTATATATATATGTGTGTATATATGTATATATGTGCATATATATGTATATATGTATATGTGTATATATGTATATATGTGTGCATATATGTATATGTATATGTGTGTATATGTATATATATGTGTGTATATATGTATATATGTGTGTGTATATATATATGTATATATATATCAATGGGATTTATTTCTGAAATCACAAATTAGTGAGGAACAAATGGACTAGTAAATAGTCATAGAAAAATGTTTATGTTGTGGACATTACTAGTTCTTGTAAATATCAAGTTTTTCCCTCTGCCCAGGGAAATTGAAGATTTCACTTCCAAGTCAACTTGAAGTTAATCAAGCCATGTAAAATTGTAGCCCATGTGCTGTGAGTGGAAGTAACGTGAAGAGTGGGTGTGAGCTCTCCATTCTCTCTTCTGTGACAGCATTAACGAAAGAGGGTAAATGTTCCAGATGGTACCTCTGAAAGATAGCAGAGCTAACATAGCCTAGGTCTTTGAGGTACTTATCGAACAGGGCCCCACTCCACTATGTTAGACACATACCGTGAGTAAGAAGTAAACCTTCAAAAAATTAGAAGATAAACAAGAGTATCTTTGTAACCTCAGAGCATAAAATAATTTTTAATTAAAACACACGAAAAGTAAGTTAATTGGGAAACATCAATATTAAACATGGCTCTACAACAAAATATACCATAAATTAAGTGAACACGTACACACCACACACGCACAAACACACCCACATTATTTATTAGCTGACTAAAAAGAAATAACAGTCCAGTAGAACTAATTGATCAAAGATATGAACAAAGAAGACAGAGCAGATAAAAGGTGAATAAATATAAAAAATACTAAGGCCGGGCGCTGTGACTCACACCTGCAATCCCAGCACTTTGGGAGGCCAAGGTGGGTGGATCACCTAAGCTGAGGGGTTCAAGACCAGCCTGGCCAACATGGTGAAACCCCGTCTCTACAAAAAATACAAAAATTACCTCGGCATGGTGGTGGGCACCTGTAATCCCAGCTACTTGGGAGGCTGAGGCAGGAGAATTGCTTAACCCAGGAGTTGGAGGTTGCAGTGAGCTGAGATAGCACCATTGCACTCCAGCCTGCGTGACGAGCAAAACTCAGTCTCGACAAAAACAAAAACAAAAACAAAAACACACAAACAAACAAAACTCACTTCTCTATTATAGAAGCAAAAATTAAGAAGGTCATGAAATATTTTATCATATTTATCAGATATGCTAAACTTAAGATGTACATTTAGACACGGTGAAGAATTGGAGCAACACAATATACAATTAAATAGTTGGATATCAATTGTTGTAACCGCTTTAGAGAGTAACTGTGAAAGTTTTAATAATTCAAAAATGTTCATGAACTTACATTTAAAAAATATATTCCTAAATGTACATCTTAGAGGCATTCCATATTCACTCAGAGAGGTATATACAAAAATATTTTATACAGCATTATTTGTAAGAAACATAGGAAATATCTTGAAGTCATCCTTTACTCCTCTCTTTCTCTTATACCTACCTTCTTCTACTCCATCCTGAATCCAGGCAGATCTATCTTCAAAACCTGACATTTCATCACCACTGCCACTCCCACCAGTCTCATGCAAGTGCTTGTTAACCTTCACCTAAATGTTTGCAATAGCCTTCACCCTCTCCCCCTCTACAGGATCTCCTTTCAGCAGACAGTAGTGTCCTTGTAAAAATAGATGTCAGATATTTCTCTTGTGTTCAAAATCCTTCAATTACTTCCCAGGATTATAATCCTTCAATTACTCTTCAGTTAAGAGTAAATTCTGTAGTACTACCAAGATCTACAAGGCTGTAGTTAAACTCCCCTCTCCAATGTCTCACCAGCCTCATCTCCTACCCCTCTTCCTGCCACTATGCTCCAGATACACACACACTGCTTTCCTCATCCATATGTATCTGTAGCCTTATTAACAATAGCCACCGTACTTCTCAGAGAGGCCTTTTTATCACGATTTTTTAATAAAATGGCCAACATATCCCATCTCCTTAAGCAGCTTTATTTTTCTTCATAGCACTAATCGCTATCTGATATATTACATATTGGTTGCTTTCTTTTCTGCATTACTCCTCTAAATTGCAGGCCTCGTGTGTAGGGACACTGTATGTTCTATTGACTGGTGTATTCTTAAGGCCCAGGTAGTATAGTAGGTCCTCAAATAACTTATTTTCAATATCATTTTGTTATAATGTAGATGAAGGGGAAAAAATTAATTCCCAGCTGGGGCACTGGCTGTGTGGAGTTTTCATGCTCTCTCCATATCTGTGTGGGTTTTTTCCCCCAGGTTCTCCCCCCACATCCCACAGATGTGCATGTTAGGTTCACTGGTGCATCTAAATTGTCCCAGTCTGACTGACTGTGGGTGTGTGTGTGAGTGCACTCTGTGTTTGAATGGTGACCTACCAAGATTGAGTCCTGCCTTGTGAACCCAATCTGCTTGAATAGCCTCAGGGCACTCACAACCCTGAGCTAGAATAGTAGGTAAATAATGATCTCACTTGTTTTTATTCACTTTTCTGAAATGTATATATAGCTCACCTTTATTCAGTGTTGAATATTAGAAGTGTCTTTCTCTTTATTTTGAAGTTTGGTGATGTTTTTGTGATCAGAAAAATGCATTAGAAACTTAACTCTTATTTACCTCCATTAGCTTTGGTAAAATTGGTTTCATTATTTGTATTTTGCTTAAAGTTGCAGTTTCCAAGAACCTACCCACAATATTAATGAGGACTCACTGTACCTTGGACATAATCAGTGCTTGATCAATATGTGTTTAATGAACAAACAAAAAGGTACACTTTAGTGCATATAAATATATGCATAGAGCCTTGAAGAAGAATAAAAGAGTACCTCCAAAAAGGATGTCCAACAGGTCAGTTTTACTGAGTTATTCCGTATCCCTTAGAATCTGAGTTTGAAGGAGCAACATGGGCAACAGCATTAGCCTAGGGTTGGCCCAAGGTGATTAGCCTAGTAGGTGATTCCATTAGGCTAGAGGATGAAGGATGAATTTCTAAGAAGAAAGTAAGAGGCCTAAGCAAAAAAAGATGAGTTACAGACAAGTGTTCCCAAAGTGAAATGAAACTGTCAATAAGACCCCATGCTCTCCAGATCAGATATCCCTATAGCTGATAGAGACACCCAAATTTATAAAAATAGAACCAAGTGTCTATGGTGGGAGCGAGAGAATGGTCATATGCCCTTTGTTCTTGGAAAGGCAGCTCCTGACAAACATCCTACTTCATGTACCTGAGCCAGAACAGTTCCTGTAACCAAAGCCAAGATAAATTGTTGCCAGAACTCCCCCACAGGCTGTTTGGAAAAAAAAATATATATATATATGACAAATACTTCTGGTTTGGGGCTTGGAAAGCCAGCCAATCAGGGGTCAAGTGCCTCAACGAATCAGAATTGAACAAGCTTGAATCCATCCTTTGCATTAATGGACCTGATTGAGAAGTGGGGCAGGAATTTTCTCTACTTAAGCCAAACACTTTGTTCTTTGGAGAGTATCTTTCACTTGTATTGAAGACTATGCCTCCCTGATCTACAGATTGATTTTTTAAATAGAAAAGAAAGCTTTCCTTTTTTCCTTCACAGATCTCATGGTCTTTTGTTAAAAGAAATTATAATGCAAAAGAAATTCTGAATCTAGGACTTGGAGTTAAGAGTTTGAATGCTATGCAAATGAATATACTAGCCAACACATTGCCAGTTAATGGAGAGGTTTGAATCCACAGATAGAATACACACATTTGACAATTACCTTGTAGTCTAGAGCTAGAGTTGGAGGTACATGAAGCAGAGAGTTTCAAGAAGAATCAGGCTGGAGCTTTCCTTCTACACAAAAGCAATGTGTGTTTGAAAGTTCTCTGATGCTGATTTAAGGTTTTAAGGAATGTGGGTATATTCTGCAGTTGAGAAGAATAAATCATATATCCAGTTTGTGGATTCCCTTTTTAACCACTTCTTTCAATTCAATATTCTTTTATTCACATTTTATTATCTAATGCAATAATTTTCAGTTGTGATTGTGCATCAGAACCACTTAGGCAGTCTTCTGAAAATACAGTAAGGACAGTAACCTGGAAAGAGTCTATTGACTTAGTATGTTTTGGGTGGACCATAGGCATGTGTTCAGCTGCTATATTTGTGTTTAGTTGCAGGGTCAATCAAATTTGAAAAAAGCTGACCTAATTTATGCAATGCACAAAAAAAATAATCTTTGCTCTAAAGTCACATTCACAACCATCTGATCTTTGACAAACCTGACAAAAACAAGAAATGGGGAAAGGATTCCCTATTTAATAAATGATGCTGGGAAAAACTGGCTAGCCATATGTAGAAAGCTGAAACTGGATCCCTTGCTTACACCTTATAAAAAAATTAATTCAAGATGGATTAAAGACTTAAATGTTAGACCTAAAACCATAAAAACCCTAGAAGAAAACCTAGGCAATACCATTCAGGACATAGGCGTGGGCAAGGACTTCATGTCTAAAACACCAAAAGCAATAGCAACAAAAGCCAAAATTGACAAATGGGATCGAATTAAACTAAAGAGCTTCTGCACAGCAAAAGAAACTACCATCAGAGTGAACAGGCAACCTACAGAATGGGAGAAAAATTTTGCAATCTACTCATTTGACATAAGGCTAATATCCAGAATCTGCAAAGAACTCAAACAAATTTACAAGAAAAATCAAACAACGCCATCAAAAAGTGGGCAAAGGATATGAGCAGACACTTCTCAAAAGAAGACATTTATGCAGCCAACAGACACATGAAAAAACACTCATCATCACTGGCCATCAGGGAAATGCAAATCAAAACTACAGTGAGATACCATCTTACACCAGTTAGAATGGCGATCATTAAAACGTCAGAAAACAACAGGTGCTAGAGAGGATGTGGAGAAATAGGAACACTTTTACACTGTTGGTGGGACTGTAAACTAGTTCAACCATTGTGGAAGTCAGTGTGGCGATTCCTCAGGGATCTAGAACTAGAAATACCATTTGACCCAGCCATCCCATTACTGGGTATATACCCAAAGGATTATAAATCATGCTGCTATAAAGACACATGCACACATATGTTTATTGCGGCATTATTCACAATTGCAAAGACTTGGAACCAACCCAAATGTCCATCAATGATAGACTGGATTAGGAAAATGTGGCACATATACACCATGGAATTGCTATGCAGCCATAAAAAAGGGTAAGTTCATGTACTTTGCAGGGGCATGGATGAAGCTGGAAACCATCATTCTCAGCAAACTATGGCATGGACGAAAAACCAAACACCACATGTTCTCACTCATAGGTGAGAATTGAACAATGAGAATGCTTGGACACAAGAGGGCGAATGTCACACACCAGGGCCTGTTGTGGGGTGGTGGGAGGGGGGAGGGGGGAGGAATAGCATTAGGAGATATACCTAATGTAAATGATGAGTTAATGGGTGCAGCACACCAACATGGAACATGTATACATATGTAACAAACCTGCACAGTGTGCACATGTACCCTAGAACTTAAAGTATATAAAAAAAAATCACATTCATCATACCGGGTTATCTCTGGATGACAGGATTATGATTGGCGATTTTTTTTCTCAATGTCTGTTTATATTTTCTATAATAAATGTTCCCTAAGGAACATACGCAACTTTTATAACATACTAAAATAATTTAAAAATTGGCTTGAAATAGTTTTGTCTTACTCTGTATTGTTTGTATCCAAACCAGAGTAATCATTACCCAGTATCTGGGCATATGGGCATTATTGTACAATATGGTGGTTATTAGCAATTCTGGCCTCTATTTTAAGACTTTTTTTTTCTGTTGTCCCTTTCTTTTCCAAGTGAAATCTTAGTTTATAAGTGCTCTTAAAAAGTTTTAAAGGTTTAATTGATTACAATGCAATTTTGAAAAATTATCAAAATATCTCTCTTAAACATTGGTCTTTCTCAGTGCCAAAAAACCACTAAATAGTTAATCTTGTGGCAGTTATTATCTACAAAAGTTGACTGCTAGAATGAAAATGTCTCTCCTGGTTGGGCAAAGGACAGGCCTTACTGTGACCTATTTACAAGCATTAGACATTAAGTCACTTTCTCTCTGCTCAGGTGAGATGTCTACAAAATATTCATGATGCTTGCTGAGTGTTCTGACTTCAGTTTTATGCCTGGAAATTGAAATGTGTTCACAGCCAGAGCTAGGCAAAGAATTTGCAGGCAAGCCTCACTACCATAGCAAGCAGAATTCAAATTTACATGTAGAGTCTCCAGTGCAGCATTAATATCTAGCTCAGATCGGCAGCTCGACAGATGTCTAAGAAGAGTTGAGAAATAAAACCTTTTTAAGAGGATCTGAACGTGAATCTCGAGAGCCACACACGTAGGTCAACATCTGCAGCCCACAGCCCAGCGGCAATATAATTACAGCACATGTGGAAAACCCTGTATTCGGGGATCCCTTGGACCTCCCTGTCCATGCAGATGGAGTAACCTTGGTAAGGCAATTTCCTTTCCAATACCTTTGATTTTCTATTCATCTTAAGTGGGTTTATTTGGCTGTTTGTGTTCGGCTCATTCTGGAAACAGTCACCATAGGGGAAATCATTTGTGTTTGGGAGTGAAGAGAAACAGAAGAGCAGGTGCAGAGAGAGAACTACATGCTGGGAAGACAAATACTTCTACCTAGATCTACCCATTACCCACAATACAACTACAGTGAAGGCAAGGCTGAGGGGAGAGGGTGCACACTTTTCCATTTCATGAAACTTTTATGTTTTCTTTTTGTTGCTGGCATGTGATATAAGTACAGTTACCACTGTCACAGCCCAACTAAGCACTTTGGATGGCACTGCTCAACAGAGTGTGTGGCCAGTAGTCCAAGAACATCTCAGCTCCTCTAATGTAACAAGCTTCTAACCTTGAAGTGCTAGAGAACAAAGTTGTGGGTCTCATTTCAGTCCCCCAGAGTAGGAACATGCATCCCAGGAGTGCTGAGCTGAGCCTTGGTCCCATAAAATCTTTCAAAAACATAGGCATCGACTGAACCCACCTTATATCACAAACTCCCAAGAACATCAAAGAAGATAAAAGGAAAAACAAACAAACAAACAAAAAACATCCTAAGGCAACAACTTCAAAGGTTAAAGGAACACAAGCCCACATAGATGAGAAAAGAAACAGTGCAGGAACTCTGGCAACTCAAAAAGCCAGAGTGTCTTTTTACGTCCAAACAACTGCACCAGTTCCCCAACAAGAGTCCTTAACCAGGCTGAAATAGTTGAAATGACAAAAATAGAATTCAGAATATGAATAGGAGTAAAGATCATTGAGCTTCAGAATGGCGAAACTCAATTCAAGGATTATAAGGAATATAATAAAACAAAACAGGAGATGAAAGATCAAATGGCTACTTTTAAAAAGAATCAAATGGATCTGGTAGAACTGAAAACTCACTTCCAGAATTTCAGAATAAAATAACAATTATTAACTGTATAATTGACCAAGCTGAAGAAAGAATCTCAGAGCTGGAGGACTGGTTTTCTGAAATAACTCAGTCAGACAAAAATAAAGAAAAAAAAATAAAGAAGAATGAAAAAAACCTCCAAGAAATATAGGATTATATAAAGAGACCAAATCTATGACTCACTGGCATCCATGAAAGAGAGGTACAGAATGCAAACAACTTGAAAAACATATTTCAGGATATCATCCATGAAAATTTCCCCAACCTCGCTGGAGAGGCCAACATTGACATTTAAGAAAAGCAGAGAATGCCAGCAAAATACTACACAAAAAGACCACTCACAAGACACATAGTCCTCAGATTCTACAAAGTCAAAATGAAAGAAAAAGTGTTAAAGGCAGCTAGAGAGAAGGGCATGTCACCTAAAAAGGGAACCCCATCAGACTAACAGCAGACCTTTAAGCATAAACTCTACAGTCCAGAAGAGATTGAAGGCTTATATTCAGCATTCTTAAAGAAGAGAAACTCCAGCCAAGAATTTCATATCCTGCCACATGAAGCTTCGTAAGTGAAGGAAAATATAAGATCTTTTTCAGACAAGTGTATGCCAAGGGAATTCAATAGCACCAGGCCTGCCTTGCAAGAGGTCTTCAAAGGAGTGCTAAACATTGAAAGAAAAGACTGTTATAGGCTGCTACAAAAACACACTTAACTACATATCTCAGTTACACTGTAAAGCAACCACAGACACAAGTCTGCAAAATAACCAGCTAACAAAACAATGACAGGATCAAATCCACACATATCAGTACAAACCTTGAGTGTAAACAGCTAAATGCCCCCATTAAATGGCACAGAGTGGCAAATTAGATAAGAAAGCAAGACCCAATTGTATACTGCCTTAGAAAGACCCATCTCACATGCAATGCCACCCAAAGGTTCAAAGAAAAGGGATGGAGAAAAACCAATCAAGCTAACAGAATAAAAGAAAAAAGCAGGGGTTGTTATTCTAATTCAGACAAAACAGAGTTTAATCCAACAAAGATCAAGAAAGACAAAGGGGCATTACATAATGGCAAAGGGCTCAATTCAACAAGAAGACCAATTATCCTAAATATATATGCACCCAATACAGGAGCACCCAGATTCATAAAGCAAGTTTTTACAGACCTAGGAAGAGAGTTAGATAACCATGCAACAAAGGTAATATACTTCAACACCCCCACAGACAGTATTAAATCATCAACACCGAAAACTAACAAAGACATTCAGGAGCAGAACTCGACAATTGACCAAATGGGCCTAATACATATCTACAGAGCTTTCTACCCCAAAATAGCAGAATATGCATTCTTCTCATCTGCGCATGGCACATACTCTAAAATGGACCACAATTAATTATAAAACAATCCACAGCAAATTAAAAAAAAAAACTAAGCACACTCTACGACCACAGTGCAATAAAAATGGAAATCAATACTAAGAAAATCATTCAAAATCATACAATTACATGGATATTAAACAATGTGCTACTCAATGACTTTGAGGTAAATAACAAAATTAAGGCAGAAATCAAGAAATTATTAGAAACTAATGAGAACAAAGATACAACATACCAGAATCTCTGGGAGAGATAAAGCAATAATTAGAGAAAAATTTATAACACTAAATGCCCATGGTCCATTTTTCATGAAGGATATTTGCACATCAAAAAGTTAAAAAGTTCTCAAATTAACAACCTAACATCATGACTAGTCCATACGAAAAATCAACAAATCTTGGAGTTTGTTTTTTGAAAGAATTAAAAAGGTAGACCACTTGCTAGAATAATAAAGGAAAAAAAGAAGATCCAAATAAACACAATCAGAAGTAACATAGGGAATGTTAACCACTGGCCCCACAGAAACACACACACACACACACACACACACACACACACACACACACACACACAACACACACACACACACACACACACACACACACACACACACACACACAGGAAAAAAGAAAAAAAAAAAGGCCGGGCGTGGTGGCTCACGCCTGTAATCCCAGCACTTTGGGAGGCCGAGGCGGCGGATCACGAAGTCGGGACATCGAGACCATCCTGGCTAACACGGTGAAACCCTGTCTCCACTAAAAATACAAAAAATTAGACAGGCATGGTGGTGGGTGCCTGTAGTCCCAGCTACTCAGGAGGCTGAGGCAGGAGAATGGCGTGAACCCAGGAGGCGGAGCTTGCAGTGAGCCAAGATCACGCCACTGCACTCCAGCCTGGGCGACAGAGCAAGACTCCGTCTCAAAAAAAAAAAAAAAAAAAAAAAAACCTTCAGAGACTGCTTATGAATACCTCTATGCACAAAAACTAGAAAAACTAGAAAGTGTAGAAGAAATGAATAAATTCCCGGAAATATACGATGTCCAGGATTAAACTAAGAAGAAATTAAATCCCTGAACAAACCAATAACAAGTTCTGAAATTGAATCAGTAATAAAAGCCTAACAACCGGAAGCCCAGGACCAGATGGATTTAGAATTTTATTAACAACTGGAAAGGGGCGAGCACGGTAGCTCACTCCTGCAATCTTAGCACTTTGGGAAGCTGAGGTAGGCAGATCACCTGAGGTCAGGAGTTTGAGACCATCCTGGCCAACATGGTGAAACCCCGTCTCTACTAAAAATACAAAAATTAGCCGGGCATTGTGGCACGTGCCTGTAATCCCAGCTACCCGAGAGGCTGAGGCAGGAGAATGGCTGGAACCCGGGAGGCAGAGGCTGTAGTGAGCCTAGATTATGCCATTGCACTCCAGCCTGCTCTACAGAGTGAGACTTTGTCTCAAAACAAACAAACAAACAATGCCCCCCCAAAAACAAACCAAACAAACAAACAAACAAAACAAAAAACCAACTGGAAAGTTTTACTGTTAACCTGCTAGATTTCCCTTTGTAGGTGACATGTGCCTTATGTCTAGCTGCATTTAAGGTTTTTTTCTTTTGCATTGCTCTTAGAGAATCTGATGACTATATGTCTTGGAAATTGTCATCTGGGATAGTATCTCCTAGGAATTCTCTGAATTTCCTGAATTTGCATGTCAACCTTTCTAGTGAGATAGGGAAATTTTTCATGGACCATATTTTTAAATTTGTTTGCCAAGTTTCTTCTTTCTCAGTAGTGAGTTGTAGGCTCAGTCTCTTTATATAATTTCATATTTCTCAGAGGTTTTGTTCATTTTTAAAAATTATTTTTTGTTTAGATATTTATTTATTTATTGCCTGTGTTGATTCAAAGGAGCAGTCTTCAAGCTCTGAAATTATTTCCTCAACTTGGTCTATTTCCTTGTTAGTGCTTCCAATTTTATTATGAAATTTCTATAGTGATTTTTTTTTTATTTCCAGAAGTTGAGTTTGGTTATTTCTTAAAATGCTATATTGTTTTTCAACTCTTAGATTTTTGTACCGTTTTCCTTGAATTTGGTTTCAGAGTTCTTATGTATCTCATTTAGCTTCCTTGCTAATTCAGGTTCTGAATTTAATGTCTGTCATTTCAGTCATTCAATCTTGTTAAGAACTATTGCTGGGAAGGTAATATGATTGTTTGCAGGTAAGAATACACTTGGATTTTTAGAGTTGCCAGAGTTCTTGCACTGTTTTTTTCTCATCTGTGAAGTTTTATGTTCCTTTACCCATTGAAGTTGCTGACCTTTGGATGGGGCATTTTGTTTTTATGTTCTTTGTTTCCTTTGAGAGTTTCACTGTCTGGTAAGTTGCGTATGGTTAATTTTTTGATGAAAACTAAGACACGAAAACACACTTTATCCTAGGCCTATATAGGCTTAAGATTACCAATATCACTGTCTTCCACCTCCACATCTTGTCCCACTGGAAGGTCTTCTGGGGCAATGACATGCATGGAGCTATCATCTCCTATATAACAATGCCTTCTTCTTGAATACCTTCTGAAGGACATACCCAAGGCTGATTTACAGTTCACTTACATCCGTATGTGTGTGTGTACATATATATATATAAATACATATATATATACACACATATATATACACATACATATATATACACATATATATATACATACATATATATACACATATATATATAGATAGTATATGTGGAGTATTCACTAAAATAGAAATAAGTATAGTAAATACATGAACCAGTAACATAGTCATTTATTATGATTATCAAATATTATATATTGTCCATAATTGTACATGCTATACTTTCATACAACTGACATCAGAGTAGGTTTACATGAGCATCACCACAAATTTGTTGGTAATGTGTTGTGCTATGGCATTATGGTAGCTATGTCACTAGGCAATAAAATTTTTTACGCTTCATAATAATTTTATGGGACCACAGTTACATATGTGGTCTGTCATTGACCAAAGTGTCATTATTTACTGCATGATAATATTTCATATTAGATTAGGATAGAGTTCTTATTCTTTTTTTAAAAAATCTGTCTATAAAATGCATAGTGATTTCAGATACATAGAGAAACTACGTACATCCTAAGTGTTCAGCTTGATAAGTTTTCACAAAACAACAGAACATACATTCTCATTGCTACATGGCACTTACTCAAAAATTGGTCACATAATCAAAAGTAAAACACTTCTCAGCAAATGCAAAAGAACTGAAATTTAACAGTCTCTTGGACCACAGTGCAATCAAATTAGAACTCAAGACTAAGAAATTCACTCAAAATCATACAACCACATGCAAATTGAACAACCTGCTCCTGAATGACTTGGAAGTAATCAATGAAATTGTGGCAAAAATAAAGAAGTGCTTTACTAATGAGAACAAAGATACAGCATACCAGAATCTCTGGGACACAGCTAAGGCAGCATTAAGTGGGAAATTTATAGCACTAAATACCCACATGAAAAAGCTAGAAAGATCTCAAGTTAACAACCTAATATCACAACTAAGAGAACTAAAGAATCAAGAGCAAACAAACCCCAAAGGTAGCAGAAGACAAGAAATAACCAAGATCGGAGCTGAACTGAAGGAGATAGAGACATTAAAAAACCTTTCAAAAATTCAATGAAACCAGGAGCTGCTTTTTAAAAAAATTAATAAAATAGATAGACAACTAGTTAGGCTATTAATGAAGAAAAGAGAGAAGATTCAAATAAAAACAATCAGATGATAAGGGGGATATTACCATTCACCCTAAAGAAATATAAATAACCATAAGAGAGTATTATAAACACCTCTATGCACATAAACTAGAATATCTAGAAGAAATGGATAAATTCCTGGACACCTACACCCTTCCAAGGCTGAAGCATGAAGAAATTGAATGCTTGAACAAACCAATAACAAGTTCTGAAATTAAGGCAGTAATAAATAGCCTACCAACCATAAAAAGCCCAGGACCAGACAGATTCACAGACAAATTCTACCAAATGTACAAAGAAGAGCTGGCACCATTCCTACAGAAACTATCCCAAAAAACTGAAAAGGAGGGACTCGTCCCTAACTCATTT
This sequence comes from Hylobates moloch, assembly GCF_009828535.3. Taxonomy (NCBI): domain Eukaryota; kingdom Metazoa; phylum Chordata; class Mammalia; order Primates; family Hylobatidae; genus Hylobates; species Hylobates moloch. The sequence goes on from NW_026652278.1 coordinate 52,262,448, forward strand.
TATAAGGTCAGAATCATCTTGATACCCAAACCTGGCAGAGATACAACAACAACAACAACAAAACTTTAGGTCAATATCCATGACAAACATTGACATAAAATTTCTCTACAGAATACTGGCAAATTGAATCCAGCAGCACATCAAAAAGCTTATCCACCACGATCAAGTCGGCTTCATCCCCAGGATGCAATGTTGCTTCAAAATACACAAATCTGTAACTGTGATTCATCATATAAACAGAATTAAGACAAGCACCACATGATTATCTCAATAAATTCAGAAAAGGCTTTTGATAGAATTCAACATTCCTTAATGTTAAAAACTCTCAATAAACTAGGTATTAAAGGAACATACCTCAAAATAATAAGAGCCATATATGATAAATCAACAGCCAGTATCATACTGAATGGGCAAAATCTGGAAGCACTTACCTTGAAAACTGGCACAAGACAAGGATACCCTCTCTCACCACTTCCTATTCAACATAGCACTGGAAGTTCTTGCAGGGCAATCAGCAAGAGAAAAAAAATAAAGGTATCCAAATAGGAAGAGAGGAAGTCAAACTATCTTTGTTTGCAGATGACATGATCCTATCTAGAAAACCCCATCTTCTCAGCCCAATAGCTTCTTAAGCTGATAAACAATTTCAGCAAAGTCTCAGGATACAAAATCAATGTGCAAAACTCCTAGCATTCATTTGCAAGCTGAGAGCCAAATCACGAAGGAACTCCTATTCACAATCTCCACAAACAGAATAAAATACCTATGAATAGAGCTAACGAGGGAAGTGAATGATCTCTATGAGGAGAACTACAAACCACTGCTCAAAGAAATCAGAGATGACACAAGCAAATGGAACAGCACTGTATGCTCATGGATATGAAGAAGCAATATCGTGAAAATGGCCATACTGTCCAAAGCAACGTATAGAATCAATGCTGTTCCCATTAAACTACCACTGACATTCTTCACAGAACTAGAAAATACTATCTTAAAATTCTTATAGAACCAAAAAAAAGCCCAAATAGCCAAGGCAATCCTAAGCAAAAAGAACAAAGCTGGAGGCCTTATGCTACCTGACTTCAAACTGTACTGCATGGCTACATAACCAAAAACAGCATGCTACTGGTAAAATAACAAACACATAGACCAATGGAACAGAACAGAGAACCGCATACCTGCAACCAGAAATAAGACTGCAGACCTACAGTCACCTGATCTTCAACAAACTGGACAAAAACAAGCAATGGGGAAAGGACACCCTACTTAATAAATGGTACTGAAAAAACTGGATAGTCATACGCAAAAAATTGAAACAAGACACCTTTCTTACATCATACACAAAAATCAATTCAACATGGATTAAAGACTTAAATATAGAACCCAAAACTACAAAAAGCCTGGAAGAAAACCTAGGCAATACCATTCAGGACATAGACACAGGCAGATTTCATGACGAAGATGCCAAAAGCAATTGCAACAGAAGCAAAACTTGACAAATAGGATCTAATTAAACTAAAGAGCTTCTGCACAGCAAAAGAAACTATCAACAGAGTAAACAGACAACCTACAGAAAGGGAGGAAATTTTTGCAAACTATGTATCTGACAGAGGTCTAACATTCAGCATCTATAAGTAACTTAAACAAATTTACAAGAATAAAACAAACGATCCCATTAAAAAGTGAGTAAAGGACATGAACAGACACTTCTCAAAAGAAGACATACATGTGGCCAATAATCATACGAAAAAATCGCTGATCATTCGAGAAATTCAAATCAAAACCACAATGAGATACCATTTCACACCAGTTAGAATGGCGATCATTAAAAAGTCAGTCAAAAATAATAAATGCTGGCAAAGTTGTTCAGAAAAAGGAACACTTTTACACTGTTGGTGGGAGGGGAAATTAATTCAATCATCATGGAAGACAGTGTAGCAATTCCTCAAAGACCTAGAGACACAAATACCATTAGACCCAGGAATCTCATTACTACATATATACTCAAAGGAATATAAATCATTCTACTATAAAGACACATGCACACGTATGCTCGTTGCAACATCATTCACAATAGCAGAGATATGGAATCAACCTCAATGCCCAATTATGAACAAAAATAGTTTTATTTCTGGATAAAGAAAATGTGGTGCGTACACACCATGGAATACTATGAAGCCATAAAAAGAATGAGATCATGTCCTTTACACGCACATGCATGGAGCTGGAGGCCATTATCCTCAGCAAACTAACACAAAACAGAAAACAAAATACCACATGTTCTCACTTATAAGTGAGAGCTAAATGATGAGAACACATGGACCTATAGAGCAGAACAACACACAGTGGGGCTTACTGGAGGGCAGAGGGTAAGAAGAGGGAGAAGAACAAAAAACAATGACTAATGGATACTGGACTTAATTTAATACCTTAATGATGAACTAATCTGTACAACTAACCCCCATGACACACCTATACCTATGTAACAAACCTGCACATCCTGCACATGCACCCCTGAACTTAAAACGTTGTGGAGATTTTTTGTTGTTGTTTGTTTTAAAGAAAGCACCTGTGTATTCAGTGCCCACTTCAGGAAGTAAGACACTACAGAACCTTCATGTGTCCCCTCTTTCTAAATCTAATATTTCAAATGTATTTTCATTTTCTGTATATTCTAAACCCCGTGAGACTTTACCAGTGTTTTTTTTAATCAATTTAAATTATCATTCCACATATGCACACTTTCTGGTGTTTCTTCCCCCCACCGTATTTCCTTTTTTTCCATTTGGAAATATTTTTCTTCTGCTTCTAGACCCCAGTATGTTCATTTTGCAAGCCTGATAGCAACAAATCTCTTTAAATTTTATTTCTAAGGAACCATCTTTATTTCATCTTTATGAAGGCTATATTCATTTACATGTAATTCTAGGTTGTCAGTTATTTTCCTTAGTACTTTACAGAAGTCATTTCCTTTTCTTCTGTCTTCACTACTTTGTGACAGCAAATATATTTTTGTTTGTGTTTTTTGAGAATAAAGTGTATTTTTTTTCCTCTGGCTACTTTAACTATTTTATACTTGTATTTTATTTTTAACTGTTTTGCTATAGTTTGCCTATAGTTTGATTTTCTTTATTTATCCTACTTGAAGAATTTTGATCTTCTTAAATCTGTTTGTTGGTCTTTCATGAGTTTTTAAAAATTCCCTGTCCTACATCTTCAGCTCCTAATTCTATCCATTTTTTCTTCCCTGTGTATCTCTGGAAATCAAATTGTCACAGTACAAGAATTAGAAGTTTTCTATCTCTCTTAAGATAGTGACAGGAATCGTAATAACATATTTTAATCTACATCTTTTAGTGTTTCCTGACATACAGAATCTTCTCAATGAATGTTAAACATTATGCTTATTATTATTACCAAATTGTCTGGAAAATAGGATGCCTTTTTATTATGAAAAAAAGCAGAAAACTAAAATCATCAGTATTCTTAATTACAATAATATAACAATTTAATAAATAACTATTATCACTATTAGAAAATGAGCATTAGTATCTTATAGGCTAGGCACCAAATAAAAAAATAAAAATGCATAAAAAACCATTAATTTAAATTATCAGTATTTGCAAAACAAATACTAAAAACAACCAAAAATTCCAAGGCAATTAACACAAAAGCTTTTGGAAACCAAATAATCATCAAATAAAGAATCTAAAGGAATGTGGAATATACTCATATGAATAGCTTTCCAAATTCTAAAAATAGTACAAATGAATTAGTACCATTAATATACCCATTGTTTTACAACTCATGAAAAAAGGGCGAGGTGAACAATTTACAAAGTAAGAAGGTAAATGAACAAAAGACTGAGAAAAGGAACACATATTAATATAAATATATATATACACATATTTTAAAATATTAGCAAGTTGAAGTCAGATGATAGTTTTAAATCCTCCAATTTGTTCTTCTCCTTCAATATTATGTTGGCTATTACAGTCAGTTTTCAATATTCACAAAATAATTTGCTGGAATTTTTAATGGAATTACATTGCATCTATAGACAAAGTTAGAAAGACATCTTCCCATCTTGAACATATTGAATCTTCCTATGGCTAAACCTAAAACATCTGTCTATTTATTTAGTTATTATTTGATTTTTTTTTTTTTTTTTTGAGAAGGGTCTCACTCTGTCACTCAGGCTGGAGTGCAGTGGCACAATCTTGGCTTGGCTCACTGCAACCTTGGCCTCCTGGCTCAAGCAATTCTCCCACCTCAGCCTCCTTAATTGCTGGAACCCCAGGCATACCACCATTCCCGGCTAATTTTTGTATTTTTGGTATAGACAGGGTTTTGCCATGTTGCCCATGCTGGTCTTGAACTTGAACTCCTGAGTTCAAATGATCTGCCCGCCTTGGCCTCCCAAAGTGCTGGGATTACAGGTGTGAGCTGCTGTGCCCAGCCTTGATTTCTTTTATCAAACTATTATAGTTTTCCTCCAATAAATCTTGTACATATTTTGGTAGATTTGAATTTTTAAAATTTTTCAGTGCTAATAATGTAATTGGTATTATTTTTTAATTTCAAATTTCATTTGTTCATTGCTGATATAGGGAGTGTGATTCGCTCTGTGAATCCTGCAGTCTTGCTATAATCACTCAGTTCCAGGAGGGTTGATTTGTTCAGATTTTCTACAGAGACAATCATGCCATTTATGAACAAAAATGGTTTTGTTTCTTCCTTCCCAATTAGTGTAATTTGATTACCTTTCTTTGTCTTACTGCATCAACCAGGACTTCCAGGATGACGTTGCAAAGCAGTAATGAGAAGGAATGTCTCTTCCTTGAAGATTTTTCTTTTTTTTTTTTTTTTTTTTTTTTTTTTTGAGAGGGAATCTTGCTTCTTCACCCAGGCTGGAGTGCAATGGCATGATCTTAGCTCACTGCCACCTCTGCCTCCCGAGTTCAAGCAATTCTCCTGCCTCAGCCTCTCCAGTAGCTGGGATTACAGGCATGTGCCACCATGCCTGGCTAATTTTTGTATTTTTAGTAGAGACAGGGGGCCAGGCCGGTCTCGAACTCCTGACCTGAAGTGATCCTCCCTTCTCTGACTCCCAAAGTGCTAGGATCACAGGCATGAGCCACCGTGCCCGGCCTCCTTGATGATCTTAGAAGGAAAAGCTTCAAGTTTCTCGCTATTAAGTGTGATACTAGCTGTCAATTTTTTCAAATGTTCTCTGTGAAGTTGTGAACATTCCCTTCTATTCCTAACTTTCTGAGAGGCTTTATCGTGAATGGATGTTGGATATTATCAGATTCTTTTTCTTCATGTGTTTATATAATCATGTGTTTTTTTTTTCTTTAGCTTGTTGAGGTGACAAGATTACTTAATTTTTGAATTCTTAATCAGTCTTGCCTATCTGCAATAAATCTCACTTGGTCATTGTGTGTAATTTTTAAAATATGTTGTTAGATTCTCTTTAAGAATATTTTTTAAAGCATTGTTCCATTTATGTCCATGAGGAATATCGTCCGTTTTCTCTTCTAGTGACATCTTTGTCTGGTTTGGGTATTAGGTTTTACTGGTCTCATGGAATGCGTTAGTAAATATTTCTTCTGCTTCTCGTTTGGAGGAGACTGTAGAGAACTGATGTAATTTTTCCCAACTGTTTAGTATAACTCATCTGTGAGCCCATCTGGGCCTGGTGATTTTGGTTTGGGAAGGATATTGATCATTATTGTCAAGTTCTTTAATATATAATGGCATATTCAGCTTGACTATTTCTTCTTGTGTGACTATTTTTTATCGTTTTGGCCCATTGTGTCTTTCAATAGATTGGTTCACTTCATTTGGGTTATCAAATTTAGACAGGTGTTCATAGTATTCTTTGATTGTCTTTTTAATATTCATGGAATTTGTAGTGATGTGCCTTTTTCATATTTGATATTAGTAATTTGCATACTCTCTTTTTTCTTATTTAATCTGGCTAAAAGCTATTAATTTGTTGATATTTTAAAAGCTTTTGGTTTCATTGATTTTCTCAATTTATTTCCTATTTTTTCATTGATTTCTGTTCTAAGTGTAATTATTTGTTTTCTTCTGCTTACTTTGTATTTAATTTGCTTTTTTCCCCCAGCTTCCTAATGTGGAAATTTAGTTTATTAACTTTAGATATTTCTTCTTTTCTAGTATATGCATTCAATGCTATCAATATTCCTCTAAGCACAGCTTTGCTGCATCCCATAAATTGTGATAAGTTGTTTTCATCTTCATTTAGTCCAAAATACCTTTAAAAACTTCTATTAAGGGTTCTTCTTTGACTCATGATATTTATTGTGTGTTGATTAATTTCTAAATATTTTAGGATTTCCAACTATGCTTTAGTATTAATTTCTAGCTTAATTCCTTTGTGATCTGAGAGTAAACATTGTAAAATTTTTATTCTTTTAAATTTATTAGGATGTGTTTTATGGCCCAGAACGTGGCCTATCTTGCTTACTGTTTCATGTGAGCTTGAGTAAAATCTGTATTCTGCTGTTGTTGGATGAAGAAATCTATTGATATCAATTATATTCAATTTATTTTTATAATGTTGATACTATGTCTTTACCCATAGTCTGCTGTATCTGTTCATTTCTGGTAGAAGGATGTTAACATCCTCAAGTATAAAAATGGATTTGTCTATTTATTTTTGTTGTTATATAAATTTTTGCTTCAAATATTTTGACACTTTTGTTAGACATAAACATTAATAATTGTTATTGTCTTCTTGGAGAATCACAACATGTCATTATGTAATATCCTTCTTGATGCCTGGTAATTTTCCTTCCTCTGAAGTCTACTCTGTGTAAAATTAATATTGTGATTCCCACTTCCTTCTGGTTGGTGTAAGCATGGTTTAACTTTTGTTATATGTTAACTTTTATACCACATGTGTCTTTATATAGGAATTGGGTTTATTGCAAACAACAAATAGTTGAGTCATATTTTTATATCCTTTCTGACTTTTGATGGTGCAGTTAGACCACTGATGTTCAAAGTGATTGATGTAGTTGGCTTTGTATCTACCATATTTGTTATTCGGTTTCCTTTGGTCTTTGTGCCTATCTTTGTCTTTCACTCTTTTTCTTCCTTTTGGTGCTTCAGTTAAGCATTGTGTATGTTGTCAATTTTTCTTTTTTTCAGAATATCGGTTATAATTTTTCTTTTAATGTTTGCCCTTAAGTTTGCAATATACGTTTACACCTGATCCAGTCGACTTTCCAATAACACTATACTACTTCATAGGTGGTGTGAGTACGTTATAATAAAAAAAATTCTAAATCCTTCCCCCCATTTCTTGTATCACTAATGTTATTCATTTTAATTATACATAAGAATATGTTATTAATATATAAGCATACATAGTTAAGTACATTGTTGCTATTAATTTGAACAGACTGTTCTCTGTTAGATCAATTAAAAATAAGAAAAAAGTTTTCTTTTATCTTCATTTATTGCTTTTTGATGCTCTTTATTTATCAAGATCTAGGTTTCTGACCTATATAATCTGACCTATACCATTTTTTCCAGCATTTTTTCACTCTTCCTTAAAATTTCCATCTATCTGCTTATATTGTCCATCTGTTCTATAATTTTCTCTCTAAAATACATTTTTGAAAATATATGTCTTGCATGGCAGGTCTTCTGGCATCAAATTGTCAATTTTTATTTGTCTGAGAAAATTTTTATTTCTCTTTCATTTTTGAAGCACAGTTTCACTGAGTACAGAAATCTAGGTTGGTAGGTGATTATTTTTTCTCTCAACATTTAAACATTAAACTCCAATCTCTTCTTGATTGCATGATTTCTGAGGATAGTCAAATGTAGTTCTCATTTCTATTCCTCTATAACTAACTTGTTTATTCCATCTGTTGTCCAACAGAATTTTATCTTCTTATTTGATTTTCTGTAGTTTGTATCCTGTTTGTTGTTCTCTGAGCTTCCCTGCTGTGTGACTTGCTTTCAAATTCAAATGTGAAGAAAATTCTCAGTCATTATTTTTCAAATAGTTACTCTCTTCCTTTCATTTTTTTTTCTTTTCTACTAGGTATTCTCATTACATGTTTATTAGATCTTTTGTGGGTGCCCACAGTTCTTTAGTATTTGGCATGTTTTTGTTGTTGTTGCTGCTGTTGTTTTACAGGTTTTTTTCTTTTTCCTTTGCTTTTTAGTTTCAGGAGTTTCTGCTGAGATATCATCAAGCTTGAGATTCTTTGCTTACTTGTGTCCACTTTACTAATAAGCCCATCAAAGGTTTCATTTCTGTTACAGTGTTTTCAGTTGCTAGCATTTCTTTTTCACACTTCCATAAAATTTCCATCTGTCTGCATATATTGCATAGCTATTCTTGCATGCTGTCTACTTTATTTATTGGAGCCCTTCACATATTAATCATAATTGTTCTAAATTCCCCGTATGATAATTTCTACATTCCTGCCATACCTGAATCTAGTTCTGATTCTTGGTATCTGCCTTCAAGCTATCTTTTTTGTTCTCCCTCTTATAATGTCTTGTAATTTTTCTTGAGAGCTGGATATGAGATATTGGGTAAAATGAACTCCTATAAATAGAACTTTAGTAATTTAATGGTAAGATGTGAGGGGCGGAGAAGCGTTTTGTAGTCCTATGATTAATTCTCAGTCTTTTAGTGATTTTGTCTTTTTGGACTGTGAACTTCACAAGTGTTTCTCATCCTCCTCTCTCTTAGATGAAACAGCAGGATGGATAGAATGTAGTAGAATTGTGTATTTCCCTTCTTTCATGTAGACGGCTAAGATTGGTTGGAATTGGGTATTTCCCTTCTTCCAAGTAATAGGTAGAGCTAGATGAAGTTGGGTATTTTCCTCACTTTAGGTTAGCTAGGCTCTGATAAAATCCCAGCAAGTTAGGTTCTCATTAAATTATTTCCTCTGAGAGCTGACCTTGTTAAGAAGAACATAATTCTCTGATGCATTGTGAGATGATTCCTATTCTCCTCCCCTTACTAACAGTAGGATATTTTTCTCCACTATTCATTGTGAGAAACGGCTAAGCTCCGAGAAGTAAAATGCACAAAACTGTGGAGGGCCTGATATTTTAGTTCCCCTGGGGTTTTTGATCTCTCAGAATTGTCCACATTAAGCTTCCAGCAATTTGTCAATTACAGCTCAGATTTTGCTACCCTGGCAGTTATTCCTCTGGGGGGTTTTGGTCTGGTAAGCTGTGAATTTCTGTATTCTCCTGTCTGTCTCTCCAATTTTGAGGACAGCAGCTTGCCTTGTGACCTTACTTTTCTTATGAATCTATAAAGAATTGTTCATTTTGGTTTGTTCAGCTTTTTGGTTATTTTTAGTTAGAGTGGAAATGTCTAAACCCCTTACACACTGGACAGGAAAACTCTTTTGTATGTATTCTAAGGGCACTAGTAATGTAATGTGGGGTCCAAGAGGACGTAGCACTGGAGTGACCAGATTTATGACTTTCATACTTCCTTCATTCAGATCTTTCTGGCAATTTTTTAAGGTTTGAACTTTAAAAACACAAGAATGCCTTATTGGGGAAAATGCAAAATTAAATATTATATTATACTACCATTCCAACATGGACTTGTACTGAACCTAGTAACTTTAATAATGCCTGCCAACATTCTGGATTAAGACCTAGAATTATCTATAAAATAACTTGTGATGGGACTGTGAGTTTGATTTTACATTTTAGACCATGAGGCTGTGATCTCATGAAATAACAACTTAAATATCCCTAGGTCTTAGCTTTAATAAAAACAGAAGGTAGGCCAACATCTTTATCTAATCTTGTTCTACAAACTGTCCCTATAAAGTTATATTGACTAGAATTGAATATAGAACTCACAATGTCAACACTCCCATTCTCTAGGCCGTTATGAGCATAGCCCAAAGAAACAAGATTTCTATTTTATGAAAAATAATAATCACGTTTCCTACAGACTTCACTTCCATATAATTAACCTTCCAATTAACCTCCCATCATCACTTCTTAAGAATCACAAATACAACTGCTACAGTTTTCTTTTTGCCAAAGAAATACTTTTTATAAATAATTATTAAAAACAATCTTCAGAGAAATATATTAGCATGGTTCAAGGTTCAGAAGCTCACCAGGTTGTCAAGATAAAATACAGAAAGTAGATAAAAGTGGATAAAAAATTTTAAAATTCCTTTAAAATGTACACTTTTCAATTTCTTGAAAGAATTTAAATGTGGAGATTCTAATGATACTCAGGATCTCTAGTTAGTTGAGTTATTTCATTTTCTGTAGTCTGTACAGAATAAATTATGACAAATGGATGTGTTTAGACCACATATTCACATTTTATCATAAAAATTGATAAACTAATAGTGTAGAATATAAAACTTGTTATTTTTAAGAATAAATCCATTATGTCTACTTGAAATGTTACTTTAAAAATTATGTGTCTTTAATATCTGAGGTTATTTTTTATTTATGAATTTGAGTATTCATGGTTAAAAGCAATTATATGCACATTTTTAAAGCTTTCATTAGCTGTCTGATCCAAAGTTTATAACGACTAACTACAACTATCAAAAAAATCTCTGGATATTTTTAAGCTTATATAGTCTTAAAAGTAATCATAGTTTAATTTATGCAAATATGACATTCAAGAAAAGATAACTCTAATTGAGATTTTAAGTGAAAGAATTCACAAGCAGATGTACAAAAATAATAAAACCAAGAAAACCTGTATACTTTCACCCAGTTTTTTTCCAATAGTAACAGCTGACAAAACGATAACACAACCAGAATATTGAGATTGATGCAATCCACTGATCTTATTTAGATTTCCTCAGTTTTACTTGTATTCATTTATATATGTATGTGCATTTAATCTATACAATGTTATTGCATGCGTAGACTTATGTCAAATTATATTAGGTTGGTGCAAAAGTAATTGCACTTTTGCCATTACAGCCAAGATTCAGCACAGTTTTATCACCCCATGTATGTCTCAGGTTGATTTTTTATAATGGCATCTCTGTCCCTGCACTTAATTTTTACCTCACTCCATCTTACATCCTAACTTAGTCTTCATTTCTAAAATGTTATTTAGATATTCTAATTTTGAGGAATTATTTTTAAAATATTGACATTGTGCCGAAATTACACCTCTCTCTTCACTAAATTCAAATAGAACACAAATATATCTCTACATGAATGATCATTGTAACAACAACCTTCCCATATGGAACCTCTTTCTTGGCTCTGTGTACCCCATATTATGTTTTAAATAAATGTGTTGTTAAAAATTCGTTACATAGCTCATTGTCTATGCAACTCAGTCAAAAAGGATACAGAGTAAGCTGATAAAGAAAACTTCATCCTTAACAAAGTGTTGGCTGTCACCTCCTCTGTAACAGCTCTCTGATGATTCTTTGATAGGTATTATTAACTGCCATTTCTGTCTTCAGCTAATTTCACTTAAACAATGTGAGAAAATGAATCGGGCTCTGTATCATAGATCCTGAATAAAGTACTATCTTTGCAAAAATAAAAATAATTCATAAGTTAAAGAGGAAACTACCTAGATCTCTTATTTGTGTAAACATAACCAATACACATGACCTAAAATAATTAATGACCACAGCAACATCTAGTAGAAAATAAGTACATCCTTTGGTTAAATTGGAACTATGGCCTGGTGACATTATCTACAAGATTATTAAAAATTTAGAAGTTTTTGTTTTGATAAAAATAATAAGACTTAATAATTATACCACTAAAGCTCTAGATAATTGAAATTTGAATTTACTGGTAAAGTCTCTGTGCTATGGGTTTCACTGGTATTTTTTTACTATTTCAGGTATTAGGAGGGATCCAAGGGTTATAAATAAACAAATTAATGGACCATCTTTGTTTAAGGTTAATAGTAACAGTAAGTTGTATTAATTTAAGGAACTGAAAATATGGATTTGCCATTGCTCTTATTTGTTGGGGTTAGAGATGGTGGAGAAATAGAGAGAAGGCCAAGTTTCATAGAGCTCATGGGAACCACACTGTTTACTACTCATGCATTAGACTTTATTCTTTCATGTTCATTACCCGAATTATTAGGTTGGTGTAAAAGTAATTGTGGTTTTTGCCATTGAAAGTAATAATTTTTGACTTCCTAGAACATTAGAATCCCTCTGTGGAAAAAATTGTAAAACCTGGGTCCAATAATATGGTGATATTGATGATCATATTACTAGACAGAAGGGCTTTAATTTATTTCCAGTAATATAAAATTTCAGAGAGGTTAAATTACTTTTGTAATGGTTAGAGTACATAGGGAAATTTATATTGTCTTTTGACATTAGTTCCCATTCTTGGCAACCAAAGATTTATGTTTGGTATCTGGTAATCACTGAGATACCAATTCTTGAAAATAACTGTAAATCAAAAAGAGAGCAGACTCATTATTGAGAAAATCAGTAAGATATAATCCTTTCATTTTTTTTTTTTTTGAAGAGATGAAGGTCTCACTATGTTGCCCAGGCTGAGCTCAAACTACTGGGCTCAAGCAGTTCTCTAGCCTAAGCCTCCCAAGTAACTGGGAATACAGGCACATACCACTGTGGCTGACGGTAATCTCTTTATTTTTCAAATCTAGTTCATGATAAACTATACTTTTAATTTGGAAACTTTGCTTAATATGGATTAGTTTTTCTATGAACTTATATATATATATGAAATTATATATATATATTCATTTCCATGCATAGAAGTTATTATTACAATAAACGTAAATACTTTTCAGTTTTGAAACACTATTTGGAATTATAAGACAAAGACAGAGAAGTATGCATTTAAACTTTATATTCTCATCAGTTTATTCAGAAAAATTACATTTGTTGTGGCTATGGGTGGAATTATGTTCTCCCATAAAGATATACTCAAGTTCTAATTCCAGCACCTCAGACTATGACCTCATTTGGAAACAAGATGTTTTTAAATGTAATTAGTAAAGATAAGGTTATATCAGAGCAAGATGGACCCGATTCCAATATAACTTGAATCATTATAAGAAGGTGTCAACTCCATATGAAGGGACAACTCCATATGAAGATGGAGGCAGAGGTTTGAATAAAGTATCTAAAAGCCAAGGAATGCCACTACTTGCTGTCTGCCATCAGAGAGAGGAGTGGAATAGATTCTCTTTCAGGAGGAACCAATATTACCAACACCTTGATTTCAGGCTTCTATCTTCCAGAACTGCAAATGAATACATTTTTGTTGTTTGAAGCCACTCAGTTTGTAGTACTGTACTAAGACTTCTCTAGGAAACTCATACAATTAATCTAAAGGTTTACCCTTCACCAGAACATTTTCTCCGACTCTGTTAACACAAGCTAAAAAAAAAAAAACTTAAATCATGGAAACCATTTTGAATATGTAGTGGTATTACAAATGAAATACAAATTGAAGCAGGCAAGGTGGACTTGTTTTTTGTTTTATTTCTTTTTTGAAAGGCTAGTATATTTGAGGATAGCAGAGGCAGGGATTTATCAAGATTTTTACATTCATCTTCCAGTACTAGTACCTGACAAGAAAAAAATTTAAAAATACAAAAAATTTTGGTACTTCATTTAACATGACAATGGCTGTCATGTTCGTTGGTATAACTATCAGATAGTCACCTTTGTGCATAGGTGACTTCTTTGTATATGAAAACTCTTTCTTCTTTTTCTTTATTCTAAACAATGTTGAAGTAGCAGACAACGTGACACTTTCATCTAGTATGTGTTTTCCAGTATCCTCTAAGAATAAGGACATTGTCCTAAATAAGAATACCATTTTCACATTTAATAAAATTAAAATGATTTCATGGGATCATCTAATATAGAGTCTATGTTCAGATTTCAGTCCTCAAAATGTCCTTTATTTATTGTGTTGCTGTTGCCATTGTTTGTTTTTAACTTCAGGGCCCAATCAAAATACCTGAAGTGCACTGGACAATTCTGCCTTTTTACTTTCTGTTTATATATCTCTCTCATAACTCTAGCACAGCTTTTCCTTCATTTTTATTTTTGTTTTCCATATTATTGGTCTTTTTAAAGATTTTAAATCATTTACCCTGCATACTGCATAATGCTCTATATTTTAATTTTGCCTGGAAGTTGTTCTATTATTACATTCAGGTTAAACATTTTGGGCAAGAATACTATACAGGTGATACGTGCACTTTATATTTTACCACATCAAAACACATACAATATCAAGTCATCTCATTATCATTGATGTTAATTCTAATAACTTTGCTAGGATGATAACCATCATATGTCTCCATTTTAAAAGCAAAATATCCATTCTAAGTAATCTGAAATGTAATATTCTTGAGAAGATGTTATTATAGAATACATTTGTTTTTCGATGTATGTCTTTTCTTTTTCGTTGTATGTCTTTTCTTTTTCGTTAATTATACAGTGCGTAGAAAACATTGTCAGTTTTACTTCTTTGTCCTTTAGTTCTGAGACATTTTCTTTTGATATGTCTTTGTGAGTTGTATCCTCTTCTCTATTGTTTCCTTTGGCAGTACTTATTCACTAGGACACTTGTTATCTCTATTATTCTTTTATTGTTTTCCTTTTAATAATTTTTAGGGTACAAGCAGTTTTTGTTTACATGAATAAGTTCTTTAGAGATGATTGCTGAGGTTTTGGTGCACTCTTCATTTGAGCAGTGTACACTGTGCCCAATATGTGGTTTTTTTATCCCTCGCCCCACTCCTATGCTTCCCTCCAAGTCCCCAGGGTCCATTATATTATTCTTATGCCTTTGCATCCTCATAGCTTAGCTCTCACTTAGAAATGAGAACATACAATATTTGGTTTTCCATTCCGGAGTTACTTCACTTAGAATAATGGCCTCTAGCTCAATCAAAGTTGCTGCAAAAGATATTGTTTCATTCCTTTTTATGGCTGAGTAGTATTGCATAATGTATATATACCACATTATCTTTATCCACTTATTGGTTGATGGGCACTTAGGTTGGTTCCATATTTTTGCAGCTGAGAATTGTGCTGCCATAAACATGCATATGCGTGTGTCTTTTTCATATAATGACTGTTTTTTCTCCCACTCTGTGGGTTGTCTGTCTACTCTGATAATTACTTCTTTTGCTGTACAGAAGCTTTTTTTAGTCTAATTAGGTCCTGTTTATTTCTTTATTTTGTTGCATTCGCTTTTGGGGTCTTAGTCATGAATTCTCTGCTTAAGCCAATGTCTAGTTTTGTGATGTTATCTTCTAGAATTTTTATGGTTTCATGTCTTACTTCAGATTTGAGTGTTTGGTTCATCCCGAGTTGTATTAGGTGAGAGATGAAGATTCAGTTTCATTCTTTTTTATGGCTTGCCAGTTTTCTCAGCACCATTTATTGAATAGGTGTTTTAAATTCTATTTAGATGATGACTTACATTTATTGACTTGCATATGTTAAACTATCCCTGTGTCCCTGTTATGAAACTCACTTGATCATGATGTATTATCTTTTTGACATGCTGTAGGATTAGATTAGCTTGTATTTTGTTGAAGATTTTTGCATCTATGTTTGTCAGGGATAATAGCTGATTGTTTTCTTTTTTTTTGTTCAGTCTTTCCTTGTTTGGGTATTAGGGTGAATGTGGCTTCATAGAATGATTTAGGGTGGATTCCCTCTTTATTTCTTGAAATACTTCTGTACAATTTGTACCAGTTCTTTACTGAATATATGATAGACTTCAGCTGTGAATCTATCTGGTCCCAGACTTCTTTTTGTTGGCATTTTTTTTACTATTTATTCGATTTTGCTGCTTGTCACTGGTGTGTTCAGAGTTTCTATTTCTTCCTGATTTAATCTAGAAGAGTTGTATATTTTCAGGAATTTATCTGTCTCCTCTAGATTTTCTTGTCGGTGTGCATAAAAGTGTTAATAGTAGCCTTGAATGATATTTTGTATTCCTGTGGTACTGGTTGTAATATATCCAGTTTCATTTGTAATCAAGTTTACCTGAATCTTTCTTCTTTTCTTGGTTAATCCCCCTAATGGTCTATCTTTTGTTTATATTTTCAAAGAACCAGCTTTTTATTTAATTTACCATTTACATAATACAGTGGGAAGATGTCTGGACTTGGTTCTCATCTCAGCCGCTTTTATAATAACTTTGTGGCCCTGATCAAATCGCATAGCTTCTCTTGGCCTCAGCTTTCTGATCAGTAAGCTAAAAGACAGGCCGATAAAACGGTTTTTCAAGAAACTTCAAAGCTAAAGCTCTAAATTTCCAGGAACACTAAACTGAAGAGTGTTCAACTATTATATATTTACTACCTAAGCACACAGTAAATCATTAGGTTGTTGTCAGAGAGTTTCAGTACATTTAATCTTAAAAAATCCTGTACCTTAGCCATGGAAATAAAAACAATTACTGCCAGACATTTGTAATCATTGGAGCTTTCAAGATTCATTTGCAGCAAACTGAAACTCATTACTTTTTCTAATCAACAAACTAACTGTCACTAATGCTTCCTGAAAATCTAAAGAAAGATAGTAATTTTAAAAGTACTAGGTAAAATTCAATAAATAAATTATTAAAAGAAGTTTTATGAACCCAAACTTAGGGAACAATTGAGAATTCATGAGTAGTTGGGAACTCTAATTCAGAATCCTTTTAACTAGCATTACTGTGTCTAAGAGAAGATAATGTGACAATTATTTTGTACCTTGGTTTTCTGCAACCAGATTACATAATAATACCTGGCATTTAGACCCTGGTTATAATTTTTAATGTACTGTTTCATGCATTTTTAATTAATTCCCTTCACTCAACCTGAAAAGATGAATAATCATAATACCATATATACATATTTTTGAACACTCAAGACATACTATTTTCTTGCAAATATTATTTAATCCTTCTAAACCTTACAAAAAGAACATTCTAATCATATCCTTTCTTTTATGATGAGAGAAAATGACACGAAATATTAAATTTCTTCTCAACTAATAGGAAGTAGTGCCAGGAAACTGATCAGGCAGTCATGTGATTAGCAACAATATTGAACTGCCTTGAGACAGGAAATTGGGTGTTAACAGGATTTGCAAACTCTAAGAATTGCACAATGTTATCTTAACACTTAAATTGCAGGAAATGATTACAAAGGAGTTTTTGAGATCACACAAATTTTTCCTCTTTCGCTATTTTTTTTATTATACTTTAAGTTCTGGGATACATGTGCAGAACGTGCAGGTTTGTTACATAGGTATACATGTGACATGGTGGTTTGCTGCACCCATCAACCTGTCATCTACATTTGGTATTTCTCCTAATGCTATCCCTCCCCTAGGCTTGTACCCCTAACAGGCCCTGGTGTGTGACGCTCTCCTCCCTGTGTTCATGTGGTCTCATTGTTCAATTCCCACTTATGAGTGAGAACATGCGGTGTTTAATTTTCTGTTCTTGTCTTAGTTTGCTGAGAATAGTGGTTTCCAGCTTTATATATGTCCCTGCAGAGGACATGAACTCATCCTTTTTTGTGGCTGCATGGTGTTCTATGGTGTATATGTGTCACATTTTCTTTATTCAGTCTATCATCGATGGGTATTTGGGTTGGTTCCAAGTCTTTGCTATTGTGAACAGTGCTGCAATAAACATATGCGTGCATGTGTTTTTATAGTAGAATGATTTATAATTCTTTGGGTAAATACCCAGTAATGGGATAATTGCTGGGTCAAATGGTATTTCTGATTCTAGATCCTTGAGGAATTGCCACACTGTCTTTCAAAATGGTTGAACTACTTTACACTCCCACCAACAGTGTAAAAGCATTCCTATTTTTCCACATACTCTCCAGCATCTATTGTTTCCTGACTGTTTTTTTTTTTTTTTTTTGAGACGGAGTCTCGCTCTGTCGCCCAGGCTGGAGTGCAGTGGCGCATCTTGGCTCACTGCAAGCTCCGCCTCCCGGGTTCATGCCATTCTCCTGCCTCAGCCTCTCCGAGTAGCTGGGACTACAGGCGCCCGCCACCACGCCTGGCTAATTTTTTTGTATTTTTAGTAGAGACGGGGTTTCATCGTGGTCTCGATCTTGTTTCCTGACTTTTTAATGATCACCATTCTAACTGGCATGAGATGGCATCTCACTGTGGGTTTGATTTGCATTTCTCTAATGACCAGTGATGATGAGCTTTTTTTCATATGTTTGGTGGCTGCATAAATGTCTTCTTTTGAGAAGTGTCTCTTCATATCCTTTGCCCACTTTTTGATGGGGTTATTTATTCTTTTCTTGTAAATTTGTTTAAGTTCTTTGTAGATTATGGATATTAGCCCTTTGTCAGATGGATAGATTGCAAAAATTTTCTCCCATTCTGTAGGTTGCCTGTTCACTCCAATGATAGTTTCTTTTGCCGTGCAGAAGCTCTTCAGTTTAATTAGATCCCATTTGTCAATTTTGGCTTTTGTTGCCATTGCTTTTTGTGTTTTAATCATGAAGGCTTTGCCCACACCTGTGTCCTGAATGGTATTGACTAGGTTTTCTTCCAGGGATTTTATGGTTTTAGGTCTTACGTTTAAGTCTTTAATCTATTTTGAGTTAATTTTGTATAATGTGTAAGGAAGGGGTCCAGTTTCAGTTTTCTGCCTATGGCTAGCCAGTTTTCCCAATACCATTAATTAAATAGGGAATCCTTTCCCCATTTCTTGTTTTTGTGAGATTTGTCAAAGATCAGATGGTTGTAGATGTGTGGTATTATTTCTGAGGCCTCTGTTCTGTTCCATTCATCTATATATCTGTTGTGGTACCAGTACAATGCTGTTTTGGTTTATGCAGCCTTGTAGTAGAGTTTGGAGTCAGGTAGCATGATGCCTCCAGCTTTGTTCTTTTTGCTTTGGATTGTTTTGGCTATAAGGGCTTTTTTTTGGTTCCATAGAAAACTTAAAGTAGTTTTTTCTAATTCTGTGAAGAAAGTCAATGGTAGCTTGATGAGGAGAGAATTGAATCTAAATTACTTTGGGTACTATGGCCATTTTCACCATATTGATTCTTCCTATCCATGAGCATGGAAAGTTTTTCCATTTGTTTGTGTCCTCTCTTAATTCCTTGAGCAGTGGTTTGTGGTTGTCCTTGAAGAGGTCCTTCACATTCCTTGTAAGTTGTATTCCTAGGTATTTTATTCTGTTTGTAGCAATTGTGAATGGGAGTTCACTCATGATTTGGCTCTCTGTCTATTATTGGCATATAGGAATGCTTGTGATTTTTGCATATTGATTTTGTAACCTGAGACTTTGCTGAAGTTGTTTATCAGCTTAAGGAGAGTTTGGGCTGAGACGATGGGGTTTTCTAAATATACGTCATGTTATCTGCAAACAAAGACAATTTGACTTCTCTTCCTATTTGAATACGTTTTATTTTTTTCTCCTGCCTGATTGTCCTGGCCAGAACTTCCAAAACTATGTTGAATAGGAGTGGTGAGAGAGGGCATCTCTGTCATGTGCTGGTTTTCAAAGGAATGCTTCCCTCTTTTGCCCTTTCATTGTGATATTGGCTGTGGTTTTGTCATAAATAGCTCTTATTATTTTGAGATATGTTCCATCAATACCTAGTTTATTGAGAGTTTTTTAGCATGAAGGGGTGTTGAATTTTATCAAAGGCCTTTCCTCCATCTATTGAGATAATCATGTGGTTTTTGTCATTGTTTCTGTTTATGTGATGGATTACATTTATTGATTTGTGTATGTTTAACCAACCTTGCATCCCAGGGATGAAGTCGACTTGATTGTGGTGGATAACCTTTTTGATGTGCTGCTGGATTAGGTTTACTAGTATTTTATTGAGGATTTTTGCATTGAAGTTCATCAGGGATATTGTCTTGCAATTTTCTTTTTTTGTTGTGTCTCTGCCACGTTTTAGTATTAGGATGA
This sequence comes from Hylobates moloch, assembly GCF_009828535.3. Lineage (NCBI taxonomy): Eukaryota > Metazoa > Chordata > Mammalia > Primates > Hylobatidae > Hylobates > Hylobates moloch. The sequence continues at coordinate 52,282,395 of NW_026652278.1, forward strand.
TACTGGCCTCATAAAATGAGTTAGGGAGGAGTCCCTCTTTTTCTATTGTTTGGAATAGTTTCAGAAGGAATGGTATCAACTCTTCTTTGTACCTCTGGTAAAATTCAGCTGTGAATCCATCTGGTCCTGGACTATTTTTGTTGGTAGGCTATTAATTACTGCCTCAATTTCAAAACCTGTTATGGGTCTATTCAGGGATTTGGCTTCTTCCTGCTTTAGTCTTGGGGGGATGTGTGTGTCTAGGAATTTATAAATTTCTTCTAGAATTTCTAGTTTATTTGCATAGAGGTGTTTATAGTGTTTATAGTATTTGCTGATGGTAGTTTGTATTTCTGTGGGATCAGTGATGATATCCCCTTCATCATTTTTTATTGTGTCTATTTGATTCTTCTCTCTTTCCTTCTTTATTAGTCTGGCTAGTGGTGTATCTATTTTGTTGATCTTTTAAAAGAACCAGTTCCTGGTTTCATTGATTTTTTGAAAGTTTTTTTCATGTTTCTATTTCCTTTAGTTCTGCTCTGATCTTAGTTATTTCTAGCCTTCTGCTAGCTTTTGAATTTGTTTGCTCTTGCTTCTCTAGTTCTTTTAATTGTGGTGTTAGGGTGTCGATTTTAGATCTTTCCTTCTTTCTTCTGTGGGCATTTAGTGCTATAAATTTCCCTCTAAACACTGCTTTAGCTGTGTCCCAGAGATTCTGGTATGTTGTGTCTTTATTCTCATTGGTTTCAAAGAAACACTCACCAACATTTCTCTGTTATCTCTTTAATATTAATCATGCTACCAGGTGTGAGGCGATATCTCATGTGGGTTTAATTTGTATTTCTCTGGCGATTAGTGATGTTGAGCAAATTTTTATATAATTCTTGAACATTTGAGTGTCCTTTTTTGCAAAAACGTATTCACTTCCTTTGTCCATTTTTAATTGACTTTTTTTCTTCTATTAAGTTGTTTGAGTTCCTGACATATTTTGGATGTTAATCCCTTATCAAATACATGGTTTGCAAATATTTTCTCAGACTCTGTAGATTACCTTTTCATTCTTTAAATTGTTTCCTTTGCTGTGCAGAAGCTTTGTAGAAGAAAAGCTTTTTTGCCCTTTTCATTTTTTTTCCCTCTTTTACTCTATTAGCACTATCAGCTTTGAGTTTAGGTAAGAATTCTGTTTTCAAATTGCTTATTTAAAAAAAATAAAAATCAGTCCTGCAGTTAGCATTAAAATTGGCAATTTCTGCACAATTAATTCATCAAGTTATAAACTTTTGCTGCTTTTATTCCATTTGTAGCATTTTTCACTTAGTGCACTTCTGTTCTTAGAATGAAACCACTTATGAAATAGAAAGAAAGCAGAACACTCTATATATTTTGACAATTCTTCATTGGGAAATATGTGTTATAATGGGCAATGTGAAATAAAAACAAGCTCATAAGTGGTTTTTTTCTCCTAAACCAAATGCTTTTTTTAATTTTAAACTAAGGCTTGTATTCTACATGATTTGTACAGTCATTACAGTTAAAAAAAAGTAGGTGACTGTAATTTTTCAAGATGTCATTTACATATTTCCATAAATATATTCTTCACTAAATAGTTGAGAAAACATCTGTGAATATTATCACTATGTAATCAACATACTAATAAACCAACTCAAAAATAAAATCATTGTGCCATCATATACATTGTGATATATTATCTGTTTTAGCTTTTGTTTAAATGATAGTTGTGCTTTCTCATTTGTGAACTATGGATCATGCAGGAACAGTTAATATTTCTTTGTATAGGAATGTCAATCTACTATGTTTAAAGATATTTAATTTTGGCTGGGTGTGGTGGCTTACACCTGTAATCTCAGCACTTTGGGAGGCCGAGGTGGGCAGATCACGAGGTCAGGAGATCGAGACCACCCTGGCTAACACAGTGAAATCCTGTCTGTACTAAAAATACACAAAATTAGCCAGGTGTGGTGGCGGGCCCTTGTAGTCCCAGCTACTCGGGAGGCTGAGGCAGAAGAATGGTGTGGACCTGGGAGGCGGAACTTGCAGTGAGCTGAGATTGTGCCACTCCATTCCAGTGTGGGCAAGTCTTTTTGACAGAGCAAGACTTTGTCAAAAAAAAAAAAATCTCATATACCAGTAGCACAAGATCGTATTAAATGTTATAGTAATAAGATTTCTAGCATTATTCCAAAGATGAGCTGCAGTTAAGCTGTTCACACTTCTATAATTAGAAGTCTCCACTTTTTAGGTATACCTCTAAGTAAATTGATGGCCAAAGTTCTGTGGGGAAAGTTTACATTATTTGTCTATAACAATGTATCTCACAGCTTCTTAAGTTCAAATAATCTTCTAGAAGACTCTGAAATTTATTTCCACTTTATTATAAAAATTTAAGGCTTCTTGCAGCATATTTAGAGTAAAGATGAAGATCTAGGAGAAACTTGTAAAGCATCTTCAACTTCCCTGAAAATTGCTGCTCAATTTGATTTCTATGCTAATATTTATATTGTTGAACTTGTGTAATGACAATAGAGAGCTTACATATCCCAATAGAAAGAGAAAAATGCTTGAACTGATACTACAATAAAGAATATGTACAAATATTTCCAATAATCAAATATATTTTGGGACATAATAAGTCATCAAGTAATGCAAATTGAAATGAAAATAAACTAGTAGTTCAAAACCTTTAGAAAGGTTAACATTTCAAAAGCCAACAATGCCAACTTCTAGTAACGGATAGTAAATAAGTTTTTCAGGCATTCTCAGAGGCAGCATAATATAACTTTGAAAACTGGTTGTCATTCACTTATAAAAATAAAGATGTAAGTATTCTGTGGCTCTTATGTTTAATAAAGAGGAATGAAAGTGAAAGCATCTGTCCCCAAAATGACTTATACAAGACTGTTATAATCATTTAATACTTAATAGTCAAAAACTGAGAACAATCCAAATATCCCTCAAAAGAAACAAAAAAAGCAAACATGAAATGGAATAACATTCATCAAGGTGAAGGTACAAACTACTGATAGAAAAAACTACCCAAGGAGAAATGACTGAGGACAAGCAAGTTCCTACTTCAATTCCTATGATATTCTAAAACAGACGAAATGATCTATCATAATAAAAATCATAATGGTAGTTGGTTCTGGGGTTGGGTATTATCAGGAAAGGTATATGAGAAAAATTTTTACTTTGAATAGAGCCATTTTATATCCTGATTAAGTATAGATTGCCAAGTGGTATATATTTGCTAATTTCACAGTCTACATTTAAAATCTGTGCATTTTACTGAATAACATTAGGCTTTAACTTTATACATTGGAATAAACTATTCATATTTTTCTGCAATTTGCTTCCTCTCCCCCCGTTGCAGAGTAGAATTGCTGAAACCCTCAAAATTGAGAGTTACATATTTAAATTTCTCTTTTATCAATTTTGGTTTTTCTTACAGGGCTATTTCTAGTTTAGGAGGGGGTTTTGTTTTCTTTTTTTGACACAACCACAATGTGGCAATCAACATTCTCTCTCTCCATTTGTCTATATACATGTATGTTTCTATATCTAGTTATAGATATCTGTATCTATCCATCCATCTACCCACTTACCTATAATCAATTTTCTCCATAGCAAATGTTCACAGAAATGGAACTTCTGAATCAAATAATAGGTATATTTAAGTTTTAATTATTTAAAAATATTGTTCTAGGTATCTCGTCTTCAATTTTTAGAAGTTCTTTGTATATTGTTAATATTTTATCAGTGAATGTTCTTTTCACCAGGAACAGAAGCTAAGTGTTACAGTTATCTATTGTTGTGTATCAAACAAACACAAATCTTAGTGATTTAAAACAACTATTTTATTATTCTTCATAACATTTGACTAGCCTCAGCTGCGCAGTTTGTTTGGTTTTTGTTTTTTGTTTTGAGAATCTCTCTCATGCACTATGTGTTAGATAACAACTGGGTTACAGTCATTTGAAGACTCAACCGAGTTGAATATCCAAAATGAATTTTATTTCCTCACAGATAGGATACTGATATAGTTGGAGGTGGGAGATTGCTGGGCATCTTTCTCTTTTTTTTTTTTTTTTTTTTGAGACAGTCTGGCCCTGTCGCCTAGGCTGGAGTGCAGTGGCATAATCTCAGCTTACTGCAACCTCTGCCTCCTGGGTGCAAGCAATTCTCCTGCCTCAGCCTCTGAGCAGCTGGGATTATGGGCATGTGCCAACACACCCAGCTAATTTTTGTGTTTTTAGTAGACAGGGTTTCATTATGTTGGCCAACATAATGAACTCCTTACCTCAAATGATCCACTCTCCTTGGCCTACCAAAGTGCTGGCATTACAGGCCTGAGCCACAGCGCCCAGCTCCCTTTCTTTCTCTCTCTCCACACAGCCTCTCCATATGAATAGCTAAGGCTTTCTTACATCATGGTGGTCTCAGAGCTGTCAAACGCCTTTCGGGGTAACTAACATTCCTCAGAGTAAGTATTTCCAGTGTACAGGCAGAAGCTTCAAGACCTCTTGAAACCTAGCTGTAGAAGCCACACAGCATTACTCACACCGCATTCTGTCAGTTAGAAGTCATTTACAGTGTTGAAGGAAATCAGATAGGGGCATGAACTCTAGAATGGATAGTATGTTTTCTAATATACTTATTTAAGATTATTTTTTGCAAGCATTTTCTCAATTTTGTTCTTCATCCAACAAGGTTTTTATATGTTCTATTTTGTGTATCATTGAGATCAAATATTTTCTAATTTATAACATTTCTAATACTAATCTTCTATCAAATTTAATTACTGATTAGCATGCAGTCAGCTTTCCAAGGTAATACTTCTGCAGTTTATTATATTTTTGCCATGGTAAAACAGCTATTATTGGCTTTTTGACCCACTACTGAGTTGCATAACCAATACCATTTTTTATGTTATTTTACATACATAAGCCCATTTCTGATATGAAACTCAGTATCTCTCCTTTTATAGGCTCAGCTACATGTAATGGATGTTCAATGTCTCCATTACATAAAACAAAAGTTCACTTCTTTTTCTAGTTAAAAAAAAAAGACTATCTGGAGCTAGATAGTCTGTTGCTGCTATGCAGACTCTGCTTCACCGGGTTGCCAGGGAACCCTCAACTTCACTTGCACCAAACTTTAGTTAATGCCATTTTACATACTGAGAAGGAGATAATCCAATATATCTACATCCTATACAATGGTTTAACAAAATGGAGAAGGAGGGTTGCCTTTTTCTTTTAAGATCACTAAAAAGTATCTGCCCCAAAATCTGCAACTACAATTCTAAAACATTATAAATATAATCTTATTTTGGTTATCACATTACCTCTAGCAGAAATTAGGGATTGTATTATTAATTCTGGGTCCTCACATGCCTACAAAAAATATTGATAAATTCGGAAGAAAGGTAGATGTATATCAGGGATATATCTAGCAATTTTTACTACTATGGATTATAGAGCTGTAGAGATTACTTAACATTATTTGTGTTTTATATTTTCCTACATTTAGCATATTTTTTTAATTTAAAAGTAAAATTAAATTTAATATATATATTTAAAAATTATTTCTCGTGATTTTAAGTTTAAATATAGCAAATATAATTGGTTACATTTGTCATAAATGCTTTTCTGGTCAGGACAGTGATAAATAGTGTTTAAATAAACAGATATTTAGTCAAATAACCTGTCTAAAATTCCAAATAGAGTTCACACTAACATTTCAAATAATTTTTTACATTTTTTCTATCTAACAAGTATTACCCAAATACCTGTTTGCATAACTTATTAAGAATGTAATATTTTCTGGCCAGGTGCAGTGGCTCACACCTGTAATCCCAGCACTTTGGGAGACTGAGGCGAGCAGATTACCTGAGGTCAGGAGTTTGAGACCAGACTGGCCAACATAGTGAAACCCCGTCTCTACTAATAATACAAAAATTAGCCGGGCATGGTGGTACATGCTTGTAATCCGAACTACTCAGAGGCTGGGGCAGGAGAATCACATGAACTCGGGAGGTGGAGGTTCCACTGAGCCGAGATCACACCAGTGCACTCTACCCTGAGCAACAAGAGTGAAACTCTGTCTCAAAAATAAAAAATAAATATAGTATTTTCTTTAACATAATAGGAAACAGCAAAAATATATCATATTTGATTTGTTAATGAAGATAATAAGAGCATATGATCCAGAAATCCCAGTTTGGAGCAAATATCCAAAGGAATTGAAATCAGGATATTGAAGAGGCATTTGTACTCTCTTGTTCCTTTCTGCATTACTTGCAATAATAAAAATAAAGAAACAACCTAAATGTCCATTAATGGATAAGTGGATAAAGAAAATGTGGGATATACATACAATGCAATGTTATTTGCAAGGAAATTCCTGTCATTTGTGGCAACATGGATGAACCTGGATGATATCATGCTAAGTGAAATAAACCAGACACAGAAAGAAAGATACTGTATGATCTTACTTACATGTGGAATATAAAACAGTCAAATTCATAGAAGTAGAGAGTAGAATGGTGGTGGTCAGAGGCTAGAGTAAGAGGGAAATGAGGAAGTAACTGTAAAAGGGTGCAAAGTTTCAGTTATGCAAGATAAATAAACTCTAGAGGTCTCTTATACAACGTTGTGCCCATAGCCAACAATACTACATTGTATATTTAACATTTGCTAAATTGGTCGATCTTATTTTAGGTGCTTTTTACCACACATACTTGCACACACATGCACACAAATGCTCACACATACACACAAAAATAATAATAATAATAGAAAATTGAGTGGGAGAAAAACTTTGGGAGGAAATGGACGCGTTTATGGTCTTCATGATGGTGATGATTTCACGGATGTACACATATCCCCAAACTAATCAGGATGTATACAGTAAGTAGGTACTGCTTTTTATATGTCAATTATACTCCAACAAAGGAGTTTAAAAATAAAAATAAAAATTTTTTTCTCACTAAAGTGTTTATAATAATTTAATACATTATTTTAAAGATTTTTGTATATCTCTATACATATATGTGAAAACAAATCTATATCTAACATCTCTTTATCTATCTATCCATCTATCATCTATCTATCCATCTTTGTTTCGGAGTATACTATATGAAGCAATATAATGAAATGCGGCATGATTTCTTGAAACATAAAATTCTGTATTAAACTATATTTATCAGGTTCTGTATACACATTCTTAAAAGCCGTCATATATATGTTTTAAAATATTTCTTCTTTTAAGCACTATTTAAGTGATTATTTTTGTCCATTTTGCATTGCTATAAAGGAGTACCTGAGACTGAGCAATTTATAAAGAAAAGAAAGATTAATTTGGCTCATGACTCTGCAGGCTGTACAAGAATGATTTTAGCATCTGTTCTACTCGGGATGAGTCTTCAGGAAGTTTATAATCAAGGCAAAAGGCAAAGGCGGAGCGCCAGCATATCACATGGTGAGAAGACACGAGAGAGAGAAGGTGCCAGGCTCTTTTAAACAACCAGATCTTACTTGAACTCATAGAGTGAGAACTCACTTATTACCATGAGAAGAGCATCAAGCCATTCATGAGGGATCCGCTCCTATGACCCAAACACCTTCCACTAGTCTTACCCACAACATTGGAGGTTACATTTCAACATGAGATTTGGAGAGGACAAAGCATCAAAACCACATTAGTGACTCTCATCTATAAGGCATTACTCTGTTCTGTGGTCATTAGGAAGAACTGTAAGATATTTTCTCTCTAGTGCACCCGTTATTTTTGCCTCTAGGTTGTCCTCTGTTTTTGTTCCACATGCCCAACAGCAGCGGAGAATACAGCAGTGACGCTGTTCTCAAGGTAACCAGGTTTATATTTTACCTGATTTTTTCTGCTTTCTCGAATTCCTTTCTCCTGATTATGTATTTGAACATACCAGATTGTTTCATACTGAAATATAATCTGGGCTTTTTAGTTTTACATTAAATTCAAACTTATTTGATCTTGACTATATATAAATACACATGTACAGTAATGTGAAAGAAGACTATAACAGTGTGTTAATAAATCTTAAATTATTTTGATTCCCTATACTTAAATAGTTGAGTGTGTACATTTTTGCATTCAGTTAAATTTAACATGTACTTTCGTAATATGGAAAGTGAAATATTACCATGCTGTGTGGGCCATATGTACTGGGAAATATATTTACCTCTCTGAGTAAATTTTAGTAGCAAGTATTTTGACTTCTGTACTATTGAGAAATTTAGACTTCACCTTATAACTCTGAAGTTAAGAGATTTCTATTAATATATCATATTCCAACATGATTTATTATACCAATATGTTTCATACATTGCATGAGATGGAATCAGGACAAAAGTAAATAAATACAACCTTTTTGAGTTGTGACTTTATTTCATTTTAACTTATTTTCATACCAAAAACATCATTCAAAGAAAGTATTACAAAGGATGACAAAATACATAAAATTGGCAGATGTCTTACACTAAAATAAAGTTGGTTTTCCCAGATCTGAATGGCTTTATGCTACTTGATATTCCCAATTGGTCCTGAAATAAACTCCACACCTTCCCTAATACTATATGAATGGCACTAATATTTTACGATATTAATATTTGAATGGTGATTTGGAAGGGAAAGGTCTCACTCACAGGTATTTTCTTGAAGGTATATCTATACTGTGTAATTTAACCTCATGACCGTTGACTAGACCGAAATGCATATCTGACTCAAAGCAAGCAATAATAATCTATATTCATAAAATTATTTGGACTGGTACCATTATCGGTCCATTATTAGCAAAAGATGTGAATTGACAATGAGGGGGTAAAAAAAGCAGAGATGAGAAAAAAATAATACTGCACTAATGTATGAGAAATTGATGAAATACTTTTTTATTTTCCCTGAAAGTTTCCTGGTTCTCAGATCCAGTTGCTTTTCCTGCCTTTGGGTTCCATGGCACCTCTATCAAGATAACAAACACTATCTTTATATAAATTAATTTGACAAGACATCTAAACTTGTAACTAAAGTCTTCAGTAGAGCTAGAACAAAATAAATTTGCTCTGGATTAGGGCCATCAATTACATTGCCCAGGAAATTTACAAAGATAAAACAGTTTATCACTGGAAGGTCATTGGGGATTTTCCTCTCTGGATATTCTTACAAATCTACATAAGTCACCTATAGCGAAACAGAGCTCTGATTATGGTGCTGGGATCAAGCTTTGTATCAGAATCACTAATGCAAAAGATTACATCCAATCTGAGTGTGAAATTGAGGATAAATTGTCTTTCTGTAAAACACCAAAATTGTAGACAGAGGTAAGATTCATTCAGCTCATCTGTCACAGACTTTCGTTTTTTTACCCTGGTCAGGGCTTGTTGAAGAACCAGACAAGACTAAAAAGTGTAAGCATTCTAATTAAATAATAAACCATAGGTACTCTGATAAGATCATCAATAAAAATCCAAGTACTGACTAGAAAGTAAAATGAGGTAGCAGGAACTGTTTTCCATTAGGTGAGAGCATGCCCTGTCTAATAGTGTTAACAGTGATGTATGTCTCCCAGTGATAGAATCTAGTGGCTTAGGAGAACAGCTTAAGCTGTTAGAAGCAAGCAGGCCACATCTCTAATGCTTTGCTGCCTAGAAATTCCTTCCACCAGGTACCCTAAGTCATTACTCTCAAGTTCAAACTTCCACAGATCCCTAGGACATCAACAGATGCAGCTGTTATTTGCTAAGACATAACAAAAGTGAGTTTTACTCCAGGTCCCAATAAGTTCCTCATTTCCATCTGATACCTCAACAGCCTAGACTTCATTGTTCATATCACTATCAGCATTTTGGTCACAACCATTTGACCATTTAACCAGTCTGTAAGAAGTTCCAAACTTTCCATCATCTTCCTTTTTCTGAGCTCTCGGCACTCTTACAAACTCTACCTGTTACCTAATTCCAAAGCTGCTTCCACATTTTCAGGTATCTCTATAGCAATGCATCACTTCTCGGTACCAATTTTCTGTATTAGTCATTTCTGGCATTGCTATAAAGAAATACTAGAGACTAGGTAATTTATAAAGGAAAGAAGTTTAATTGGCTCATGGTTCTGTAGGCTATACAGAAAACATGATGCCAGTATCTGTTGCATTTCTGGGGAGGCCTCAGCAAACTTACAATCATAGTGGAAGGCAAAGGGGGAGCAGGCATGTCATATGGCCAGAGCAGGAGCAAGAGAAGAGTGGAGGCTATCACAACACACACTTTTAAACAACAAGATCTCATGAGAATTCACTCACTATCTCGAGGACAGCATCAAAGAGATGCTGCTAAATTATTCATAGGAAATCTGCCCCCCTGATTCAATCACTTCCCACCAGGCCCCACCTCTGATACTGGGGATTGCATTTCCACATGAGATTTATGTGAAGACTCTCATCCAAACTATATCATTGAGGTAATGATAGTAGACTAAATTATAGGTACAAAAAAATATAATGGTTGTTCCCAAGACATGGGGAGTGGGAGACATTGGTAATTATTTTTTAATGACTATAGAGTTTCAGCTTTACAAGATCAAAAGTGTTATGGAGATATAGGGTAATTGGATATTACAAATGTATTTAATACAACTAGGCTTAATAATGAGAGTGGTAAATTTATATTACAACAACAAAATAAAAAGAAATAATATACCTGATGATTTTTAAAAGTTTACATATATACATATTATATGTGAAATTTTTAGCCGTATACCTAACACCTTTTCAATAACTAGTAAAATTAGTATATATAATTATTATAGAAAAGTGCTATGAATTCTTATTTTATTCGGAGTCCACTCAGAGTCTTTAAATTCCATGAAAGATACCAGAAGCATATTTGTTGCATAGAGAATAGAACAAACTTTACCCAACTTAGATGGCTTTTATGAATACCTTGATTCTAGCTACATGGCAGACATTTAGTTTTGTTATTTAAATTCAAAATTTAGTTAAGTAACACTGGTAACCATATAGCTGAGGGAGTGAAGGGCTGATGGGTAAAAATAAGACAGTAAAAGTATTTCAAATCATGCAGAAATCACATATTCAATTAGAATATACTGTGACTGCAAGTATGTAGCATAAAATGTTGAAATCACACACATATTCAGCTACATGTGTGATTCCACATTGGTATAATATCAAATAAGTTGACTTTGTCCCTGGTTCCCTGGAGGTAACTTCAAAATCCTTGAAGATTTTCTAATGATATGAGCGTTATTCGTCGTAGGCCCCTTAAACGAAATCTGAGATTAAAGTAATGAGATGACTAAGGATGGGTCACACCAGAAATAATAATTATGAGATTAGAAGTTTCACGCTTTTGAGCTAGATGATATCAGCCCTACCTCTGAGAAAGAAAGGAGGGATATTTTGTTCAATCATGTGGCCAGTGATTTAATTAATCATGGCTAAGTACTGAAACTCTAAGTATATAAAAACTTTGAACAACAAGACTCCAGTGAGCTTCCCGATACACATAAATGTTACAGGAGGATGACACATCCTGAGGACAAGAAACGCCACATTTGGTATCTTGCAAGATTTCACCCTATGAGTCCCTTTATTTGGCTTGTTCTGACGTGGACTATTTTTAACAAAACTGTAATCATAAGTTCAGTGATTCCCTGAGTTCTGTTAGCTGTTCCAGTAAGTTATCAAACCTGAGGTGATAGTGGGCACTGCTAAATTTCTAAAAAGTTGGTCAAAAGTGGTGCTTGCAGCTATCGTCTGAAGTAAGGATAAACAGTCTTATGGAACTCTGCCATAACCTAAGTCTGTGCCAGCTCCAAGTAGTTACTGTACATACTGCATTGCAAACACTGAAAAAATGTTCCTAAGTGTAAGCATCTCACAGATATGTCAGAAAAGACAATATAAATTTTTAATTTTTAATTTTTTAATTTTTCATGAAATAAGTAACCATAATAACTTTTCAAAGGCAATATTTCACAGACAGTAAAATTATATATTTTAAATTACACACGTAGTAGTATCAAAACTTGAGATTTGTTGAAATATGTTTTTTCTGATTCTCCTGAGAATAGTTGCAGGACCAGAAATTATCTATAGCAATATTTTGAAATAAAGTAAAAATTAATGAGCTTTTTCAGAACAACTTTTTAGAAATATGTAAAATAAAGTGTATATCATTTTAGTAACAACTCTAAAGTATTGACAGCCAAGGTGGCAGGTAAATTGCTAGTGTGTCTGAGAATTCCTAACATTATAACCCGGTTAGAATTTACCATTAACAATAAATACGTTATATGCTACTGATACGAATATTTGCTGTTTAATCAATACAAGATTTAGAAGTTTGATTTGAAATTGTTTCATTTGAGAGGAAAGACAGTTTTAGACAGTCCATATTTTAATATATAAAATATAAAATTGTATTCTCATTTTTAAATCTTTTTCAGCTCAATATTCTGTAACGTGTTTTTCTTCTTAAGTAAAAAAATTCCTTTCCTTAATGAAACTAAAAGTTATTTCCTAGCTGTCTATATATCTATCCCAGATGTTCAACAATTGGCAGGAGATTCTTGTCATGTAGAAATGAAGGTTGAATTTGGTGATGGTATTATTATTTATAAATTCAAATAAAGGCTGAATGCAAGTATTATATGAATAATTGGTACTAACAATAAGTAATAATAACAAGTTTTATTAAAATATTAAAAAAGAGCTATTTGTTAAGTGTGAGAACATTCATAGGGTCTTACAATTTTTATGGAGATTAATATTGCTAATTTTTCTGTTTTATATAAAAGGATAAATTAATGTTTAATAGTAAATTATTTTACGAGAGCAAGTATTTGTTTTTTGTAAGAATACATAAGCGAACATAAAAATGAAATAGTATGTGTAAAAAATCTAGAAAACATAAATTATGAATTAAATGAACTAGAGGAAAGTCGATTGAGGGTCATCATTGTGGCTTGACCAAATAAAGTAGAGAATCCAGCTCAAATGCTCTTATTCCACTCCCAGGTATCTTGGCAGCATTTAAGAAACATAAAATAGATAAAATGAGACTTACTGCTTGAGGAAGCTTTAGGATATTGCTGGGCTCTTGCTTCCTCTACTGATGCAGGTCAATTCTAGGTTAATTATAAATTCCATGTCAGTTATAAATCTTATAGTTCTATATCCACATGGCCTTTCCCCTTCTATATCTTGTCATCACTGCTTGGAAAGGACAATTTCATGAGAATTGTAGAAACTTACTTTGCTGACTCTGTGCATGAGCTGAACTCAAAGTATTCTGTTGCTTTATTTGCTCTTCTTTGTCCTCTTTTATTGAAGAGAACAACAGTAGAGCAAATAATAGGCACCAGAAGGGTTTCAGAGTTCAAAAATTTGGAGAATGTAGTAAGACAATGCCATGTAAATTCTGTATTACGTAACATTTCTGGCAGGGTCAGGGGCAGCATCCTGTAATCTAATCTATTGATAGTTTTTAGTAAAATATGTGAACATTTACGCAAACTAGAATAAATAAAGAGACTATGAATAACTTTATGATTTTTCAAGGCTGCCTTTGTCTCTAAATGAGTTTTGCCAAATTTTTATTTTTTATATATTTTGGATTTCAGAATTTCGGTGAAATTATTATGTAATTGTACTACATTTTAAATTTATTATTATTTATTTTTTATAATTACCTCATGACTGAAGATTTTTGTTTTTTTGTTTTGTTTTGTTTTGTTTTTGAGACAAAGCCTCGCTCTGTTGCCCAGGCTGGAGTGCAGTGGCTGGATCTCGGCTTGCTGCAAGCTCCGCCTGCCAGCTTCACGCCATTCTCCCGCCTCAGCCTCCCGAGTAGCTGGGACGACAGGCGACCGCCATCACGCCTGGCTAATTTTGTTTTTGTATTTTTAGTAGAGACGGGGTTTCACTGTGTTAGCCAGGATGGTCTCGATCTCCTGACCTCGTGATCTGCCCACCTCGGCCTCCCAAAGTGCTGGTATTACAGGAGTGAGCCACCGCGCCCGGCCAAGTGAAGTTTTATTATCACTTGTTGAGAAGTTTACAGACTTACCTAGAGTCATACAGCTACTAAATTGTCATGTAAGATTTAAAACCGTCTGACTTGAAAGCATATTGCATCAGCAACTGAGCTATACTATTTTGCAATACGACTGAGACCTGAATGTATTTAAGAATATGCATGTGACAGACAGAACCAAAAAGTGAATTTAGGAAAATAGTATATGGTTTCAGCAGAAATATTCTTTCAGTTGACAGACAATAGGCAAAGTTATTATTCAGTGATAAATTCTACTATTTTCTGTGTCAATATGTATTACAATTACCAAAGACCACCAAAATATGTGGTTTTTAGCTTGGTTCATCTTCAGGTCTCATGATTAAATATGAGAGTGTGGAACTTAGAGAAGATTCTCCACTAGTAGATAAGCGGAGTTGTAAAACAAGGTAGAAATGTGTACTAGAACTTGACTTAATTGGAAGCCACTGTCAGTGGCCCATTAATATATCGTGGAAGGCTTTAGCTAAATGGGAAGGAAGGTGAAGAGTTTAAATGAGGCTGAAAATTATTAAAAGGTGTATGCATTGGCCTAATATATGGGTATGTTTGAATATGTTTGGCTTATTCTGGAAGATTGTATATCCTTATGGAGAGTCTAGATTTTAGGAAACATAAACATTCTAGACACTGCTCTAGGTAAAATAGTATGGTTACAAGCATACACTAGAAGTTAATCAACACCCTCAAATCAAAGTTCACTAGTAACATATCTCTAATAGATTACAGTTCAGCATATTGATTCTTCACAATGAGGAAGAATGTGCAACATAGACAGTCGGGGGGTATCATTGAGAAGATACTTGAAAGTACTTATAGGATTTAAACTTATGTTAGATTATTTGAGGAAGGGTTCAAAAAAGCAGCCCTTTGATTTCGATTCGATGCTATCAGATTAAGGGAATAATTTGGTTCCCTGATTACATCTTATCTAAATAGTTGGTAGAATGAAACTAAGCTAAAGCTGCAATAGGTAACAGGTCTGCAGTCACTCATGTTAGCCAGGATAGGGAAAACGGTTTTTTTTGTCTGTTTTTTTGTTTTTTGTTTCTTTTTGCTTGTTTTTTGAACAATGTTCTTGCTTCTCTGAGTTCAGGCATTATTACAGAGTGCTTTTGTTTTTTTCTTAATCTGTCATGGTCACACAGTTATTATTTTGTGAACACTGAATTAGTGTTCAGTGAAAATGTTTATATTGAAAGAACACCAAGACCTAGCTGTAAGTATAGCTCTTAGCAACAAGGTTTAACTGATAGATACCAAGCCATTCTGGCCATCAGGGACTGCTGTTCTATTCCTCAAACTAAAGAAAGATAGCTAGAGTTTAAAAGGATAACATGATTTTGAGGGGAAGCAAGTGGACTCTACTATCAGCAAAGACATAGAAATAAGTGTACCTACTTGGTGCTATTGAGAAATGAGAGCATATGCTTGGTGCTATTGAGTCTTAAGTAGACTCTCACCAAGCATGTGCTCTTGGTGCTATTGAGAGTCTACTTAAGACTCAATAGCACCAAGCATGTGCTCTCATTTCTAGCCTTTCAGGACTCTGAAGAGTTACTTCAAAGTTAGTATAAGCTATTCTATTGATTTTGATATCAGGAAATATGCTATGCTGTCCAAGTTCTAGGATGTCACTTTATGGATAAAGAAATGTGGGAACACATGTTAATTTTATTGTATTTTTAAGCGTTCTTACAAAACCATAAAGGACACACTATTTTCATTAAAAATTTTTACTCCATATTTAAAGTAGAAAACATGATGTTATGGGATACATATAGATAGTAAAAAGATTATTATAGTGAAGCAAATTAATATATTAATCATACCACATAGTTATTCATTTTTTTTTGTGTGGCAAGAGAAGATTATTAAAAGTCTACTCATTTAGTGTAAATACCAAATACAGTACAATTTTATTACCTACAGTCCTCATGTTGCAAAAGTCATTATAGGAAACAGTATGGACATTTCTAAAGAAATGAGAGAAATGAGAAACAGAACTACTATATGACCTAGCAATGCCTCTGTTGGGCATACACTGGCAGCAGCAGCCAGTCTGGAGCGGCCACTAAGTGGACACTGGCTGAAGTTGGGGAGGCACGACAGGGGCTGTGCACTCCATGGAGCCTGCAGGAGCCAGGAACAAGCAGTTGCCCTGCGCCCTTCCAAGTTGTGGGGGCAGGAACCCCACCCTCCCAGATGCAGCTGTAGCCACCCAGTCAGACCTAGGAGGCTCCCCTGAACCTGCAGGCTCAGAAGTGCCTCCTCCTGCTGCCTGGCCTCCCCCTGCTGCAGGTGCCTGCTTGGATTTCAGAGCAAAATTGTGGAGCCTAGGCATTATCATGACTAGGCCAGGTGTGTGTGCACTCAGTCCCATGCTGACACTCCAGCCCCCTGCTGCCTCAGCCTCCTTCGGACTTTGGGCACTGATGAGCACGTGAGGGAAGCCAAAGTGGGTAGGCTGAGGTCAGCTCAGCAAGGGTCCGCAGGCACTCCTCAGCATGAACATCTGGGAGTTGTGGATGACATATAGATGGCAGCAGGAGGCAGACAGTCTCTGGGGTAGAAAGGAGTGGGTCCCTGGTGAAGCTCTACTTTCAAGCCAGGGATGGCCTGAAGCCAGAGGTCTGGGCTGTCAGTTCTGGGTGGAGTTCCCTGACAGCATTGAGAACTTATGGTGCTTTTTCTGGGCCCATACATGGCCACCCATGAACCAATCAATATGCACCTCCTTCCTTCTCATCCCATAAAAACTCAGGACTCAGACAAACTTGGGCAGGCATCAGGTCTAACTGCCTGTGGATAGGAGCTACCCACTCTGAGTCTCCTCTCAGCTGACAGCAGCACAGACCTGGGATGACTGGCCTGCAGATAGTAGCTATCCACTCCAGGTCTCCTCTCCTCTGAGGGATGCACACTCATTGGGATGACCTGCCTGCAGATAGGAGCTACCCACTCTGGGCACCCTCACTGCTGAGAGCTGCACTCACCAGGACAACCTGCCTGCTGAAAAGAGCTACCCACTTCAGGTCTCCTGAGAGCTGTACTGTTACTCAATAAGGCACCTCTCTGCCTAGCTCACCCTCCAGTTGGCCACATACCTCATTCTTCCTGGACGAGGGACAAGAACTTGGGACACACCAAATCATGAGACTGAAAGAGCTGTAACACAAACAGGGCTGAAACACACTCCCCGCTAGCCACATTGCGGGTGACAAGAAGGAGAGAAGAGCTGTGACCCTTGGGGGAGCCCAGACATAGGGACTCCCCGAGCCACATCTGTGACATCCTCTTTGATGCTCTGTGGTTTCTGGCATCTGCAAGCTTCCAGGCACCACCACATGCCTCTCATCCAGACATGGGTACCCAGAGTGGGAGCCGATTGTGGTGCATGAGACTCAGCAACAGGCTTGCACAGACAGCGCTTCTGTTAGAATGTAGATCTGCCCACCCTGCCAGCAGCAGAAGCAACGCCCTGCACTCACTTGCTCATGCACTCCTTGCCTGTCTGCACCTGGCTTCCCCTTGGCAGTCTTGATGTCCAGGCTGGTAATGCTAGCTGAGCACAGCCTACCAGGCCCAGTCAGTGGAACAAAATTTGGACAAAGGTATCACTGGCCATAGAAGTTTACAGCTGGAAAAGCAAGTCCCTAAGGATCCTGTGACAATATTACCATGCCATGTGAGATATCTGTACTTCTGTTTTCCTTGTGGCATTATTCACAGTATCCAAGACATGGAACCAACCAAACACTGACATGTGTATCAGTTTTTTATTTCTGTCGTATATCTCTTTGTAGTATAAAGAAGTACATGCTAATGGGTAATAAATGAGTTTTGTCATCAAATTTTCGGAGTTCAGATTAGGACTCCTCAATGTACTATCTCCATAATCTACTAATATGGCAAATTTAATTTTAAGCCTATGTCATGTCATCTATAATATAGTAAAAAAAATAGTAACCATTTCATAGGGTTGATTTCAGGAATAATATAGTACTTAGAATTGATTAACTAATGTCTGTTTATATTATTATCTCTGTAATTATTTTCACATTTAAAAATTAAAAAATCCAATATCCATTATCCATTTTAACTTATATTTCAAAATAAAGAATCATAGAGAAAAACATCTTAAAATCAAATAGCAAGTATGATGGCCAAAACTAAAAAATTAACATGAGCCTCCAACAAAATCAAATGATCCTCACACTCACAAATTTCCCCACTATGAAAAGTGACAACTAGGGCCATGGCCTCCTTACAGAGACAGCCATGTCAGATTCCTAACTCCATTTACAGAGAAGAGAGGCTGAGTTGTATCCTAGTGAAGGAGTTTTTCTTATCATCCTTCACCTCAGAGAGAATTGAAACTTTGGGTTTTAAAAATCATAGTAAGTCACTACCTATATTTTCTTTCTAAATTGGAGAAATTGTGTGAATGTGGGACGGAAGTGATATCAGGTTACTTTGGGACACAAAAGTTTGAAACTGAAAACATCACTCAAAATTATATTCAATTAAAGTGTGTGACTATAGAACATAATATTCAAACTAACAATCATATCTAAATATCACAAATAAAAACAAACCACGGGAATATTCCCAGAAGTGTCTGGGGAAATAGCAGACAATTTATGACAATCAAGTAAGTAACTTGATTACCAAAGCAACAAAAAGCATTTAATGATTCCGGAGGAGAAGGAAAACACAAATAACATAGTTTTGGCAAAAGGAGAAACTAGATGTTTTTTCCATTAATACGCTGAATTGATAAAATGGTTTTTAGATAAAATTTCATAAGAATTTCAGAAATAAAATTCAGATAAATAAAAACTAGAATTTTTTTTAATAAAAGGAAAAGAAGGTTCAGGAAAATCATACTAGTAAGAGCAAAAACCGAACTTCAGGCATGGATACGTTCTTTAACAGAGTGACTTATTCTGCATACTTATTCAGGGACATATCTGAAATAGTCTATTTTCATGATTGAATGGCCTCAGAGTCACTGAGTTTCCAAGCTTATTGGTTGCAATCTTTTTCTTTTTCTGTGAAGGTCATTGTCTTAAATATACTGCATACAAATCTTACCCCTTGTACAAATGCCCAGTTTTTGTTCTCATCACAGCACATTCCTCAATTTAAAGTAGACCAAAATATATGAGTACAATACATAAATATATCTGGCTTTTATTTCTGTACAATACTCAAATCCTAGTCAGTTACAAAGACCTGAGCTTGTGAATTCCCTGCAGTTCTTTTCTCCTAACCTTGCTCCTACTCTTGTGCTTTTTGATCAGTAAATTACACTTACTGTCCTCCCATTGCTCTGTTCAGAAATAAGATGTCATTCTTTAAAAGGACAGTTATAAGTGACTCTGTTAAAATTTTAACTCATGTAGGCTGGGCACGGTGGCTCACACTTGTAATCCCAGCACTTTGGGAGGCCGAGGCGGGCGGATCACGAGGTCAGGAGATCGAGACCACGGTGAAACCCCGTCTCTACTAAAATTACAAAAAATTAGCCGGGCGTGGTGGCGGGCGCCTGTAGTCCCAGCTACTCGGAGAGGCTGAGGCAGGAGAATGGCGCGAACCCGGGAGGCGGAGCTTGCAGTGAGCCGAGATTGCGCCTCTGCACTCCAGCCTGGGTGACAGAGCAAGACTCCGTCTCAAAAAAAAAAAAAACAACAAAAAAAATTTAACTCATGTAATGTCATTCCCCTTCTCAATACTGTCAAATAAATTATTATCTCACTTAAATTTCAAATTTCTTATTTTGGCTAACAGGGCCCTACATGCCCTGGCTCTTGGCTGCTCTCTGTGTTCACTTCTTACCACCCTCCAAGTCGTTCTTTCCAATGTAACCACATTGGCCTCCTTTCATTTCTCAAACATACCCTGAGCCTTTGCATTTTCTCTTTCCTTGTCAGCCACATGGCTTGCTTCCTCACTTAAAAACAGTATACACTTTACAGAAAGGCCTTTATTCACCTTATTTCAAACAGTACCTCTATAATGCTATCTACTTACTTTGCATCATTTCTATTCGACTTGGAAGGATTTAAAAGCAGATGTATAAATCTCCATCTTCTTGCTTTGTATGGGAGCTCATGAAAAGGTTTATTGATGAAGTTTCCTGATAAATATTTAACAACTATTTCTGAAACAAGGCAAAAAGAAAGTCTTAATAGCATTTGCTGATTTCATGACTTCTAGTGGTATACCA
The DNA here is from genome assembly GCF_009828535.3 of Hylobates moloch. Classification (NCBI taxonomy): domain Eukaryota; kingdom Metazoa; phylum Chordata; class Mammalia; order Primates; family Hylobatidae; genus Hylobates; species Hylobates moloch. The sequence goes on from NW_026652278.1 coordinate 52,302,750, forward strand.
AAATTATGTCACTGAGTGTGAATTTGGGAAGAGATGCCAACAATAGATCTGCGAGTTAGCACAGGTCAGCAGCTCCAGTCCAAAATGAAACCATCACATCAAAGTAGCTTGAAAGGTTGGAACAACTAACTCATGACTTAGGGCTTCTGTAGAGAGTCTGTAGTGGTGTTTGTAGGAGCAAGAAATAAACTACTGTCTCTAAGCCACTGCAATATAGATGTTCTTGCTATTGTAAAACAAACTAGCCTATCTCCACGTATACAAATATGTTTCAGGGCTGGGGGCATCAACCTGGCTCCAAGATTTCTAGTAGTGATGCAAATGGGATTTTTACGTAATTCACAGGCATTATGATAAAAATACACAGATAGCTTAGGAGAACAATTTCTATATATGGTAAGAAAATTGGTAGAAATTCTCCTGAAAATCTTCAATTAAGTGGAAAATATATAATATAATAAAAATAATAACCATTATTTGTTGCTGTTTACTGTAAGGTGTTCTAAGTACTTTATGGGCTTATTTCAACATTTTTATTCAACAAACCTTACAGGAATATGCTTTATTACCTATAATTACTTCTATTAAAAATGAGTTTTAGTGTTAAGAATTTTACTCATGCTCAGGCAGCTAGTAAGGGGTTGTCGACTTTTAAAATTTGTTTTCTTTTTTAAATGTCTTCGTTTTGCTATAGAAAATGGAAAACAAAATGTATATGACTTCTCTCTTTCATCAAAGAAGTTATAAAATGAGAATTGTTCATTCTCTAAAAGCAGGGATTCAGAATTAATTAAAATATAAATCAAGGCACTTGGAACTAAAATATGTTGTTATTCAGATTCTTTATTATAAATCATTTTTTCCTGATAAGAGAAGCTAAGAATACCAAATATTTACCACCTAGATTGTTAAATAATGAACCTACCTGCTAACTAATCAGAATAGACAAAAAATTAAAATCATTTCATTATTATATATGTAGCCATTTTTTTCAGTTACTTTTCTGCAACTGCTCAAAAACATATTTTTACATCATTAAACATCTGCAGAAACATCAGAAATCTATTCCTTAAACTTAAACATAAGAGAATTACTTCAATAAAAATGTTTTTAGAGGAAATATTATTATTTCATATACACTTACATTGTATATTGCCAAAAAATTTTTGTCTCCATTTTTTTTCTCCAAAATGCTGCTAAGGAAAAAAAGAAAAAAAAAACTTTTTCTTCTTTGTCTGCTCTGATTTATTATCTCTTTGGGCAAAAATTGAATGGCATAAATTATTTAAAGAAATAAAATATATGAAAGTGCTTTTGATCTTTTTACACACAAACATTTAAACAAAGCCTTAAATGTAACAGTAAATAGACAGAATTTAAATACCAATTTCTTATTCCAGAGCACATGGTCTTAACCACCAAAAATTGTTTGCATGTTTTTGTGTCTCTAACTGTTTTAATAAATGTCAAAGTTTGACCAACCTGGACTGTTTCTGTTATCTTCAGTAAAACTAAAAACTGAAAATGATCATCACAACTCTTTTTTTATTATTTTATTTTATTTTTTAATTTTTTGAGAAAGAGTCTTGCTCTGTCACCCAGGCTGGAGTGACATATATTACATGAATATAATTACTTCATAGTTATATTTCTTTAAAAGTTGGAGGAAGAAAACTTACCTTATATCTTTTTATTATTTTCTTACATATTGTCTTTTTTAATATAAAATAGAAATTCTAGAGAAATTATAGGAAGAAGGTAAAACTCACTTATCTTGTTCAGAGGTATTAATCAGTTTGCTGTTTACTTAGATGATGATTGATCAGATGAATTGCAAATCAGACAAAATACCATTCTCTTCTCACATATTTGAATAGAATCCAATTTATTTAGCACTACCTCATCAAATGAGTACCAGGGAAATTTACTGTTAAATAACGATTAACTTGTTGGGAAAGACCTTGGATTTTTGGAGACAATCTTCTGACTAAATTCCTTAGCTAGTCTTGGCTCTGATATGCTTCCAATTTGGACATTACTAGAGATTGTTACCTTTGTAAAGAATGTAAAGGATGAGTAGCTCCACTTGCTCCAGGGCACTCAAAGATTTCTTAGAACAGAAACGGAAGACTTTTTATTCTGATTTCTTTGAGATTTTTTTCAGATTTATAAAATTGTGATAAAAACTGGGTGGGTCACTATGATTCAGCTGATGTGTGGTCTTTGAGTGGAACTCTAGATAACCTTTATGAAAATGGAAAAACCAGAAGGTGGATTACCTTTAAACAAAACCCAACAGTAATCAGCATTACTTAAGGAAAAGGTTAACACACACACAAAAACATGCTCATTACATATCTGCGAACTTTTGACTTTTTAACTCTCTTTTGAATTTTCCAATGTATTCCCACACTTGCAGCATTTCAGCTTTACATTGTTTTGTTTTTTAAAGTAGAATTTAAAAATTTTTCGATTTCAATTGTTGGTTGCCATTACACAGAAAAAATAATTTTCTTATATTGACCTTGTGTTTTCTGATCTTGCTAAATTCAATTAGTAGTTCTATGTTTCTTTTTTAGATTCATTGAAATTTTTTCACAAATAATCATGTCATTTAAGAATAGAGACAGTTAACTTTTGCTTTTTAATCTTTATGTCATTTATTAGTTTTTCTTGCCCTATTACCCAAGCAAAGTTCTCCAGTGAAATTTAAATGAAGATCAGAATACCAAACATTTTTGCATTGTTCACAATGTTAGGGAAAAGAATCAATATTTCACCATTAAACATGATTAGTTATAGCATTTTCCTAGATGCCTCTTATCTGACTGAGGTTCTTCCCTTCTATTTCATGTTTTCTGAGATTCTTCTTAATGAATAATTGCTGTTTTTCTTTTCAAATTTATTTTATATATCTATTGAGATGGTTATTTAATTTTCATCATTTTTGTATTTATCTAAAATATTTAATTGATTTCAAAATCTTAAACTAACCTCAAATTCCTGAGAAAAAATTTTACTTATTTTGAGGGATTTCTTTTACAATGATGCGGTTAATTTGTTTATGGTTTAGAATATTTTGCATTCTTAATGATGTTTGCCTCAGGACTTTGGGTCTGCAGCTTTTTTGAAATGCTTTGTTAGGTTTTGTCAATGACTTATGTTAGCCTCTTAAAGCTAGTTAGGGTGAGTTCTTTTCTGTTCTCTTTTCAGAATTACTTTGTGTAAGATTGGTGTTATTTCTCCTATTCATAAATGATAAAATTTACTATTAAAACTATTTGGTCTAGGAGATCCCTATGTGGAAAATTTTTTATTGTAACATCAATTGCTTTAATAGATACAGAGCTATTGAGACTTTTTATTTCATCTTGAGAATATTATTTCATTAGAACTTCTGTACTTCTAGTTGGTTACATTTGTAGTAACATTATAAAATCTACAGTGATATCCTCATTTTATTACCCATATTGGTAAATTTTGTCTTACCCCTTCATTTATTGACTAGTAAAGAAAAACAAGTTTTGTCTTTGCCAACGTTCTGTATTGCTTGTTTCTATTTTTTAATAATTTATCTTCTTATCTTTCTTATATTTTTCCTTCTAATTACTTGGAGATTAGCTTTTAATGTTTATATCACTTATTTCTTTGATTCTAATATAACCAAACAAAATTGTCCATTCTCTTCCAAACACTGCTTTAGCTCTGTCCCAAAAAGTTTGAAATCCATCTACATTTGTCTGTCTTGGTGAACATTCATAAGAACCTGAAAAAAAAAGTGTGTAAACTGCCATTTTGAATGTTGTGTTCTATAAATCACAATTAAATTAATGTAGTTGATAGTATCATTAGTTTCTCTTATATACTTTCTAATATTTTGTCCAGTAATTCTAGTGTGTTAGACAATTGTAACTATATTTGCCTATTTTCCCTTTAGTCAGATGAGACAGGAGCTGAAGTCACAGAGAATTAAAGCATGCTCTCAACTCACCCTCACTGGAGGAAGACACATAGAAAGCTTAAGAATGCAGGCAGAATTCAGGAGCAAAACCAGCCTTCACCTGACAGCTAACAAGGAAATGTGGACATTTGCCCTACAATCATAAGGAAATAAATATGGTCAACTACTTGAATGAGCTGGGAAGTTGATTCTTGCCCTCAGCCTCCGGTAAAGATTGTAGTCCTTCTAAAACATTGATTTTAATATTTTTAGATTGTAAGCAGTAGATCCAGTTGAGTCCACTCAGACTTCTGACCTACAGAAAGTGTGAGATAATACGTTTCTGTTGTTTTAAGCCAGTAGGTTTACAGCAATTTGTTATAGCAACATTGGAAAACATACAGATTTTGATGTGGAGAAATTTTAAAAATCTGAAAATTAAGATAATGAGGTAAATTAATGCAAAAACAAAAATGCCTATGCAACTTGGGGTCTTGGAATAAAGAAATGAAAACAGAGGAAAAGAAATACTTTAACAAGATATTAGATTATAAAAAAGTTAAGACCAAATGGAATATAATATTTTGAAATGCATACAAGACCAAATTAATAAATCAAGATCTAAACACAAAGAAAATCTTATAACTACTAGTTTAAATAATGCATTCACTGCTTTGGGTTAAACCTTTAATGACATGGCAACTGATCAGAATTAGATACTGCATTACATTAGAGTATCTTTGAGATTGCATCTCCTAACATGTAGATGTCAGGAGGCTCTTACTTGTTTAACAGATTATGTTTTGGGCATAGAAAGCCAAAAGGCTCTCTCCAGAACACAACTTGTACTTCTTATTTTCATTTTATTTTTACATATTCAGGCTTTGTCCTAGAGTATTATCCTTTTACAGGTAATAGTTCATTATCACTTCAATATTACGTTTTCTAACCTAAATACTGGGAGAGAATAGGTACTACCGGGAAGAAAATTTCTACGTGACACAGGAACCCTATATTTATGCTTAATTGAACTAAATCAAAGTTATTTTCAATTAATTAGTTCTTGTATGAATGAATATTCTACCATTATGCCAATAGGCAGAACAATTTTGCAGCGGTGCTTTGGGAATATTAAGAGTGAAGAAAATGGCATTTCTTCTTGCCAGAGGTTGTTTCCATTAAAAATGGCTCACTTTTAGTTTTAAATTGGTTTCATTTATTGAAATATGACTTATTCTTTTTAAAATCAAACAGACTTCTAGAGTAACTCCCTTGATAGGCAGAATAGCTAAAGAGCTATGAAAATGGGTGCTGGAGCCAGACTATACAGGTTTGAATCCTAACTATATAATCATCTGTGTAACAATGGGCTATTCACCTCCTCTTGCTTGTTTCCTCTTATACAAAATGGAGACAATAGTAGCATCTACTTTACAGAGTTGCTGTGAGGATTAAATGAAATAACAGAACATGCAAAGTTAACATAGCATGCTTTCATTAAAATTAATTATTACAATCATTCTTTCAGAAATTTTCCTTTTTTATTTGAATCATCCATCTAAAAACTTATGGTGTAGTCTCATCCAACCCCTTTCAAAAGCTACATTTCATAATTATCACTAATCCTTCAAGTGGCCCGTGCAAGCTGATGAAACCCATTGATCTCTAAACAGAACTAGTTCATTGTTCTTTCTTGCCTTTATAAATGCCTTTGACTCTATCTTCAATTTCCTTCTTTTCTCCACCTACCTGTGTTCTATTCTTATTAGTCTTAAGTTTAAAAAAAAAAATCTAATTTTCGTGAAAGCCTTTCCTAATTCTCTCTCTCTAACCCAGGTCCCCTCAACATGTGAATTTTATATAGTTACATCAGTTTTATCCCCTTTAATTAAATTTTATATTCTTGAAAGAACAGATTTATTTATTTTACTTTACCACATCATCTTAGGCAGTGCTTCCCAAACTTTTGGCACCAGGGACTTCTTTTGTGGAAGACAATTTTTCCAGGGACAGGGGTGGTGGGGGGATGGCTTTAGGATGAAACTGTTCCACCTCAGATCATCAGGCATTAGTTAGATTCTCATAAGGAGCCTGCAACCCAGACCCCTTGCAGCATAGTTCACTATAGGGATTGTAGTTTTATGAGAATCTAATGCTACTGCTGATGTGAGAGGAGGCGGATCTCAGACAGCAATGCTTGCTTGCCCCCTGCTGCTCACCTCCTGCCATCCCAGCCAGTTCCTAACAGGTCATGGATCAGTACCCCCTGTGGTTCTCTGGTTGGGAACGCCTGCTCTTAGGTATTTCTTACAGGTGCTAAATTAATAAAAATACATGGTAGAAACTTTCTGATTTCTTATATAAAATGCCTTAGCATTATATGTATGGAAAATGCGATCCACAATGTTTATTCTTTGTTGATATCACAATTGCCTTTTGAAATGTTATATTCTCATTAACATCTCTAAACACTTTCCTCTAGTAATAGTGAAAACAAATCATTGAACCTTGGAAAGTGCACAAAATATTATATATTTTATTTTTAGGTAAGATTAGAAACGCCAAAAAGGCTATTTCTCCTAAACATCTGGTTGTTTGTGGTCCAGAGTCCATCTCAGAACTATAAGATGAACATTGTTTTCATCACTTTCGGGCCTATTTACTCTATCAACCATCAGTTAATACTCTACAATTTAATGGATATCCCGCTAGCAATTAAAATAAATAAAACATGGCTTAGTTAACTGCTTATATTGGGTCTCATATGTCCTTCACATTGCTAGAAAGCATCATTTGCATTTTAGGGAGTTTCTCTTTCATAAATTGCCCCCCTTGGGTAAAGTCTGAATGGCTTTTCAGTTGATACCTTATTCTCCTAATACCTCATTCCTATTGTTAATGAAGTTGAATGTCTAATCTCAGACTTATTTTTAACATTGTCAATGTTGCATCAAAAAATGTTTATAAGAGCAATGGAGGATAAAGTGCCTGCATTTCCAAGTAGAAAATTGTCTCTATTTTATCTATCAGTTTAGTTCTAGAAAATAAGTTAATCAGAAATTGTAAAATCTGTTGTGAGATAAGGTCATCAGCTTTACCTTGTTAACTTAATGACTATAAAATTATAGCTGTGTTAAAATGTTTTATTTACTCATGTCCAATAAAGGTAGACATTTAAAATAATTGAAATGATTGGGCATATTACATTAAAGGTTTTGGGAAGTTTGACATTCCTCAGCAAATTATTATAGCATATGGTCCAGGTCTTTGTGTCCATATATATATCATATTCAAGTGCACATATTTTTGACCACCTATTATCTGCTGAATGTATGCCAGGGACTGAGAAAACAAAAGAAAATTACATGTTTTTCAGAAACTTCTTGTCTAAAAGGGAGATAAATAAGTGTAAGTATGTGCTATGATAAAGGTTAAGGTCTGGTTAAAACAGGAAGAACATAGCCTAGTTAGAAAGATAAGGAAATATTTCTCAGTGATGAGCTGAGTTTAGAAGTAAAATTTCCAAAGCTACATTCATGGACATATTTCTGTTCTCTTCATAAGGTCTCTAAATTCCCCAAGTCAATGATTATATGAATTGTGCTCAATAATGGTTTACTCAATATGCCTTTGCTATACCTCCTTTAGTCGCAACAGTGCTTAGGGAATCAAGAGGACTAATTAGACTCTGAATCTCATAAAGTGTTATGGTGGTAAATTTGCTTTATGAAAAAATACCTCCACATTAATTTTATTCATAAGTGCTTGCCTGTAACTATATGTATCTCATCCTTCTTAATTTCTATTTATATTGTTAATATACAAAAATACATTAGTGCAATGGTACAATAGTGTAATGGTACAATTAGTGCAATGTACAATATACAAATAAATAAAATATGTAGATTGGTGTCTGCTGATTTTAACTCAAAAGGATATTAACTAAAAAAGATAACACCAGTTTAAATATAAAAACACTTCTCAAACCACTTCAAATTTCTTTTGCTAATAATATGTAAATTTCCTGAACGTTCTTCAGTTTCCAGGACTCAAAATAATGTAATGATAAATACATTACTATATACCTAAATTGTGCTAGAAAATTACTATGATCCAGGCACTGTACTACGAGCTCTACTAAGAAATCATTTCTCCCCTACAATTCTATGAAGCATATGGTATTATTAGGCCATATTTAGAGATGAAAAAGTTGAGTCCTAACTTGTTTAATATTAACCAGCTTTTAGTGGCTCAGCTTTGAGATCAAGTTCTTACCAGGCTTCACAGCCTGGCCTCTTACCAAAAATCTTAAATTGGCCATGTTTTATGTAAGAAATGTGAAATACATTCACTCTTAACCATTTCCTTTTCTGTCCTGTGGCTGTAACATTAAGGTATTCTATCAATGAAAAGCATTTAAATAAGAATACTGAAATGGATGATTATGTAGGTAAGACTCTGTTGCCTTCAGGAACATGTAACTCTTTGTGAGGATTCCTAGTATAAGTTGAAAAAGTAGATAAGATGGAAACCTAAAAGCCTCCTCTATTTTGCCAAATCCATTCCAATTTTATTTTTACATAGTTGCAAATATGTAAATTTAGAAATTTAAAACACCAAATATTATAACATAGCCTTTTACAGAATGAATGAATAATGAAATAATAAATCAATGAGACCTAACACAAAAGTTCACTGTTCTCCAATCCTTCTACTTGCTTTATTTTGTTAGATCTTTCTCTAGGCAGTGCCACAGACATCTGGCTTCCTACAGTTCTTTACCTATTCTTTGTTGTACCACATTCTCTGACATTTTCCCAATCACCTTCCCATTTTTGGACTTATACTTTCCTTTATTTCTGTACTACTTCTGTAGTTTGTATCTTTGACTCTTTCCTGCCCTGCAATTGCACTCCTATTCCAATTATTCTGCTTTCCACCTCCCTGGACCAGCCAGTGTCACAGACTGTCTTACTTATAATCATTTCCCTTCAGTAAAATCTTTATTAATAGAAACAAGACAAATTCAAAATGACACATTTAGTATAGCAGAATATAAGAAACAAAGGTAAAGAAAATCAGAAAGGCAACGATCGTTTCACAGTTATCAATTTCTTTCCCAAGCTTGATTTTATTTACAGTGGCTTTCATCTACATTTTTCTTCACACATAGTCATCAACCTAAAATTAGAAGTCAAAAATCAAACCAATGTGAAATTTTATTCCCCAAAATTATATTTTTAAATGTTTCATAAGATCTAGTATTCAATACTTTTTCTTTGAGTATATCTATTTTTTTATTATTTTTCCCTTGAAATGAAAAAGAAAGTATAAAGAAACAATTTTTTTAGCTGATATCATTGGATGAGAAAGTGTTGGGAACAAGCTCCCCAAAATCTGGCCATAAACTGGCCCCAAAACTTGCCACAAACAAAATCTCTGCAGCTCTGTAACGTGTTCATAATGGCCATAACACCCATGCTGGAAGGTTGTGGGTTTACCAGAATGAGGGCAAGGAACACCTGGCCCGCCCAGGGTGGAAAACCGCTTAAAGGCATTCTTAAGCCACAAACAATAGCATGAGCTATCTGTGCCTTAAGGACATGCTCCTGCTGCAGTTAACTAGCCCAACCTATTCCTTTAATTCAGCCCATCCCTTCATTTCCCATAAGGGATACTTTTAGTTAATTTAATATCTATAGAAACAATGCTAATGACTGGCTTGCTGTTAATAAACACGTGGGTAAATCTCTGTTCAGGGCTCTCAGTTCTGAAGGCTGTGAGACCCCTGATTTCTCACTTCACACCTCTATATTTTTGTGTGTACCACTGGTTAGGTCTCCCAATGACTGGTCTCGGAAAAAACTTTGTCTTTCTTTATGCATGAAATCCAGGTTACAAATGGAGACACTGTTATCTCACTCTGTCGCCCAGGCTGGAGTGCAGTGGTGCGATCTCGGCTCACTGCAAGCTCCGCCTCCCAGGTTCACGCCATTCTCCTGCCTCAGCCTCTCCAAGTAGCTGGGACTACAGGCGCCCGCCACCACGCCTGGCTAATTTTTTTGTATTTTTAGTAGAGACGGGGTTTCACCATGGTCTCGATCTCCTGACCTCATGATCCGCCCGCCTTGGCCTCCCAAAATGCTGGGATTACAAGCGTGAGCCACCGCGCCCGGCCAGGAATGTTTTTAAAAAAGATAAAGTATTTGTAAATTATTGATGATGAACTTTGCTCTTTTAACCAGAGAAAACATCCCATCACTTCTAGGGAAGGGATATTCCTGCTCCCATTCACTATTCTCAACAATAACCAGAGCCAAAACAAATGATGGCTAGATGACATTAAATTACTTCTGGATGACAGAAGACAGAGCCCAGCCCCAGCTCACACACTTCTGTTGCCATGGTTTTCAAACGAGATGCTTCTGTGGTCAAAGCAGACTCTCACTGTTCTATTCATCACCATTTAACTACAAGAGCTGCTGAGCACATCTATGATCTCTCTTGCTCATGACAGCAGGCAGAATGAACATAAATGGTTAGAAAACACCACCTGCTCAATGCTTAATGCAGGAGGAAAAAGCAGCTGTGCCATTTGTGATGGAAAACACATTAGCTTAAGCTCAGCATGCCATTTATATAACCAACCATAAAAACTCAAAGTTACTGGGGGTGTAGGATAAAATATTAAGTGACAGATACTTGTTTTCCATTTGAGAATTTGTGTCTGAAGATTGTCAAGCACAGAGTGTGACTTATAGGACACCAAGACACTCTTTGACTTTCTAGATCACAATACTTGCTATTTGGAATATTAAAATCAGAGTTCTTGTGAAAGCAACAAGTCATCTATCAAGTGTATCAGAAGGATCTAATGGTAGGCTATAGACCATTGAGTTTTAGCCACAGTTGTCCTGCTGTAAAGAGTGGGGACAAATTTTGTTTTTAGTGTTTATTGATTCGAAAGCATGTAATCAAGAAAATTGTCATTTATCTTTACAAATAGGTAAGAGAGGGGATTCCTGCCTTAATTTTCATGCAAACACAATTCACTGGAGCTACTGAACTTTGAAGAGAGAAATTAATCAGTAAAACAAAACAAAAGTTGTTTCTTCCTTTCAACGAGGAGCATGAGTCTTTTTACTTTAATTTTTTTAATTTTTTTTTTTTTTTTGAGACAGTCTCGCTCTGTCACCTAGGCTAGAGTGCAGTGGCACGATCTCGGCTCACTGCAAGCTCCACCTTCTGGGTTCACGCCATTCTCCTGCCTCAGCCTCATGAGTAGCTGGGACTACAGGAGCCTGCCACCACGCCCGACTAATTTTTTATGTATTTTTAGTAGAGACAGGGTTTCACTGTGTTAGCCAGGATGGTCTTGATCTCCTGACCTCGTGGTCTGCCCACCTCAGCCTCCCAAAGTGCTGGGATTACAGGTGTGAGCCACCGTGCCCAGCGTGAGTTTTTTTATTCTTATTTTTTGGAACAGCTTTTCTTTTACTTACTTCATAATCTCTGTTCCAGATTTCGCCATCAGTTAGTCGAGTGATACATAATGTGTTAAAGTTACATTTGACTATCAGTGATTGGTTTTATTTAAAAAAATGATTTTGAATATAGTACTTTGGATATATACTCTCAATTTAAAGACAAAAGAATGTACACAGTTATTGAATTATGGTTATTGTTTTTAGCTTGTATAGGTTAGCCGATCTAAGACTACTTTCTTTAAATTTCAAAGTTGAGCAAGTCAGAAATTATTATGAGAATAATTGCAGCCGGATTTTAAACAGTTGGGGAAGTAGTTATATATCTACATGAAAAAGAGGAAAGAAAAATCTGGAAGGAATTCTACCATGTAAATCTAATAAAAGTTGTGTATCAAAATCCATATGGTGATGGAATATCATTAGTTAAAATTATAACCATGAATGCTTACTGACTATAACTAATTAACTAAAAAATAGAGAATGCTCGGCCAGGCACAGTGGCTCACGCCTGTAATCCCAGCACTTTGGGAGGCCGAGGCGGGTGGATCACGAGGTCAGGAGATCAAGACCATCCTGGCTAACATGCTGAAACCCCGTCTCTACCAAAAAAAATACAAAACAATTAGCCGGGCATGGTGGCGGGCACCTGTAGTCCCAGCCACTCGGGAGGCTGAGGCAGGAGAATGGTGTGAACCCGGGAGGCAGAGCTTGCAGTAAGCCACTGCATTCCAGCCTGGGCGATAGAGCAAGACTCCATCTCAAAAAAAAAAAAAAAAAAAAAAAAAGAGAGAATGCTCTTGCTCATAGTAAAATGCCAGCTAATAAATATAAAAGGAATAATGGACTTAGAAAATACTATTTTGCCATCATATTAAAAATAGATTCATGAAAAAACATCAATAGTGCTAAACCTAGAGGATTACAGTTTGATAAACTGAAGTACATTTGGGTAGATATGAAATATCTCTCCCCATATTACTTATTAATTACAAATTAAAAATGGTAACTATGCAATGAAGAAGCTGGGAGCTCACCATTTTAACCAGTTAATCGAAGTTCCCATCATCAGTAACGAAACCAACAATGTTTACCTCTTGTCTTGTTTAGAAATGTGAAATCAGTAACTGAGAAAACTTACTACAGAAAAAGGAAATATTCATGATAAATAGTGGTTTTCAAATGTTATTCCTTTTTACAAATATTAAAAATTAACACAAATAAACTTAAGTGAATAAAAAAAGAATTAGACCAAACGAAAGAAATCTATCTGTATCTTTGAGTGTGTTATAGAGATTACAGAAAACATTTAAATAGACAACAGACTGATGTCATCACTTTCATTGCCTAAAGATACTGGGAAAAGACATTTGAATCATCTTTAACGTAAATGCTGAAAATACATGCATGTAATTGTATTTAGAGTGAGAATGCCTAAGTACCCTACAGTTCTGGAAAAGTAATTAAGCAGAAGACATTATTTTTATAGCCTGAGCTCATTTTAAGTGTTAATAGTGAAAATCAGTTGAGTATTATCTTATTTCAGCATCAGGCGTCCTTTTCTTTTCCTTTATTTTTCTATTTTTATTTCTATTTTTGACACAGGGTCTCACTCTGTTACCCAGGCTGGACTGCAGCGGGCCAGTCACAGCTTACTGCAACCTCGAAATCCTGTGCTGAAGATATTATCCCACCTCAGCCTCCCAAGTAGCTAGGATAGGTAAGACCACAGGTGTAAACCACCACACTTAGCTGCATCAGGAATCCTTTAACAGTATTATTCTGTGGAGCTGAATGCTACCGCTTTCTGTGGTAAAGACGTATATACTTCTATATCGAATGTCCTATCAGTCAGAAACAAGTTCTCCATTAACAATATCTCCCAGATCTTCTGAATTATGACCCAATTGATAACTGTACTCATATCAAATAAAAAAATCTACACTCTGGAAACAGAGTTCATGCTTACAGAATTTAGATATCTTCATGTCAGAAATCCTGCATGAAACACTGAAGAGTTCATTCTACTGGATGCAGAATCATAGTTTTGTTAACCTAATGGCTTTTAATTAGTATGTTGGCCCTGCTTGTTTGTTTAACTATATTGGCAGATTAATATGAAGTAGAGGTAGATGAGAGGGAAATATACCTGTGAACTTACCTACAAGCCTTTTACTGTCTTTTGTTCACATGGATGTTTTTGGTCTCATCATCAGGACAGTGGTCTCATTATTAGTATAGTTCATATTGAGGGACACAGATTTTAGGCCAACTCATGTGTGAATCCGTCTGTCTGAGTAATTTTGCCTTCTTGATCTTTTTGGCATTTAGTTTTCTTGTCTCTTAAATGGGGTAATACACTAACTTTGAGTTTCTAACTGTAAAATGTTTCTGGGATTCCAATGATATTAATAGAATCAGTGTCACTGGATTAGGTAATTCAAAGAAAGTTTGAGTTCTCGTTGGTGGAAAATTCAATATTTTTGCTTGGCTATGGGAGGACCAAGTGATTTAGTTATGTAGATGCCAGTATGACTGCTACCACCCTATCTGTTATCTCAGCACTGGGCAGAATGCCACTCAGCTCAATTTCTACACATGCAAGCTGCAGCAATGTATTATCTAGGAAGGAGACTCATATCACATACACCTGCTCTCTTATTTCCCAAACAGAGGAGGCTTTAGAGTTTGCAGTGAAGATCATCAATAATCTGAAATCTAGAATAAGCATGCGTTGAGTTTTCTTATACTACATTTATAATATCCACTATCTTAGGTGTCATATGCATTCCACAGAGGTAAAAAACATCAAATTATCACCATCATTTTACATAAACATCCAAAAAATATATTTTAAGAGTGTAATTTTTTGAAATATCATTTCAATGTATTCTTTGTCTTCAAATTGTGCTACATTATGCTATTTTTAATATTTTAAAGGTATTTTCTGTGCCTTTTCCAATGAGTAAATTAGTTACCTGAACTTGGTGACATGTAACCATAAATGTGGTTATGAAATATTCCTGAATTTTACAATTTTCCGTTTCTGTTTTCTACAGCTTAACTATCTTTTTATGTTTGAGACAACTTCCATCAAAATATCTAGCTCTTCAGCATTTAATTCTTATCAGAAGCTGACTTTGAAAGTTAATTGCTAAGATGATTTTAATATTAATGCTCACTTTTATAAAAATTTCACTAACTCATTGAATTAGTCGTGCTGACTCACTCATGAAAATGTGATATTCCAGAAAATATTTATGAGATGATTACAAAAGACTTATCTATAATAAAATATAGTTTCTGACTCTTCAATAGGCACCATAATGGTCTCCCAAAGATGTCCACGTCCTAGTCTTCAGAACCTATGAATATGTTACATGTCAAAGAAGAACTAACATTGCAGGTATAATTAAGGTTGCTAATCATCTGACTTTAAAATAGAGGGATATTTTGAATTATCACATGTTGAAATTTGTCGCTGTTTCTAAAAGATCAGCAAAGTCTTGGGGAAGTTTATCCTTACTGTTATTTTCTTTAATGTTTACAGAGAAATTTCAATGACATTGGCCCATATTTTTTTAATTTCTATTTTCTTTACTCTTGCCAACCTACACAAGAAATTTAGCCTCTTAGCCATGCTATCTTACCAGCAAACCCCTCTCATAACAAATATCAAAAATATGTGTACTATACCTTGCTAAATTGGTAGAAGGGCTTACAAAAGTGATTTAATATTGTAACAAATGAACCAGCCTGAAATAGAATATTATTGGACATCCTTTTTCTAAAATATTGTTTCATTTCTCAATACATGGCCTTAAGACATTTATCTCCACCAACATTTCTTCGTAAGTGCCAGCCTTTTGCTATATTGTTTAATACTTTCTCCCTTAAGCTCTCTTCTCCCATACATTTAATTCTTCTTTTTTATTTTAAAGACAAATTTAATCTTAAGCCTCAGTTCTAGTTCCACATTTGCATATCTAAAAAACTAATATTTCTGCAAATTAATATCTTTTAACTCTAAGTATCATCTCTGGCAGCACACATATACCAAAATTTCTTTGTTTACTTTTTTTCTTTTCACATCAGTCTCTGCTAGTAAAAAGGAGCAGTGTCATACAGATTTGCTTTTCTCCTAGTGTTCATTTTGCAAACATTTAGAGATGACACAATAAATTGTAATCTTGGAGATGGCAGGAAAAATTGCAATCAGTTTTAAATGGTTATGTTAATTTATTTTTTATATTGTGTTCACTAGGATCCTTATCTCAACTTTTTTCTCTTCTCTTTCAACATCTTTTTTTGTATGTGATATCAGCCACTTCAAAAGTAAAGTATCCTTAATTGAATATCATCTATGTTTGTGACTCTCAAATGCATATCTCAAAGTAAACTTAATAATAAAACATTTAAAATAATATTTCCAACTGACTTCTTGACACTAGCTATGGTTTTGCTATGTCTCTGCCTGAACTCAGGTTGAAATTTAATTTCCAATGTAATGATGTTGGGAGGTGCCTTTAAGAAGTGGGGGCTAATAGAAGACGTTTGGTTCATGGGGGCTGCTCCCTTATGGGTGCCTTGATGCTGTTCTTGCAATAGTGAGTCTGGTTCTCCTGGGACTGGGTTAATTTCCATGAGAGCTGGTTATTTAAAAACAAGGACACCTTTGGCGTTTGGTCCCTTGGAATGTATCTACTTCCCATTTGACCTTCTACCATGTTATCACACAGTAGGATAACCAGAAGACAGTGCCATGCCCTTTAACTTCCCAGCCTGCGGAATTATGAGTGAAATAAACCTCTTTCATTATAAATTGGGCAGCCTCAGATAGTCTGTGACAGTAAAACTAAGTGGACTAAGACCACACCTATATCCAGACTATCCCACAATAACTTTAAACTTCATGTGTCAAAAAAACTTGTTTTCCTTCTAAGTTGTTCCCTGTAATATATATTTGAATGAAAACTATCATTCTCAATACCACCACATCAAAATCTGTGAGATATTCTCTACAATTCCTTTTCCTTCATCCACTCATTGTATTAGAATATGCTATTTTTTTCTCAGTACCCATTCACTTATTCATTTTCTTCCTTTCAGTAAGAGAATCCTGCATTTTAGCTGTGATAATGGAAATCTAGCTGGAGGCTCCTTTTCATAGTCTCTTAAAATTAGATGTAACCAATTAAAAAATATATTCATGTAAGTAGTTGCTGCCCCTCACCTTCTTTTCTTTCCTACTTCCTGCAGACTGGAATGTAAATAGAGAACTAGAAGCAAATCTCCACCATGATTCTAACACCTGAGTTAACTCCCTAGGGGAAGGCAATGCAAAAAGATAAAGAGAAGTCTCAAGATAATCCTATGGAGACAAGCTGTCCTACCAATCTCAGGACCACTCATGCCTAGACTGAGTAGGGGAAAATATGCATATTATTTATATCACTGTGTGGGGTCATTTATGTTACATCTTGACATGATGATTTTAGAAAACCCACGTGCATTTATATGTTTAGGAAACAGCTGAGGCTTCTGCTTTCTCAAGGGCAGAGACATTGTGGTCTTTTATCCTGAAGGCCTAGGGGAGTGCATATAACATAGTTGGAGAATTTATTCAAACTTATTAGAATAAATAAAATCAAATAGAATTCCTCAATGTCTATTTAGAAATATTTATAACATGGCATCATACTTGGCTCCACATTTTCTCTTCAGTTATATTTCTGATTCAAGCTCCATTGTCACCTTTTAATCTGTTTATACAGAACTGATACAATTTTCCAAGACTGCTATCCTTTATCATAGTTCCTTCTGTCTGTAATGACTTTCTCCTTCTGTTTGGGGAAAGAAATTACTATTATTTTCAAACTCAGTTCAAGCATTACCTCCTTCATGAAGCCTTTACTTCCCTCCTCCAGGGAGACATAATCACTCCTTGCTTGTGATCTTGTAATCTGCTGTATCATGCAGGTATGTAGGCAGATTAGGAGCCATGCAGTTTCATGACTAATATCCTACTTCTGTTCCAGCATCCTGGTATTTTCTCTTTCTGACATCTCACCATCTACATTACCATTCCTTTTTGGTTAAGATAGGTGCTATTTCCAGAAAGTTTGGGTAAATCCTCATTTGAGAAGAGTCACGCAGAAGCCATTAATGCTTTATCAACAGATACAAGCCCTAAAAGGATGGAAACTTGAACAGAGAAATACTAAACATTTATTTACTAGGGAGTGAAGACTGAAGTCATGATACTGGTTTCGTACAGCTTTAGAAAGCTGGAAACAGCAGCTATGATGCAGAGATACTTTATGGATAACAAAGAAAATAAGACAGTAATGTTTTAATTTATATTCATCATGACAATATAGGTGGTAGGCTATCCTGCCACAACATACAGTCCCTGAAATATTATCTTTTTTGCATAATTAACATTTACATCATACACAGTTCAATGTAAGTCAGACAGACTATCATTCTTTTAGTTATGCCAACAGGACCACATGGCCTCTGAAGTTAGAACCAAAATATAGCCAGGCATGGTGGCATGCACCCCTAGGGGTGGATGTTGCAGTGAACGACGGCAACAGAGCAAGACCCCCATCTAAGAAAGGAAAGCAAGCAAGCAAGCAAGCAAGAAAGAAAGAAAGAGAAAAAATGAAAGAAAGAAAGAAGAAAAGAAATAAATTTATAAATGTTGTATGTGCTGTGATAAAGATATGTTAATGGTACACGAAGAAGCATTATTTAATTTAGCTCTGAATTTCAGAGGGAACCTTCTGGAGGAGATAGCACTTTTGATCAACTTCTTAGATGAGTAAGCCATTAGTAAAGCAATGGCCATAGCAGAAAAAGAGATAGATGGAGTAGGAATAGGCTTTTAAGCCTTGGCCTGGAAAAGGAGATGAGATGTAAAGGAATACACAATTATTGATGAACAGGAACATTCCATGCTATATAATTTATAGTAATTCCTGATTTATTCAGATTTATTTATCTTTCTTCCCATCTTTAACTGTACACCTTATTTGCCTCAAACTTCTACTATGCTGCTTGTACATTATGAAGTTCCATGTCCATTTCCTTCTCTCTTGCTTTTTATCCTCTACACTTCTTCACTTCATAGCTTTACTAATGGCCTACTTATCTATGAAGTCGATCAAAAGTGCTATCTCCTCCAGAAGGTTCCCTCTGAAATTCAGAGCTAAATTAAATAATGCTTCTTTGTGTGCCATTAACATATCTTTATCACAGCACTTACAACATTTATAAAATTTATTTCTTTTCTTTTCCTTTCCTTTCTTTTATCTTTTCTTTCTTTCTTTCTTTCTTTCTTCCTTTCTTTCTTCCTTTCTTTCTCTCTTTCTTAGATGGGGGTCTCACTCTGTTGCCTTGGTTCACTGCAACATCCACCCCTGGGGTGCATGCCACCACGTCTGGCTGTATTTTTTTTATTTATTTATTTTTAGAAATGGAGTTTTGCCATGTTACCCAGGCTGGTACGGAACTCCTGGGCTCAAATGATCTGCTCACCTTGGCCTCCCAAAGTGTGGGGATTACAGGTGTGAGTAACCAAAGCTCACCAAAATTTCTTAATATGTGTCTGATTTTGTCTCATCATTTTGTTTTCATTTTAACCAAACAACGTGTGCATGATATGTATCTGATGATCAGTGCATTTATTAGCTATTTTTAAGAAATAAAACTAGATTTTATTACAATCCTCAGATGTAATCTTGCAGTTGATCCCCAAAAAGTAAATGAACCAGTTTATAGCCATTTATACCTTCTAAAAGACAGAATAGAGATTAAAAGCATGGTCTCTGGTGTTAGGCTGCCTTATTTGTAACCAGAACCCACTAATTACTTGCAAGGTCAGATTTGACAAGTCATTCAATCTCTGCTTTAATTCCTTCATCTGTAAAATGGAAATAGAGATGATACTTTCTAGATTGATTTTGAAGATTAAATAAATTTAATTTGTAGTAAATTTGGTGAGTATAATGCCTATGATGCAATAGCAGGCAGTCATTAAATGGGTGATGTAGATCTGTTTGAAAAGAGATACAAATAGATGAAATAATGAATATTTGTGAATATATATATATTTTTCATAATACAATCACACACACACAACATTATTAATGGTAATCACATCAGCATTATGATACTGTAATAATGATGTCTATTTTGAACAACTTAGTACTGTGTAAATATTCTAACATGAATGTTCTATGTATCTAACAACTTATATGTCTGGCTATTTTTCAAATCAGCAAAAATATCTGAAGATATCGTTTTTGTTCATGTTGTTGGAGATATCATTTTTGTTTTATTATTTGTTTTTCACCATATTAAATGTTAAATATCCTTTTCTTATGTAAAAATGAACACATTTGTTAACAGCATTGCTCCTAGGGTTGTCTTCAAGTGGCCAAGTGTGGATGACAGATTTTGAACCTCATGTGGAAAAATACAATGTTTTGGATCTTATTGATAGATTAACAAAATGCACACATGAGTGTGATCATATTAATGCCAAATGTTTAACATATTGCGGAGCCTGGCACATAGTAAATGCTGTGTATATATTATTAATTTCTATTATTTTTATTATAACTTAGACCTACTTAATTAAGCATTTTTATTATTTTTTGTAGGCGTGGATAAGACACAATATTGAATATATGTGGGGAAAATAACCTCTTTAAATGTAACAACAGTTTTCAGAATAAATCATAGTTTAAACAGTCTTTGAATAAAATTTCCTGATAATACTGTGTTAGGTGGTAAGTGTTTATATGACAGTTCTCCTATTTTGGCTACAACTCTGAGGTCATGCTTTGAGTTCCTAATAAAAAAACTACTATCTCAGACCTGTTATGACTGTGTTTAGAATGTTTTGAGAAGAAAATAATTTCTGTCTTCCAAAGTGAAACACAGGGCTATAAACGCTAGACGGACATCAATCTTTTCAAACCTTTTTTGCTCTGTAGTATTCTACTATAATCATTAATACTATGAGATACAACACAAGATTAAGGCAGAAAACTGAGATGAAGGTTCTCCAAAGAAATGAACTAAGAGAGAAATTTGTTCAGGAATTAAGTTATTTTAGGAAAAAAAACAAGTCCTGGTAGCAGCAGGTGTGTATGCTGTTAGAATGACTGTGTTTTAATTAAGCAGCAGTTCCCAACAGAGTAATTACCTATGTTGTTTACTGAACTTTTTTAAAGGTTCATTAACAAATCTGTAATCTTCTTTCTTCCCACACTCCAGGTTAAAAGGTTTTTTTAAACTTGTTCTTATTAGAAAACTTGTTCTCATTAAGAAAGAAGTATAAATAGGTTCTGAGCCTATGGAAAATGAATGCTCTTTACAAAGAGGTTCACCTAGAAATTCAAATCAACATGCTCATAGCCTTATACACATGGTTTTCTCTGAGTTTATAAATTTTTGTGACACTTTATCATAATGAATTATGTCTTAAATATCTACAACATCGAAAATAGTTTTGAGATATTCTCAAATGAATATTACCAAAGGAAATTTCTGCAGCTGCCACTAACTCTGGTGGGTGTTACATAGAGGAGTGAAGGGGGATTCTCTGAGTTAGTTCCTACAGCCCAGACCTGTATGGTATGTTCTGTTTTGAACTCCACAGTTGTCAACTGAATTTAAACTTCCCATGTAGACAACATTTTTATTCCTTATAGAAGAATCACTTGTGAAGTCACTACCAGGCAGGCCATCATGTGAACTCAAAAATTCCTCTGGTTTTTAATATTCCCAGAAGACTAATTAAGGGTGAAGTATTTTTAATATCCTTACTTATGTTTGAATTGCCACAAATCCATAGCTTTTTGTTAAAATGTGTAATGGAATTGTGTTTTTAAGAGGAAAGGCTACTCGTTAGAGATGGCCAACAGATTAGATTATTTGAGACACATGATTAAAAAAGTCTCAGGACTACAATAAGCCTATTTTATTTTATTTCAAAATGTTGAGATGTGACTCTTGTGTGTGGTTTTTTCTTTTTTTTTTTTTCTTTCTGCAGTGGAGTTTCACTCTTGTTGCCCAGGCTCAAGTGCAATGGCGCTATCTTGGCTCACCATAACCTTCGCCTCCCAGGTTCAAGTGATTCTCCTGCCTCAGCCTCCTGAGTAGCTGGGATTACAGGCATGCACCACCATGCCTGGCTAATTTTTTGTATTTTTAGTAGAGACGGGGTTTCTCCATGTTGGTTAGGCTGGTCTCGAATTCCCAGCCTCAGGTGATCCGCCCACCTTGGGCTCCCAAAGTGCTGGGATTACAGGCCTGAGCCACCGCACCCGGACAACTCCTCTGTGTCTTTATGTTTGGGCTTTTGACTGAGTTGTTCTATGTTGATATAGTGATATCACAGATACACTGGCAATATACTCATATTACAGCCCAGCAATTTTAAGAAAGAAAGAGGAAATGCTTGGTTAAACTAAATTAAGAGATTGAAAAAAAAAAAGTCCTACATTTTTTACTTGTCATCCGATGCCATCATAGCATTATCATCTCAGAAATAGACAGCAGTTCACGACTGGAAAGAAATATTTGGAAATGACACACCACTGTTGCTTTTGTTCACAAAAATAATACAGCTAAGATCCCAGCCAGATTTCTTCATACTGAAGTTGTTAAAAATAGATGTTCAAAAAACATTGCATCAAATACACACACACACATACACAAACACACCCACACAAATACACACAAAACTTTCAAATGCAATTAATGTGCATACATGTTTTCATGCCTGGATGAAAAGGCTTCTAGTAGCTACTCAAAGAATGAATGAAAAGCACAATTTAAAGGACAGTATATCTACAAAATGGACAAGACATAATAGTAACTTTCACAAAAATATAACAAGTTTGAGTGTTTCTCTCATGTAACTTCTCTGCATCATACAATCACGTATATTTCCTCCAATAAGTACATATGAAATTTTTAAACAATTGTAATTGTTGTAATTTATTGCAACAAAATCATAAAACTAAACTTTGTAAGGCATTTGACTGATCACTGTACTCTTGCATAGCATAGGTGACATACCAATTAAAAAATTTTTAAAGCCCTAGATAGTCCAAAATCTTCCTAATTTTCAAAGAGAAACAAAAGATACGGCACTACTTTTATTCTTTCATTAATCTAAAACTAGTGTCTTCAATGAAACTTTAAAATGTGAAAAAAATAAAGTCAACATTTAACCCTATGCCAAAAGATCCTTAATACTTGCAAATATTTGTCTTATAAATCCTTAGCTTCTAATGACCATTCAATTAATAAATATAGTTGGTCCTTTATGTTTCTGGTATCTTCCTGCATTATAATTTGAAGAGTTTAAGACTTCATCCATTAACCCTGTAAGAACGAGCACAAATACATCACATGTAGCTAAAGTGGGAGAATCACCTGAGCCTGGAGGGTTGCAGTGAGCTGTGATCATGATCGTGCCACTGCACTCCTGGGCAACAAAGTGAGACTCTGTCTCAAAACAAAACAAGTTACACAAAAGAATTCACATTTTTACGTTTAAAACTTATAAGTGCTTGTACATGTGGTCTTTAGTTAATTGGTGTGAATTTTGCATTCAAGGTTAAACAAACAAACAAAAACCCAGAACAAGGATTGCCCTTAGTTTTATCATTTCTTGCTATATTATATTCCGTCAAGGAACGTAAGGGCGGAAAGTGACTACCACGCAATTGTAAAATTCAGCTTTAATAGGGTCTCTAATAATTTCTTAGATAAACTTGTGGAGTAGACTCATGTGAGGACTGGGCTATTAATTTATCACTTTATCTCTTCTGTATCAACCATAATTGGTGTTCCACAAGAATTTGTGTAATTAACATAAAGTCCTCAAAGAAATCTTGAGCATCAGTAATCAAGTGAAATATTATGTAAAATACAGATTAAAATTTTGACAAACATTTTCTTTTCTTTTTTTTTTTTTTTTTTTTTTTTGGAGTGCAGTGGCACAATCTTGGCTCACTGCAAGCTCTGCCTCCCAGGTTCACGCCATTCTCCTGCCTCAGCCTCTCTGAGTAGCTGGGAGTACAGGCGCCCGCCACCACGCCCGGCTAATTTTTTGTATTTTTTCAGTAGAGACGGGGTTTCACCGTGGTCTCGATCACCTGACCTCGTGATCCGCCAGCCTCGGCCTCCCAAAGTGCTGGGATTACAAGCGTGAGCCACTGTGCCCAGCCGAGATTTTCTTTTATATTTCAATACCATGGATAAAACACACGTATGCACACACACAACACACACAAACACACAGTTTTAAATCTTGTTATGGTAGCATTCTATAAGGAAGAAAAGACCTCAGATTGCATTCTCATGTGAAGATTTAATTGAGAATAAAATAATTGTCTAGTAAATCCTGGTGGTACTTAGTCCATCATGATAATTAAGGCAGATTTTATGCATAATTGTATTGACCTCATATTTTCCCTTATTATTTCTAGACACATTACAATATACCCCAAAAAACGTAATTTGGCTTGTCAATAATGAAATGTCAAGTCTGTAGTGCTTCCTGGTTTATAATGGAATTTTAATAAAATTGTAAAAGCTAACTAAAATGATACCAATAAATCATTTTAGGTAACACTTTCCGTAATATTCATTTAATGCATGTACAACCCTCTAAGTTTCATTCTTTTTAATTTAATGTATTCCTGCTGTGCCATATTTTCATTATTTGGGGTATGATCATACATTCTGTCCAGTTTTGCTTTATGATATTTACGATATTTTTATTGTTTTGAGTACAGAAACTAAGCTAGATGTCCTTAGGTGGGGCAGGCAATTGGTTTTAGACTCTGGTCATTATTTAAAATTAAGTGCAAATTTTCATTTAAATATATTTTGGGGGTTACTAAAATGAAAAAAAAAATCTGACTCATGAGCTAAACTACAATTAAAACAGATGATCAAAATACTATTATAACAGGAAATATAACTTAGAAACTATAGAGTTGCCAATAGAGAGCTCCGAGGGATATTCCTAGTATTTTCTTTTTTTAAAAAAGGGCAAAGTTGATAGATATATTTAAGTTATTTTGGTTCTATTAGCTTTAATAAGGGTCTATGAGTCTAAGAAAAGAGATTTTTCATGAACTGTGGATTTAATTTTAAGGCAAGGAATCTGTGGTAGACAGAATTCTGAAATGCCATCCTGCCAAGATTTCTACCCTCTGGTTAGGTGCCCCATTCTCTCCCTTCTGGAGTGGCGGTGGGACGGCAGATACAATGCATTCCACTTCCTTGGTGAGGTTTTACTATAGCACATGCCAAAGCAGAAAGGAATGTGAGGAAAGAACTAAAGTCTCAAATCAATTAACCATAAATTCATCCTAAGTGGATGTGACCTATTGAGGTGAACTCTTAAATACAATCTAGACCATTCTTGAAGACAGACTGTAGAAGCCAGGAGAAATTCTCCTGCTCCATCTGGAAGAAGCAAACCTCCATATTGAGGCAATGGATTAAGACCAAGCTATAGGAGCTGAAAGCAAACCCTAAATGACAAACAGCAAAAGAATGAACACCTCAGTCCTACCGATACAAGAAAATCTTTCATCAAAGGAAGAGCAGTTGGTTTTAACTGTTTTATCTTTGATTCAAATTATCTGAATTTATTTGACAATGACAATAATTTACATTCAAGAGCACTTTACACAATGACTTGACAAATGATCCCCAGAGTTAAAATGTGCTGCCTTCCACATTATTTTTTGTTGTTGTTTTCTGGATATTTATATAATATAATAGGCTAACAAAACAAAAGTATCAATATTATTTTCTACATACATTGAGAAGAATTGTGCAACAGTATTTTGCTTAGAATTGAAATATTTTAAAATATCAAAGTATTCTCTTGAAACTGAAGTTGGAAAATGCCATGTATACGTTGCTTCCTTTAACCAGAGAAAAGCAATGCAACAAAGGTGAATTCAGGTGCAATACAATTTTAATTTAAATTTCCCAGTTATTATAATAGGTTTTAGAATTTACAGATAACTTTTTGTAACATAAAAACTATGAATATATTTTCCAAAAGCTCAAAAAAGCTGAGGGACTTCAAAAATGATATCTTAGAATGATGAAAATAATACAATAGAAAACAGGCAGGTAGTGAAGACCTGGTCAACATCCTACCTGTAAGCTATTTTAAGGGGTTGATAAATAAGCATAAAACAATCTTTGCAAAAAAATTATAACAGTGAGAAAATTATGACAGTAAAAGAGATCTGATATAACCCACCTCCCGTCTTGCCTTTCTCCTAAGTTTTCCTGAGATTTTGGGGCAAGCTAACTTTGAGAGACATTTAGTTGTAGTTTAAATGATACTAGCCCTTCTACAAAAGTCGACTACTTTTGTAACCTAATAAAAGCCCGTCAGACTGGGGAGGAGAGGAATCTAAATTCTGCTAAGGCATACACATAAATAATTGCCAGTCACACCTGCAGATAACACCGCTATTGTATATTGGCCTTCTGAGATATCTATTCAGGTTTTTTGCATGTCTGACACCCATGGTTCCACCTGGACCTGATGGTTCCACTTGGACCTGTCAACCTCACTCCTGTGGCCTGACCCAGAAGTGATTTGGCATGCAGGAAGACAGTTTCACCACCTATGATTTCATGTCTGCCCCAACCTATCAGCAGCAAGCCTAGCAACCCCTACCCCGTTGTGATGGTTAATACCGAGTGTCAACTTGATTGGATTGAAGGATGCAAATTATTGACCCTGGGTGTATCTGTGAGGGTGTTGCCAAAGGAGATTAACATTTCAGTCAGGGGGCTGGGACAGGCAGACCCACCCTCAATCTGGGTGGGCACCATCTAATCAGCTGCCAGTGCAGCTAGAATATAAAGCAGACAGAAAAATGTGAAAAGAGAGGCTGGCCTAGCCTCTCAGCCTACATCTTTCTCCCATGCTGAATGCTTCTTGCCCTCAAACATTAGACTCCAAGTTCTTCAGTTTTGAGACTTGGACTGGCTCTCCTTGCTCCTCAGCTTGGAGATGGCCTATTGTGAGACCTTGTGACCATGTGAGTTAATACTTAATAAATTCCTCTTTACATATATCTATATCTATATATCTATGTATATAGCTATATCTATATCTATATCTATATATCCTATTAGTTCTGTCCTTCTAGAGAACCCTGACTAATACAGATTTTGGTAGCAGAAGTGATTCTAGGGGAGCAGATTATTAAGGATGAAGTTCTTTCATTGGTTTTGGGGTTTCTGGATTTGGCTGCTTAATATGATTAGACACAAAAACGCTAAGGACCCTACTTCTAACATACGGAGAACACTGAGAGTCCTTGGTGTAAATTGTTTAGAGAGTTATGTAAAATAAATGCATTTGACACTCCTGATTCTCTGCTCATGAGAGGCAAGGAGTTTAGTGACTCTATATAATACGTTTGACCATATCTGGAGAACAAAGAAACGTAATGAAGGAGGTTGGTTGCTCCTAAGTTCAGTGGACAAAATGATGAAAAAAATGAGAAACTGAGGAATTCTACCTCCTGGATTCAGAAGTGGATACTCAGCCTCAAATCTGCTAAGATTGCCCTGAGTGAGAGTCTTATCTTCTGGAGAGAAAGAGCTGAAATTGTGGAAAAACAGACACGGCTCTTATCATGACAGTGGTTGACATGCAATGAAAGGTGCATGCATAGCCTCGCCAGGTGTCTCCTGTTAAAGTCAGGGGATTGATTGGAAAAGAATGAGAATATGCAACTTGTAATGGGGATGTATGGGAGGACCCTGATGATGTTGGGGACACTGAGTTTGTAACCTCTGATGAACCTTTTTTGCTAGAAGAAATAGCTTCACCATCCCCAATAGTGGCAACATCCCCTCCCCAACCCATGCTGCCATCAGCCTTTACACATTTGTTTGAGGAGATAAACCCTGCACTGCCTGAGACAACAGTGATGGCCTCCACCGAGGCAGTCGCCAGGCAAGATAATGTTGATTCTCCTCCGAAGTCACCCCCAACACCCCTGTTTGCTTCTAGACCTATAGCTAGACTAAAGTACTGGTGGGGCCCTAGAGGTAAGGTTCAGAGTGTGACCCATGAGGAGGTATGCTACACTCGAAAAGAACTGCTTGAGTTTTCTAATTCGTATGAGCATAAATCTTGAGAATAGGCATGGGAATGGATATTAAGGGTGTGAGATAATGATGGAAGGAACACAAAGTTGATTGGATCAGGCTGAATTTATTGATTTGGGCCCACTAAGTAGGGAATCTTCACTTAATGTTGCAGTTGAGGGAGTTAAAAAAGGTTCTAATAGTTTATTTTCTTGGTTAGCTGATATATGGATTAATAGATGGCCCACGTGAGCGAGCTGGAAATGCATGATATCCCTTAGTTTAATGTAGAGGAAGGGATCCAAAGGCTTAAGGAGATTAGGATCATGGAGTAGGTTAGTCATTTTATACCTATCATCTGAGCTGGGAGGGCCCAGAAGATATACCCTTGGCCAATGCCTTGTGCAATAGATTTGTGAGAACAGCACCTACATCTTTGAAGAGCCCTGTAATTGCTCTTCTCTGTATGTCAGAGGTAACAGTGGCAGCCGCAGTTAGTCACTCAACTACAAAATTTAAATACAATGGGAATAATTGGATCCTGAGGTGGCAGGGGCGAAGTGGCAGCACTCAACCATCAAATGCAAAGTGGGCGTAGCTACTGTAATGGACAGAAGAGGCAAAGTGGCAATCAGAATAATCTGACTTATGTTGAGCTCTGGCGTTGGCTAATTAATCACAGTGTTCTTAGAAGTGAAATTGATAGGAAGCCTACTGCATTTCTACTTAATTTATGTAAGTAGAAAACTTCTAGGTCAAATGGACAAAAAACTAATTTGAATTTTAAAAACAGAGAATCATGGCTCCTCAATGAATTTTTAGATTTGTGCCAGTTTACAGACCTAGAATCTCTTGAGTGAAGGGGAGGCCAGCTCCCTTTGAGGAAGGAACCAACTACACTACTGACAATTTATGCTGTTAATCTTTCTCCCTTCCTTCACCAAGGAGACTTCCAGCTTTTTACCAGTGTAACTGTGCATTGGGGAAAGGGAAATTATCAAACATTTTGGGGACTACTGGACACTGGCTCTGAGCTGACATTGATTCCAGGGGACCCAAAACGTCATCGCGGTGCTCCAGTTAAGTAAGGGCTTATTGAGGTCAGGTAATCAATAGAGTTTTAGCTCAGGTCCAACTTACAGTGGGTCTAGTGGGTCCCTGGACTCATCCTGTAGTCATTTCCTCAGTGCTAGAATGCATAATTGGCACAGACATACTTAGCAGCTGGCAGAAAGACCATATTGGCTCCCTGACTGGTAGGGTGAGGGCTACTATGGTGGGAAAGGACAAATGGAAGCCATCAGAGCTGCCTCTACCTAGAAGAATAGTAAATCAAAAACAATATCACATCCCTGGAGGGACTGCAGAGATTAGTGCCACCATCAAGAACTTGAAAGATGCAGGAGTGATGATTTCCACGACACCCCCATTCAACTCTCCCATTTGGCCTACGCAGAAGAGAGATGGATCTTGGAAAATGGCAGTGGATTATCATAGGCTTAACCATGGGGTGACTCTAATTGCAGCTGCTGTACCAGATGCAGTTTTATTGCTTGAGGAAATTAACACATCTCCTGGTATCTGGCATGGAGCCATTGACTTGGCAAATGCATTTTTCTCCATTCCCGTCCCTAAGGCCCACCAGAAGCAATTTGCCTTCAGCTGGCAAGGCCAGCAATATACTTTTACTGTCCTACCTCAGGGGTATATCAACTCTCTAGCTTTGTGTCATCTTATTTGGAGAGACCCTGATCACTCTCCACTTCCACAAGATATCACTCTGGTCCATTACATTGATGACATTATGTTGGTTGGACCCTGTGAACAAGAAGTAGCAAACATGCTGGACTTACTGGTGAGACATTTGCAGGCTAGGGGATGGGAAATAAATCCAATTAAAATTCAGGGACTTTACCTTAGTAAAATTTCTAGGGGTCCAGTGGTGTGGGGCCTATTGAGATATTGCTTCTAAGGTAAAGGATAAGTTGCTGCATTTGGCCCCTCCTACAACCAAGAAAGAGGCACAGCACCTAGTGGGTCTATTTGGGTTTTGGACGCAACGCATTCCTCATTTGGGTGTGTTCCTCTGGCCTATTTATTGAGTGACCCGAAAGGCTGCCAGTTTTGAGTTGGGTTCACAACAGGAGAAGACTCTCCATCAGGTCCAGGCTGTTGTGCAAGCTGCTCTGCCACTTAAGCCATATGACCCAACAGATCCAATGGTGTTGAGGTGTCAGTGGCAGATAAAGATACTGTTTGGAGCCTTTGGCAAGTCCCCATAGGTGAATCACAGCCGAGGCATCTAAGATTTTGGAGCAAGTCCCTGCCATCTTCTTCAGATAACTACTCTCCTTTTGAGAGAGAGAGCTCTTGGCCTGTTACTGGGCTTTGGTGGAAACAGAACATTTGGCAATGGGTCATCAAGTCACCATGTGACCTGAACTGCCTCTTATGAACTGGGTGCTTTCTGACCCATCTAGTTATAAAGTGGCTCATGCACAGCAGCATTCCATCATCAAATGCAAGTGGTATATATATGTGATCAGATTTGAGCAGGTCCTGAAGGCAAAAGTGATTTACATGAAGAAGTGGCTCAAAAGTCCATGGTTTCCACTCCTGCCACACTGCCTTCTCTCCCCCAGCCTGTACCAATGGCCTTATGGGGAATTCCCTATGATCAGTTGACAGAGGAAGAGAAGAGTAGGGCATGGTTCACAGATAGTTCTGCATGATATACAGGCACCACCCGAAAGTTGACAGCTGCAGCACTACAGTTCCTTTCTAGGACATCCCTGAAGGACAGCAGTGAAGGGAAATCTTCTCATTGGGCAGAACTCTGAGCAGTGAACCTGGCTGTGCACTTTTCATGGAAGTAGAAATGGCCAGATATGCGATTATATACTGATTCATGAGCTGTAACAATAGTTTGGCTGGATGGTCAAGGAAGTTGGAAGAAGCATGATTGGAAAATTGGTGACAAACGTATGTGGGGAAGAGGCATGTGGATGGAGAGTGGTCAGAAATTGTGAAGTTATTTGTATCCTATGTGAATGTTCACCAGCGAGTGACCTCAGCAGAGGAGGATTTTAATAATTGAGTGGATAATATGACCTTCAGCCTCTTTCCCCAGCCACCCCTGTCATCACCCCGTGGGCCCACGAACAAAGTGGCCATGGTGGCAGGGATGGATGTTGCACGTGGGCTCAGCAACGTGGACTTCTGCTCACCAAGGCTGACATGGCTGTGGCCACTGCTGAGTGCCCAATTTGCCAGCAGCAGAGACCAACACTGAGCCCCCAATATGGTACCATTCCTCGGGGTGATCAGCCACCTACCTGATGGCAGGTTGATTATATTGGACCTCTTCCATCATGGGAAGGGCAGAGGTTTGTCCTCACTGGAATAGACACTTACCCCAGATATGGGTTTCCCTATCTTGCACTCAATGCTTCTCCTAAAACTACCATCTGTGGACTGATGGAATGCCTTTTCCACCATCATGGTATTCCACACAGCATTGCCTCTGAGCAAGGCACTCACTTTAGAGCTAAAGAAGTGTAGCTGTGGGCTCATGCTCATGGAATTCATTGGTCTTACCATGTTCCCCATCATCCTGAAGCAGCTGAATTGACAGAATGGTGGATTGGCCTTCTGAAGTCACAATTATAATGCCAACTAGATGACAATACAAAGCTGGGAAACGTTCTCCAGAAGGCCATGTATGCTGTGAATCAGCATCCAATATATGGTACTGTTTCTCCCATAGCCAGGATGCATGTGTCCAGGAATCAAGGGGTGGAAGTGAAAGTGGTACCACTCACCATCACCCCTAGTGATCCACTAGCAAAATTTTTGCTTCCTGTTCCCATGATATTACATTCTGCTTGCCCAGAGGTCTTAGTTCCAGAGCGAGGAATGCTGCCCCTAGGAGACATAACAATTTGAATAAATTGAAGTTAAGATTGCCACCTGGATACTTTGGGCTCCTCCTACCTTTAAGTCAATAGGCTAAGGAGAGATACAGTGTTGGCTGGGTGATTGGTCCAGACTATCAAGATAAAATCAGTCTACTACTCTACAACAGAGGTAAGGAAGAGTATGCATGGAATACAGGAGATCTATTAGGGCATCTCTTAATATTTACCATGCCCCATGATTAAGGTCAATGTGAAACTACAACAATCCAATCCAGGCAGGACAACAAATGGCTCAGACTCTTCAGGAATTAAGGTTTGGGTCACTCCACCAGGGGGAAAAAAAACCAAAAAACAAAAAAAATCCATGGCTTGCTGAGGTGCTTGCTGAAGGCAAAGGGAATATAGAATGAGTAGTAGAAGAAGGTAGTCATTGATACCAGCTATGACCACATGACCAGCTGCAAAAACAAGGACTGTAATTGTCATGAATATTTCCTCCTTCTTTTGTTAAAAACATATTTGTGCATTTATCCACTTGTACTGAGAAAATATCTTTATTTTATTGCTTTTTCCTTTATCATGTGACATAACATTTATTGACTTCATATCAGTATTTAAGTATTGTTAACTTTATGTAATATCATTTGGATTGGGGATTGGTGTGTCCAGTTTATGAAGGATAGTTGTATTATGTTAGGGATAATTATGACATTATTATTGTCTTTATCTGAAGATTACGTATAATCTCATGAGATGTGTGTGTCTTCAAGTTAACAAAAGGTAGACTTGTGATGGTTAATACTGAGTATCAACTTGATTGGATTGAAGGATGCACAGTATTGATCCTGGGTGTGTCTGTGAGGGTGCAGTCAAAGGAGAATAGCATTTGAGTC
Source organism: Hylobates moloch (assembly GCF_009828535.3). Taxonomy (NCBI): domain Eukaryota; kingdom Metazoa; phylum Chordata; class Mammalia; order Primates; family Hylobatidae; genus Hylobates; species Hylobates moloch. Next base: position 52,335,154 of record NW_026652278.1, read on the forward strand.
AGTGGGCTGGGAAAGGCAGTCCCACCCTTAATCTGGGTTGGCACCATCTAATCAGTTACCAACGTGGCTAGAATACAAAGCAGGCAGAAAATCATGAAAAGACTAGACTGGCCTAGCCTCCCAGCCTACATCTTTTTCCCATGCTGGGTGCTTCCTGCCCTCAAACATCGGACTCCAGGTTCTTCAGTTTTGGGACTTGGACTGGCTCTCCCTTCTCCTCAGCTTTTAGATAGCCTATTGTGGGACCTTGTGATCATGTGAGTTAATATTTAATAAACTCTCTCTCTCTCTCTCTATATATATATATATAATTAGTTCTATTCCTCTAGAGAACCCTGACTAATACATCCTTCCCCCAAACTGCCTTTGAAAACCACTCATCTATGAGCTTTGAAAGAGATTGATTTGAGTACTAACTCCATCTCCCACATGATATGGCCAGCCTTGTGTCTTTTACACTCTTTCTTTACTGCAGTGCTGTGGACTTTATTTGTGCAGCGGGTAGGAAAAACTTCTTGGTGATTACAAGCATATGTATATATACTCTGTTGTATTTTGTCCACTTCTTATTAAATTTTATTCTGTAATATTATATATATTTGACATTCCCATTGTGCACAGGTTCCTGATAGAGACTGTAGGATATTCTCAGAATCATTCTGCAGATGAGCTAATAATTGAACTGATTAAGGAACTAATGATTATTAATGTTATTAAGTAGAAGAAATAAAAGAATATGACATAGAAGTTTGGTTGTTGATGAAATAAACAAACAAGCAAATAACAATCATAATAACAATAGTAATGGTAATCTTTTATAATCATTTGTTAATTAGGGTTACAAAGGCTTAAGGACTAATTATATAGAGCAGTGAAAAGAATTTCAACTTCTGAAACTAATCTGGAAAATCTATAAACATTTTATTCTCTCCATCTAAACTATGTCTAATATATTGAGATGTAATATGAAAAATGTGTTATTAATAATTGTTTCATCAGCAATAAGATTATTCAGTCAGCAAACACATGCTGAAAAGTGTCTTTGGAGAATAGAATTTGTCATTGAATATGGATGTCAGGAAAGAATCTGGGCAAAAGCAATTGGATTGGAAAAGGAAGCATAATCACCAAAATAAATAAAGTATATCTTACTGGAGAGCCCAATCTACTTGAGATTCAGCTGTAAATAACTCATTTATAGCTCATATGAAAAAGAAATTATATAGTAGAAGAAATGGATACAGAAATGTTTATGGCAAAATTTTCAGTGTATCTTTATCAAGACATTCATTTTGACTGAGAGGTAATTTTATGTATAAAATCATTTATAATATCAGCTTAAAGTAACTGGAAGTGTAGCACTCTTTCTAAAACTGTTTATCTGGATATTATAGCTTTTTTCAACAATACAATTTTAATCTGGCACAAAGACTCCTCAAAAAATTATCCCTCTGATATTTATGTAAATCAGTTAGTCCTTTGATAATGTTATTTATATTTACACACACACACACATGCACACACACACATACACATGCATATGTATTTATTTACCAATAATCTATGCTCAATATTTAATGAAGATTTGAATATTGAGACAGAGCACAAAACCTTTATGATTTCCATTTATCAAGAAAAGGAATTAAAGACTCAAAATTACAATTTGGAATTGGACCAAAAGCTGGACCTAAAACTGGAAATAATTGTCTCAACCAAACATTATGAAAAATTAAAATATACTTTTAAATCTCTAGAATATGCATGTTTCCTTCTTAAGCGTCCTGACTATGCTATGAGGAGATTATCCTTTCACTTTTTTGTTTCAATTCTGGTGTGTGTGTGTGCATGTGTGTGTGTGTGTGTGTCTATGTTTCTGTGTCTGTGTATTTCATATAAATGATTGATATAGCTTTAAAGTTTTTCTCAGTATGACTAAATTTTAGAAGGGTTTTTTTTTTTTTCTGCCTCTGGGTCCCTAACCTTGCTTTCTTTAGAGCATCACTTCAGAATATTTGTAATTGCAAATTCTTTCTCTGCCCCTTTGAGATGTAAATCTTTTTAAAAGCCTCCTGCCAGTTTCACAACTCAAGGACCTGGGAGCCATCTCTTTGAAATGCAATCATCAATGAAGATAGTGTCCCTCTCTTCTAGTCTCTGCAGGAGCGTGGGAGTCTAACTTTGGAGGGTGCATTGCTCTAAGTTGTAAAACTACTTCATGTCATTTGGCTGATGCCAATTAGCTAACACAGATAGTCTATGATCTCCCTGACCCCAGCTCTCAAAAACTCTTTTGCTCTTTGTTTTGCCAGAGTTGAGTTGCGAGCTCAGACTGAGTTCCGTCTGACCTCTGCCCGTATTGCAGTCACCTTTCTTGCCTGTTTAACTTTGACAAGTGCAATGTTTACTTTGACATAGGTGTGTGAAAATAATATAGAAGTCAGTGACTTTACCTTGCTCTTCTTAATTTTTTAGGAAATTAGCATTATCAATTTCAAGTCCTGGTGAATTTCTAATAACAATGAATCCTGCGATAATTTGAGAGCTCAGAGACTTTTTCTAAATCCCAGTCTATCCTAATGAAAGGCTTAATAGACAAGTAACTCTGCCATACGGATTATGGGTGTTAATCCTAAATCAACAACTCCTGAAAAGTTTGCGTGTGATAATAATTCCATGAGTAAAAGCAACACATCTGGCCCTTCGTATCCACAGGTTTCACATCTGTGGATTCAACCAACTGTGGATAATAAATATATACAAAAATACAAAGTAACCATACAACAATAAAAATAATACAAATGTTAAAATACAGTGTGACAACTACTTACATAGCATTTACATCACATTGGATATTATCAATAATCTAGAGGTGATTTAAAGCATATGGGAGCATGTGCATAAGTTATATATGCAAATACTACATCATTATATATCAAGAACTCGTGCAACCACAGATTTTGGTATCCACAGAGGGCCTAGAGCCAATCCCCTGCAAGTGCCAATAAAAATTAGTTTAAAAAATAATTTCCTGGATTAGTATTTGTACAAGTGTTAAATAGAGAAATGTGTAGCACTCACTAGTCATGTATAGCATGCAGTATAGCAAAGCAGGTCATATGGGAAGAGCTAATCTCTTACTGCCTGGATTCCCATCCCACCACTGTACCCTTTACAAGTTGGATTAATCTGGGCAATACATAGGAAAACTCTCTTAATGCCCATAAATTTGTAAATTTTAAAAAACAAGAATAAATAGCTCTATTGTGGAGATTAGTTGTGCAAATCCATTAAAAAATATTCTCACACTGTCTGACATATACTAACGCTTCAGTAAATTATAATACTATTATATGAATTCTGGAAATGGCATTGTGGGAAAATAAGAAATACACAATAGTCTTAGTACTAAACAATTGTTTGATCTTGAGTATTTCAACTTCCCTGGTCTTCTGTTTGTTATGATTCCTTCTACTCATTGGTTCAATAATTGATTAAATATGAAAATATTTAGAGGAGTTAATTAAGGGAGATGAAAGTAATGGTGGAGCCCTAGAAAACAGATGTCAAAAACTGATTCTCCCTTTCTGGATAGACATATAATTCCACAAATATAATTCCTATATAATTTCAAAAGGAAATTGTTTGAGGGTAGGATATATATTCAACAGAAAAATTACTCTAAGCAAATATATATTCATGACAGTAATAATTGTCAAATTATCATGTAGTATATAGTAGGTTCTCAAGAAACACACATTAAACTTAATAATTCTGCTTAGATAATATACTCAATTGTAGGGGATTTTTAAATAATAAAAGAGCAAGAATCAGGAAAAGTGCTCCAGGGAAAGATAAAGAACTTTATTATTTAAACTATTTGATTTCATTCTAAACACTACAGTTCTCACAACAGTAATTATGAACTTTCTCCATTGGAGAATACCACCTCTGTACAATGTGAATCTCATTTCATCTTTGATAGACAGTTTGGTAGGATTCTCTTATGAATGTCTTAGCAACAAACACCTATTGGAGCGTTGTAAATATTGACAGAGCATTTTTAATGCTCTGTCAATGGTTCTTTCAGGAACCAGTACATGGAGATTGCTATCACTAGTTTCGTTCACATTATAACAGGGTTTCTACTTAGCATAATCAAATGAACCAAAATAGAAAACCCAAGATAAACAAATGAAAAATATTGAGATTTGAAGGAAAAAAAATAAAACCATAATTATCTTTAGATAATATACGGTCTATATAATTTTTTTCATTAGTAAGTGAGTATAATAATGCTATTTAGAAATAAGACCAATATGCGAAATTTAATTAGAATGCTTTATACTAAAAAGAAATTGTGAAAGATGGGAAAAATATTTTAATATATATATATATATATATACACACATACACTCACAAAATAAGTAGTAGTCATTTTACCAAAACTATCTTAATCCCCTGGATAAAAAGTATTTAAGTATTCCCCTAATTCAAAAATATTTTCATAATCTAAAAATTAATCCTCATATCCCAATTGGCAGTCAGTCCTTATTCCTTCAACAATACCCTTTCTACCCTCCTTTTGGTACATGGCAGTTATTCATCTACTCTCAGGGTCTATGGATTTGCCTATTATGAACACTCTGTATGAATAAAACCATAGTATGTTTTCGCTTTTATTGTCTGGGTTATTTCACTTATCACTGTATTTTCCAGGTTCATTAATGCAGTAGCATTTATTAGTACTTAATTTTTATGACCAAAAATATTCTGTTGTCGTGATATGCCATATTATGTTTGTCCATTCATTAGTTGATGGACATTTGAGTTGTTTCATTCTTTTGGCTAATATGAATGAAGTTGCTAAGAACATTCATATACATGTTTTATGTTTACATCATTTCCAGGTATCGTGGTGATAAACTCAGTAGAGGAATTGCTCAGTCATGGAATAACACTATACTGAACTTTCTGGTGAATTACTGTGTTCCAAAGTAATTGCACAATTTTATATTCATATTGGTAATGTATGAGGGTTTTATTTTCTCCTCACTCTCACCAAAATGCATGTTAAATAATATCTCACTGTGGTTTTGATATACATCTCCCTAATGACCCATGATAGCACCTTTTTATGTGCTTACGAACTATTTGTGTATCTTCTTTGGAGGAATGTCTACTGAAATACTTTGCCTGTTTTATAATTGAGTAGTTTTTCTTTTGGTTGTAGAATTGTGAATGTTTTTATATATTCTGGATATTGGCCTTATATTTTGTAACCTTACTGAACTTGTTTATCAGCTGTAATAGTTTCTTTTTATTATTATTTAGGATTTTATATAAGCAATATTTGCAAATACAGATTATTTTACTTCTATCTTCCCAATCTGGTTACCTTCTATTTATTTTTCTAATGTAATTGTCTTAGCTAGAACCTCCAAAACAATATTGAATAGAAATTACAATAATGAGCATCTTTTTCTTGTTCCAAGTGTTAAGAGGAGAGCTTTCTCTCTTTCACCAATAATCATGACGTTAGCAGTGAATTTTTCATAAATATCTCTTATCTTGTTGATTACATTGCCTTATATTCCTAGTTTGTAAAATGTTTTGATCACAAAAGTGTATTAGATATGTCAAATACTTGTTATGCATCTATTGAGAGGATAATGTGATTTTTGTTATTTTATCGATATGCTATATTAAATTAATTTACTTTTAAATGGTGAAAAAGAAAACTCCTTTCACTTCCGGGATAAATCTTCCTTACTTCTGGATTCTGTTTGCAATTTTTGTCAATTATTTTTATGTCTGTATTCATAAGGAGTATTGGCCTATAGTTCTCTTTTCTTGTGATGTCTTTATCTAGTCTTGGTATCAGATAAATCTGTCCTGGAAGTTGGGAAGTGTTTCTGCCTCTACAATTTTTTAGAAGAATTTGTGACACATTGCTATTATTTTTCTGTAAACATTTAGTAAAATCTATCAGTGATAGTATCCAATCAGGAGCATTCCTTTCTGATAAATTTTGTTATTAATATTTCAATCTCTCTACTTGTTGTGGGTCTATTCAGATTTTCTGTTTTTTCTTGTCGGGTTTGTATCATTCTAGGAATTTGTGTATTTCAGCTAGTGCTATGGTTTGGGTATGGATTATCTGTCCCCTCCAAAGTTCATGATGAAATTTGAACCCCCATGTGGTAGTGTTGGGAAGTGGAGCCTAGTGGGAGATGTTGGGTTATGAGGTGAATCAATCTTAATGGTACATACTTGAGGTAATGAGTTCTTACTCGCTTAAGACTGGATTAGTTTTCACAGAGGTTATTTGCTGCCCTTGAGAGTGGGTTGTTATGAAGCCAGGGGACCTTCATGTTATCATCTTTTCATAGGTGTCCACTTCCCATTTGACCTTCTCCATAACGTTGTCACAGAATGAAAGCCATTGCCAGAAGCCAAGGCTATGCCCTTGACGCTTTCAGCCTGCAGAACAGTGAGTTTAATAAACTTGCTTTCATTATAAATTACCAAGTCTCAGGTATTCTTTTATTATAACACAAAATGGACTAAGACACATAGGCTATTTAATTTGTTGGTATACATTTTTATAATACTCCCTTATGACACTTTTTATTTATGTAACATGGTGCTAATTTCTCATCCTCCCTGATTTTAATAATTTCCATTTTTTTGTTTTTTCTACATAAAGATTTATCAATTTTGTTGACTCAAAGAACTAACTTTTGGTTTCATTGCTTTTCCTATTGTTTTGTTAGTTATATTTTATTTGTTTATTTCATCTCTTTATTACTTCCTTCCTCCTGCATGCTTTGAGTATGAATTACTCTATTTTTTTAGTTTCTTAAGGAGGAAGTTTAGTTTACTGATTTAATATCTGTCTTCATATTTATATAGGCATTATAGCTATGTGCTTTATCTCAGCACTGCTTTAGCTACAGCCCATAAGTTTTTCTGTTTTTTTAACTTCACTCATGTCAAAGTGTTTTGTAATATTCGTTGTGATTTTTTCTATGACTTATATTTGCACATTAACTCGTAACTTATGATTAAAACAAGCTTAATGAAAAGTAAACAAAAGCTTTGTTCTTAGATAGCAAATATTGTACTTCCCCTTTATTTGGTATATTATTATCCTGCAAATAATATATTTTTACATAGTATGTTTATTAATACTTATTTATAATAATTCCTTCATGTAGTTTAATTTTTAATCAGATAAAGGAAAAAGTTATAAACAAAATTCCTTTTTATTATATTTATAAAAGACATTAACTTTGTATTTATTATTATTGGAGCCCTTTATTCTTGATGTGGATTTGAGTTATTGTCTTGTGTTCTTTCATTTCAAACTGAAGGATTTCTATTAGTATTTCTTATACAGCAGGTCTGATAGCATCAAATTCTCTGTTTTTGTTTATCTAAGTATATCTTAATTTATTCTTTTAGTCTTCATTTTTAAGGTTAGTTTTACTGAACATAGAATTCTTGGTTGTCAGTCTTTTCCTTCTGTACTTGGAATATGTTATCTCATTGCCTTCTGGCCCCATGATTTTTTCTAAGAAATAAGCTCTTAATGTTCCTGATATTCCCTTGTAGACAAAGACTCCTGTCTCTCTTATTGCCTTCAAGGTTCTCTCACACTTTTTAGCTGTTAATACTTTAATTACGGCATGCCTAGGTGTAGATCCTATAATGGTTTTTATCAAAAATAAAAATATTTGCCACTATTTATTCAAATGGTCTGTCACATTCTCTCTCTCTTCTGGAACACTCATTATGTGTTTGTTGGTATTCAGATGGTGTTTCACAGTACTTTGTGACTCTATCTACATTTCTTCACTTCTTATTTTTCTTCCTCAGTTGATCAGTCATTAACTTTGATAATTTTTCTTTCAGCTGAGAATTGCTACTTAGCTCTTTAGGGGAATATTTTATTTCAGTATTTTTAATTTTCTAATCCAGAACATACGTTTAACTATTTTAAATAATAATTTCTGAAGGGGGGGTAAAACAAGATGGCCAAATAAATGCCTTCACTAATTGTCCTTTCTGCAGGACAGAAAACTGAAAAACCACCCACACAAAAATGCACCTTCATGAGAACCAAAAATCAGGTTAGCAATCATAGTACCTGGTTTTAACTTTATATTTTTGAAAGAGGTACTTAAGGGAGTAGGAAAGAATCTAAAATAGCCACCACCACCCCTATTCCATTTTCTGGCAGTGGCTGTGTGGAACTGAGAGAAAATTTGTGTGCTCGAGGAGTGGTTGTGGGATTCTGCATTGGAACTCATTATTGCCCTGTCACAGAGGAAAGCAACACCAAATAGAACCCAGTCAGTACTCAAGAAGGGAGCATGTAGACCAGCCCAAGCAAAAGGGAATCATGATCCCAGCAGTCAGAACCTGAGTTCTGGCAAGCACTACCGTTAGCTAAAGTGCAATGAGGTGTTAAATAAACTTGAAATGCAGGCTAGGCCAAAATTGCTGCAATTTCTGCACAACTCCTGGTGCTGGGCAACTCAGAGCCCACGGACATGGGGGCAAAAGACCCAGTGAGACATCAGCCAGGGTGGCCAAGGGAGTGTTTATGCCACCCCTCCCTTAAATGCAGGCAGCACAGCTTATACTTCTATGGGAGATTCATTCCCGCCACTTGAGGAGAGGAGAGGGAAGAGTAAAGAGGACTTTGTCTTGTAATTTGAATACCAGCTCAGATACACTAGGACAGGGCACCAGGCAGAGTCCTAAGGCCTTCATTCCAGGCCCTAGCTTACAGATGACATTTCTACACATACCTGTTCTTATTTCTAGAAATAGGACTACTGGCCAAAAGAGAACCCATGCTTTAAAGGGAAGGACTCAGTCCTGACAGGATTTATCACCTGCTGATTAGAGAGCCCTTGGAACCTGGATAATCAGCAGCAGTACTAGGTAGTACTCATCTTGGGCCTTGGGTTAGACTCAGAGATGTGCTGACTTCAGGTATGACCCAGTATATTTCCAGCAGTGGTGCCTACAGGAGAGTGCTTCTGTCTGAAAGAAAGGAGAGGTAAGAGTAAAGGGACTTTGTCTTGTGGTTTAGGTACAAGCGTGGCCACAGTTGGGTAGAAAACAAAGCAGGTTTTTGGGGTCCCCAATTCCAGGCTGTGAATCTTGAATGGCATTTCTGGACCTGCCTTGGGTGAGAGGAGAGCCCACTGCCCTGAATTGAAGGGTCTCAGGCCTGACAGTATTCACCATAACCTGACTGAAGAGCCCTTGGACCTTGAATAAACATTGATGATAGCCAGGCAGTACTCACCACAGGCTAGGGCAGTTGTGGCCATGGGGAGAAATTTCTCTGCTAGTGGAAAGGAGAGGCAAGAGTGGGAAGGATTTTGTCTTGTGGCTTGGATACCATCTCAGCTGCAGTAGACTTAAAAAAAAAACTTTGACATACTGAAGAACTCATCAAGGTCTCTTACCAGCAGAACTTATCAAATAGAAGAAAGAGTTAGTAAGCTTGAAGAAGGCTATTTGAAAATACACAGTCAGAGATCCAGAAAATCTTCAGGATCTAGAATATAGCCTTAAAATGGCAAATCTGAGAGTCATTTGCCTTAGTATAGACAGCTTTCTATACTTATAGCAAAATACCATTATTTAAGTACAAGAAAGTTAAAGAACACCAAGCAGATTTAAACCAAATAAGACTACTGAAAGACATTTAACAATCAACTCCCACAGATCAAGTATAAAAAAAGTATCCTAAAAGCAGCAAGAGAAAAGAATCAAATAATATGCAATGAATCTCCATTATAACTGGTAGCACACTTTTCAGTAAAAATCTCACAGGTCAGGAAAGAGTGGTATGACATATTTAAAATGCTGAAGGAAAAAAAAAATTACCTTAGAACAGTATATCCAGGGAGAATATCCTTCAAACATGAAGGAGAAATAAAACTTTCCCAGACAAACAAAAGCAGAGAAATTTATCAAACCCAGACATGTCTACAAGAAATGCTAAAGAAAGTTCTTCAATACAAAAGAAAAGAATGTTATTGAGCAACAAGAAAATAGGAAATCATTTGAAGGTACAAAACTCATGTGTAATAATAAGTATGCAGAAAAACAGATTATAACAGTAATTGTGATATGTAACTACTCATATCTTGAGTACAAATACTAAAACATGAATAGATTGAAAATAATTACTACAATTTTTCATGATATAGTACAATAAGATATAAATAACATCAAACAAAGTTAAAAAGCAGAGGGACAAAATTTGTGTAGAGTTGTTACTAGTTTTCTCATTGCTTGTTAGATTGTGATGAAGTGTCAAGTCATCATTAGACTAAAATTATGGTTTATGAGATACTATTTGTAAGCCTCATGGTAACCTCAATCAACATACAATAGATACACAAAAATAATAATCAAGAAGTTATAATATATTACAAGTTAAAGTAATCTTCTCTAAAAGGAAGATAAGAAGGAAGGAAACAAGGAATAGAAGACCATAATACAACCAGGAAACAAATAACAAAATAGCAGGACTAAGTCCTTACCTATAAATAATAACACTGAATGGAAATGGAGTAAACTCTCCAGTCAAAAGACATACAGTGGCTGAATGGATAAAAAACCCAGATCCAATGATCTCTTGCCTATAAGAAACATACTTCACTTATAAAGACACACATGGCCTGAAAAAAAAATGAAAAGAGGTATTTTATGCAAATGGAAACCAAAAGGTGAAGGAGTCACTATACATATACAAGAAAAAATAAGTTTCCAGAAAAATAAAACTATAAAAATAGATTTCAAAAGTGTTTTATATAATGACAAATGGATCAATTCAGCATGAGAGTATAACAATTGTACATATATGTGACCCTACACTGAAGCACCAAGATATATAAAGGAAATATTATGAGAGCTACAGAGAGAGATAGCCCCTAGTAAAATAATAGCTGGAGATTTCAACATTCCACTTACAGCATTGAATAGATCATTCAGGCAGAAAATCAACAAAAGAACATCAAACTTAATGTGTACTGGAGACCAAATGGACCTAAAAGATATTTACAGAACATTTCATCCAATACCTGCAGAATACACATTCTTCTCCTCAGTACATGAAACTTTCTCAAAGATAGACTATACCCTAACTCAAAAATGAATCTCAAAAAATTCAAAGAAATTCAAATATCAGACGTCTTCTCTAACCACAACAGAATAAAACTAGAAATCATTATCAACAGGAATTTTGGAGACTATAGAAACATATGGAATTATAACAATATCCACATGAACAACATGAGAGTCAATGCAGAAATTTAGAAGTAAATTGAAAAAGTTATTGACACAAATTATAATGGAAGCACAATATACTAAAACCTATAGGATATAGTGAAAGCAGTACTAACAGGAAAGTTTATAGATATAAGCATCTATATCGCAGAAGCAGAAAAACATGAAATAAACAACCTAATCATTCATCCTAAACAGCTAGAAAAGCAAGAGAAAATGAAACCCAAAATGAGCAGAAGAAATAATAAAGACAAGAAGAGAGATAAATGAAACTGAAACAAAAAACCAGACAATCAATCAAATGAAAAGTTGGTTTTCGAAAAGATAAATAAAATTGACAAACTAGCCAGACTAAGAAAAAAACAGAGAAGGTCCATACGCATAAAATCAGGGATGAAAAAAGAGAGGTAACAACTGATCCCTTAGTAATTCAAAGGAACATTAGCGGCTACTATGAGCAACTATATGCCAGTAAATTGGAAAACATAGACGAAATGCATAAACTCCTAAACAAATAAACCTATCAAGATTGAACCATGAAGAAATGCAAAACCTGAACACTCCAATAACAACTAATGATATAAAAGCCCTAGTAAAAAAGTCCCTCACAAAGAAAAGCCCAGGACTTGAAGGCTTCACTGCTGAATTTTACCAAACATTTAAAGAAAACCTAATACCAATCCTACTCAAACTATTCTGAAAAATAAAGGAGAAGAGAATACTTCCAGACTCATTCTATGAAGCCAGTATTACCCTGATAAAAAATCAGACAAAGAATCATCAAATAAATAAATAACTAAGAAACTACAGGTCAATATCCATGATGAATATTGATGTAAAACTCCTCAACAAAACATTAGCTAACTGAATTCAAAAACACACTCAAAAATCCTTCATTAGGACCAAGTGGGATTTATTCCTGGGATGCAAGCCTAGTTCAACTTATGCAAATCAATCAATGGATACATATATCAACAGAATGAAGGACAAAAACCATATGATCATTTCTATTGATGCTGAAAATCATTTGATATAATTCAACACGGCTTCATGATAAAAATCCTAAAAAAAAACTGGCTATAGAAGGAGCATAGTTCAATACAATAAAAACCATATATGACAGACCCACAGGTAGTATCATATCGAATGGGGAAAAAAATGAAAGCCTTTTCTCCAATATCTGGAACATGACAAGCATGAGCACTTTCCAGTGTTATTCAGCATAGTACTGGAAATCCTAGCTAGACCAATCAGACAAGAGAAGAAATAAAGTGCCTCCCAATTAGAAAAAAAAGTCAATTTATGCTTTTTTGCAGATTATGTGATCTTATATTTGGAAAAACCTAAAAATTCCACAAAAAATCTACTAGAACTGATAAATAAATTCAGTAAAGTTTCAGCATACAAAATCAACATACAAAAATCAGTTCCATTTATATGTCCCTATAGCAAACAATCTGAAAAGGAAATAAAGAAAGTAATTTCATTAAAAATAGCTACAAGTGAAATTAAATAACTAGGAATCAACCAAAAAAACGTGAAAGATGTCCACAATGAAACGTATAAAATATTGATGCAGCCAGACATGGTGGCTCATGCCTGTAATACCAGCACTTAGGGAGGCTGAGATGGGCAGGTCACTTGAGGCCAGGAGTACAAGACCAGACTGGTCAACATGGTGAAACCCCGTCTTTATTAAAAAAAAAAAAAAAAAGAGCTTCTTGTGGTGGCACATGCCTATAATTCTAGCTACTTAGGAACCTGAGACATGAGAATCATTTACATCCTGGAGACAGAGGTGGCAGTGAGCCGAGACTGTGCCACTGCACTCCAGCCCAGGTAATAAAGAGAGATGAGGAAAAAAAAAAAGAAAGAAAGAAAGAAAAAGAAAAAAAGATTGATATAAGAAATTGAAGAGGACACATAAAAATGGCAGGATATTCCATTTTCATGAATTGAAAGAATCAATATTGTTAAAATGCCCATACTACACAAAACAAGATACAGGTTCAATGCAATTCCTATCAAAATACCAATGACATTCTTTACATAAATAGAAAAAACAATCCTAAAATTTATATGGAACCACAAAAGTTCCCAAATAGCAAAAGCCACCCTAAGCAAAAAGAACCAAACTGGAGAAGTCACATTACCTGACTTCAAATTATACTACAGAACTATAGTAACCAAACCAGCACTGTACTAGCATTAAAAAGACACATGGACCAGTGAAACAGAATAGAGAACTCAGAAACAAATCTAGATGACTACAGTGAACTTATTTTTGACATTGGTGCTAAGATCCTACATTGCAGAAAGGACAATCTCTTTAATAAATTATGCTGAGAAAACTGGGTATCCATAAGCAGAATAAAACTAGACTCCTATCTCTTGCCAAATACAAAAGTTAAATCAAAATGAATTCAAGATTTAAATCTGAGACCTCAAACTATAAATCTTCTACAATAAAACATTGGAGAAACTCTCTAGGCCATTGAACTGGGCAAAGTTTCTTGAATAATACCCCACAGTCACAGGAAATCAAAACAAAAATAGACAAATGGGTTCATATCAAGTTAAAGAGCTTCTGCATGGGAAAGGAAACAATCAACAAAGTGAAAATACAACCCACAAAATGGGAGAAAATATTTCCCAACTATCCATCTGACAAGGGATTAATAAAGAGAATATATAAGGAACTGAAAAAAACTCCATAGAAAAAATCTAATAATCTAATAATCTAAAATGGGCAAAAGATTTGAATAGACATGTCTCAAATAAGACCCATAAATGGAAAATAAGCACATAAAAAGGTGCTCAATATTATTGATCATCAGAGACTGCAACTGAAAATTGCAATGAAATATCACTTCACCCCAGTTAAAATGGCTTATATCCAAATGTCAGGCAATAACAAATGCTGGTGAAGATGTAAAGGAAAGAAAACTCCTGTACACTGTTGTGGGGGTGAGGGGTGTAAATTACAACCACTAAGGAGAGCCATTTTGAGGTTCCTCAAAAAGTTAAAAATAGAATTTCCATATGATGCAGTAATCTCACTGCTAGATATATACCCAAAAGAAAGAAAAACAGTATATTTAAGAGATATCTGCATTCTCATGTTTATTGCAACACCATTCACAATAGTCCAGATTTGGAGGTGACCTAAGAGTTCATTCACAGATGAGTGGATAAAGAAAATGTAGTATATCTACACAATAAAGTACTATTCAGCCATAAAAAAAGAATGGGATCCTGTCATTTGCAAAAACTTGGATGGAATTGGGGTCATTATATTAAGTGAAATAATCCAGGCACAGAAAGACAACATTATTAGTTCTCACTCATTTGTGGGAGCCAAATTTAAAACAATAGAAGTCATAGAGGTAGAAAGTAGACTGATGGTTACCATGGGCTGGGAAGAGCAGTAAGGGGAGGGGTAAGTGGGGATGATCAGTGTATACAAAAATATTGAATAGAAAAAATAAGACCTTGCATATCATAGCACAACAGGGTGACTACAGTCAATTATAATTTATTGTACATTTTAAAACAAATAAAAAAGTATAATTGGATTGTTTGTAACAAAAGGTAAGGATAAATGCTAGAGGAGTTGTATGCCCCATTTACCCTGATGTGATTGTTATATATTGTATGCCTGTATCAAAGCATCTCATGTATATTCTAAATGTATACACCTACTATGTACCCCTACAGATTGAAAATTAAAAAACATTCTGTCTTTCCTAATAGTCTGTATTTAGTGAGACATTGTTTATATACCTCATTGTTTAGATGGGCTTTCCTTTATTTCTTTGAAGCTATTTAAAAGAGTTGGTTTTAAATCTTTATCTAGTAAGTTCAGTGTATAGACATCTCAGGAATAGTTTGTATTCACTGATTTTTTCCTAAATATGGGTCACATTTTGTTTTGTTTCATCAACATTTTGTTTTCAAAAATTGGACATGTTGAATAATATAGTGTTGCCACTCCAGAAATCAGATTTCTTACTGCCCCCTACTTAAGTATTGTTTCTGTTGGTTGTTGCTGCCTCTGCTCAATTTTGCTTAGTGACTGTCTTAAACAATTTTTGTAAAGCTTATATGGTTTACCGTGCATGGCTTTGAAGTCTGTGCTTGTTTGGACTAGTGGTCACGTAGTGATCATACAGCTGTTTTCTCAAATGAAAGGAATCAATATGCCTCCCAGCCTTTTCCTAGGGGTTCTGTGTGCATGTTGGATCACACCATGAAGTTCTGCAAGACATTTTTAAACTCTGTCTCAGCTTTTATTCTTGCCTGTGGAGAGGTTCAAGGTCACTGAGGTAAGAGCTTAGGGCCTACTCTGGTTATTTCTGGGCACTCACAGAAATTCTAGTCTTTTAGTATCCCAGAAATATGTTGAAGGTTTTCAAAGCCTCAGATGAACAAGGAACATGTAATTCCCCAGCTTTTCCTTTTAATTTTCTGGTTGGCTTGTTTGCCTGAACTGTTACTGCTGCCTCAAGCAGTTGTTACGTTAAACAATTGCTGCTGATTGTTTTCAACAAATTCTTCTAGAGAAAATTCTGCTGACAACAATGAGCTCTGAGTCAGTTTGAATAAAGACATGCCCTGTGAATGGGGAGTTTCCAGGTATCTGTCACACAGTGATATAATAACATATTTTTGGGAAAGAGTTCCAAAGATGTTTTCCTCCTCCTCCAGATGTTAGCCTACTAGTTTTCACCATGATTGTAGAAGGGCTTTCAAGGCTTCCATAAAGTTAGAAAAGGAAATGCAAACAAGATGAGTAAAAATACCACAAAGCTCACTATTCTCACTGAGATTTAGATGCTTTTCTTGAATAAATGCTCCTTGGGTTTTT
Organism: Hylobates moloch; assembly: GCF_009828535.3. Classification (NCBI taxonomy): domain Eukaryota; kingdom Metazoa; phylum Chordata; class Mammalia; order Primates; family Hylobatidae; genus Hylobates; species Hylobates moloch. The sequence goes on from NW_026652278.1 coordinate 52,351,337, forward strand.
GCAAGCTATGGCTCATTTCTAGAAAGAGCTCTAAAAAAGTTGATTTTGACCATTTTTCAACAGAGTTATCATGTCTTTTATGGAAAAAAAGATTTTTGGAAGTCCTTATTCTGCCATTTACATCACTAAAAAAATACTTCTTTTCCCTTTTGTTAACTATAGTTGCCCTATTGTGCTACTGAACACTAGTATCTTATTCCTTATATCTAACTGTATTTTTGTATTTATTAACCTTTACTCCCCCTTCCCTATCACATTTCCTTTCATTTGGTAACCATGATTCTACTCTCTATCTTCATGAATGTAATTTTTTTTAGCTTCTACATATAAGTGAGAATATGCAATATTTTTATTTATGTGTCAGGCTTATTTCACCAAAGGTAATGTGCTTCAGTTCCACCCACATTGTTGCAAATGACAGGATTTCATTCTTTTTTATAACTGACTAATATTTTATTGTGTAGAAAACTACTTTTTAAAACAATTTAGTACTACCCTTAAAATAACTCAGGAATCTATAGTATGAAAACATGTAATCCCACTTTCAGTTAGATATTCTTGAGAATATCTAGCATATGTCTACCACAAGGCATCTATGAGAATGTTTCTGATAGCACTGTTCAAAGCATAAAAAGTATTTTAATGATATAAGTATATATCAATAATGGAACAGACACCTTCATTTTGGTATAATCAAGCATCACAGTCCTGTTCAGAATTTTTAAAAAGGCAACTTCAGTCATCAAATACATAATTTCAATGTAAAAAGTCACAGAAAAATATTTATATTATATCTACACTATAAAAACAAAAAGTAAATATTTTAAAATAATGATAAATAAATAGTAAAATTAAGACAGAAGGAGGGGGCATAATAGGCATACATTTTATAGTCTTGATTATCCTCGTAAGAAAGCTGATGAATACAACTGGCAAGTGAAACAAAGTGACTTCAGAATCATTTATTATTTTTAAAGCTGGATAATAAGTTTCTATTTTATTCACCTTCATATATTGTGTATGTATTAATGATTTATAACATAAATATATGTTCATATGACTGAAAATGAAAGACTGGAATCATAGTATTACTTTTGTAAGATGTTGATCCCAAACCATTTATTTATGATTTGACTATGTTTTCCTCAAAAAAAGAAAAAATAAATCTTCAAGTAGTGATCTGTAGTTACCTTCAAGTAGTTTAGTGGAAAGTTTCAATGGAGCTTTACCGCACTGGTTCCACATACCATTCTCCATTTTCTACACACTTTGTACAGCTTCCCTGTTACCCTAAGCAATCAGCAGGAGGCGGAGCAGATGAAAGTTGCATTCATAATTTGCATTTATAATTTTTCTTTTTTATCAGATTTATTGGGGTCAAATAATTATGCAGTAAAATCTACATTTTTTCAGTGTGCAATATAATGCACTTGACAGACGTATATAGTATTATAAGGTGTATAAGCATCACATCAGTCAAAGATAAAGAACTTTTTTCACTGAAAAAATTTCCTTCTACTATTTTTTGTGGTCAATTCTGTTACTCCAACCCCATCCCTGGCAACCACTAATCTCATTTCTGTCTTCTAATGTTGTATATTTTTAGCACATCATCTAAATGGTATATTACTCTATATAGTTATTTTCTATTAGCCTGACTTTTATCACTTACTATAATGCTTTTGAGATTCATCCATATTGTTGCATGTATCATGATGTTGATTTTGTAGTTTTTAGTGGTGTTCTGTTGTATAAATATACCATTATTCATTTTTCCACCTACTTGATATTTCAATTTTTTGGCTTTTGTGAACAAAGACACTAACAATTCTTGCATTCCCACAAGCAGTGTATGAGGGTTCCCATTTCCTCACATGCTCATCAGAACTTTGTATTGTCAGTTATATTGTTGTTTTTAGCCATTCTAATGAGTAGGTTGTAATAGCTTATTGTGGTTTAAAATTACTTTTCCATAATAATGGTAAGTATCTTTTAATAGCTTGTAATCTATACCTTTCTTTGGAAAAATGTGCTTACAGGATGAACAGTTCTCAAATAATATTTTTAATTATATATTCATGTATGTAATTAAATTATACATCTGTTATAATTGTGTTTTAAAAGGTCATCACCAAATTAATTTTTGTAGTTATCCAATAGATTTTATTATATTTGGTGTACCTTCTTCTGACATAATCTTTCTTATAGGTTATATAACAAAGAAATGACAAATAAAAGACCTTCATGAGACAGTGAAAAATGGTATCTCAGTCACCTAAATGTATACAAGGTTTACACTTAAAATTAAAATGAAAACAAAATAGTTGTTATGAGAATAAAAAAAATTATTTCTGGGGGCTTTGAGATAATTGGAGTTACCTGAAACTATAAAACATAGAATAAAATTATTTTTGGTGGCAATATCTATCATTAAATCAACAATTTAGTTTATAGACCTTACCTTTGATTACTAACATATGTAAAAATTTATCAGAGAAGGCATGTAGGCTTGGCATATAATTTTGTATAAAATTCTGGAATTCTAGAAGGGAGTTCATGAATTTGTGAACTGTATTATACTTTTAATCAATTTCCTAGTGCTTCTAAAGTAGATCAGTAAAGTAGGTTGCATATTTTGGAATGAGTTAAAGAGATTTTCATTTATATTGGAATTTACGTAGACCCTCAAATCCAACAAGACCTCAATGGAGTGGTTAAACTTTACACTAGTTGCAAATTAAGTAATTTGGGGGCTTCATGTAGTCAAGGTATTATGCAGAGAATTTCAATCACACATTTACTGGCCAAATAGTACCCTAGGCATCAGAAATGTTATATGCAGCATTGAAATGTGGCTTACTTTAAAGGAAAAAATTATGGACTTGACTTTGACTCAGCAATGACTAATTCATTATAATTTTTAATAAACTTTCCTGGAGTATAGTATAATAGTTTATATTGTAAAATTCAGTTTGTAAACACTAACACCTAGGAAACTATTAACAAAAGTAATCATTTGTATTCACCAGTGTCATTTATGCCAAAAGGATAAACATAACCATTTTTACATGAATTTTCAAAACATATCAATCAAAGCTTGTTTCAAAACTACAAAAACAATCCGTTAAATTCTAAATTATTTTAAAAAGGCTAAAATGAGAATTGGTCTCAACAAAAAAAGTAAAATTATCAATTGACATTAATAAGTACTAAATGATTGTGAATATTGGCCCAACTTAAAACATGCACACAACAATACACACACACACATACACACACTCTTAACAATTTGTGTTGCATGGAATTGGAATGGCTGCCTTATAAGTAATTATGAAGTTTTCTAATACCTAAAATGTTCAAAGAGAAGAATATAATTGCCCATTACAGAGCATTATGGATAAGATGATTATATCTAGTTTGATCTAACTGAAGGTCTCCATCAGCACTAATATTTTATTATTCAAGACCAAGTAGACAGGAATAATTTTTCACTTCTTCTCTTTTTGGTAGGGAAATTACATTATCTTGGATCACACAAAAATATAAAATAAATTAAATACTTCATTCCTTTGGGTTTTTAAATAAATAAGACAGCATCAGTTTGTTTTCTATCTAGGAACCTTAAGTTAATATTGAAATAAGAAACACAAAATAAACCTACCTGTAATATGTTTTGAAAGTACAAATGAGTATAGTAGTCATTTCTCAAGATCCATTCTTAACTATTTTTTTTCTTTGGCAAGTAAACCAAGGATTTAGAAGCACAAGTAGTTGCCCAGCTAAAAATCACATTTTGCTCCTTATCTTACTGGCACCTCTGACCTTGCATTTAAGGTATGAACTGGAATGAAAAGAGAAAACGCATCTTCAGAGTAAAATTCTCAGAAGAAACTGCTTGGCCCTACTGTTCTCTTTCACCTTTCCACACTCTGGAGAGCAGATATGAGCCAGCTTTTACAATTCAGGAGAAAACTGGGGGATGGTAGATAAACAGAAACCTAGACCTAAGGATAATTGTTGGAGCACCCACCAGAATGGCAAAAATTTGACAACTGACAATATCAAATGTTGATGAGAATGTGCAGCAAATACAGCTCATATGAACTGTGGATGGAAGAGTAAAATGGTAGAATCATTTTGGAAAATACTTCTGGAATTTGTTATAAAACTAAACATACACCTAACATAAGACCCAGCAATTCCCCACCTAGGCATTTATATAAGTAAAAACATATCTAAAAGGGAATAGAGAGTTATCATTTAATGGGTACACAGTTTCTGTTTGATACGATGAACAAATTCTGGAAAGGTATAATGGTGATGGTTGCACAACATTGTGAATGTACTTAATGCCACTCAATTGTACAACTGAAAATGGTAAAAGTTGTAAATTTCATGTTATGTATATTTTATGAAAACAAAGACTACAGACAGACTTCTCTAGAAATGTCCATGTTAGTTTCAAAAATAGCTCAAAACAAGAAACAACCAAAATGTTGATCAAAAAGTGAATGACAAGGCCGGGCGCGGTGGCTCACGCTTGTAATCCCAGCACTTTGGGAGGCCGAGGTGGGCGGATCACGAGGTCAGGAGATCGAGACCACGGTGAAACCCCGTCTCTACTAAAAATACAAAAAATTAGCCGGGTGTGGTGGCGGGCGCCTGTAGTCCCAGCTACTCGGAGAGGCTGAGGCAGGAGAATGGCGTGAACCCGGGAGGCGGAGCTTGCAGTGAGCCAAGATCACGCCACTGCACTCCAGCCTGGGTGACAGAGCGAGACTCTGTCTCAAAAAAAAAAAAAAAAGTGAATGACAAAAGGCATGTTGTCACTTTTACGTGGGAGCTAATAAATCTTGTTACATAGAGGTAGAGAATGAAAAACATACAGAATAAGGACTGAGAAGGGTAAGTGGGGATGGGGTGGAGAATGAAGAGATGTGGGTTAAAGGGTACAAACATATAGTTTGATAGAGGGAATAAATTTAACGTTTGATAGCAGAGTCAGGGTGCTACAGTTAACCCAAAATGTATTGTATTCAAGAGATGAACATCCTAAATACCCTGACTTGATCACTATCCATTATATAAATGTAACAAAATTTCATATTTACCCCCAAAACTTGTACAAATAAAAAGTAAATGATTAAATAGAAGACAACGCCCCCCAACAAAACAGCAACAAAAACTTATTTAGAATAAGAGTTGGAAAATTAAGGCCAATGGTCAAATCTTGCCTCAGTCTTGTGTTTATACAGATTGAGTGCTATGAATGGTTTTTACATTTTAAAAGGATATATTCATATAATCTGTATACACAAGCCCCTATATGCACACACACACACACACATACACACACACCCTCATATATCATACACACACACACACACACACACACAAATGATAAATTTCAGTATGTGGCCAGTAAAGATTAACATACTTATACAACTTTTTACAGAAAAAAAGGTTAATCCCTGACTTAGAAGATAAATAAAAAGTAATAAAAAGGACAAATTATTGAAACATACAACAATGCAAGCATATCAAATAAACATTATACTGAGTGAAAGAAGCCAGACACAAAAGTTTATGCTGTAGGTTATGTGTGACGCTCTAGAATGGGCAAAAGCAAGTGAACGAATTTAACATCAACAATAACAAAATAAACTGACAAGTGCCTCCTAATGTTATACATTGAAAAGGAGGCAACACTATGTGACATTAGTGCCAAAAATGTATAATGAAAATTTAATTATGAGGAACTAGCAGAATTATCAGAAAAATGTTGAGGAACATTCTACAGAAAAATTAGATTGTACTCTTCAGAAATATCAATGCCATTTCATGAAAGACGGAGATAAATCGTACAAGTCTGAAATAAGATCAAGACAGCTAAATGTAATGGGTAGCTGGGGATAATGCTACAAAAGATATCAATGAGATAGCAGATTTTGAATATAGATGCTAATTTATGTAATGACTGTTTCTGTAGCTAAATGCCAGACAATGTAGAGAATTTATGCTGAGGTATAACTAAGGGTTAAAAATCTTTGAAAAGAGGTTGGGCGTGGTGGCTTACGCCTGTAATCCCAGCACTTTGGGAAGACGAGGAGCATGGTGGATCATGAGGTCAAGAGATCGAGACCATCCTGGCCAATATGGTGAAACCCCATCTCTACTAAAAATACAGAAATTAGCTGGGTGTGGTGGTGCATGCCTGTAGTCCAAGCTACTTAGGAGGCTGAGGCAGGAGAATCACTTGAACTCGGGAGGCAGAGATTGCAGTGAGCTGAGATTTCACCATTGCACTCCAGCCTGGTGACAGAGTGAGATTCCATCTCAAAAAAAAAAAAATAAAATAAAACAACTTGAGAAGATGAACTTCTAGTCAAGGAAACCGTACAAGAAATTTAGTCTTAAATATGTTAAGTTTGCACAGCACTTAAGAGCCAGCTATGTATATAATTTTCATAAATGATAAAATTCATATAATTCTGTACTTTCTTGATGGTGTTGTTCTTGTTTAAAAATTCTCATTGCAAGCAGGGGCCAATATAGATGCTCTCTGATTCCTCTGAATAAACAGTATGAGAAAACATTTTATCAAAGATCATATCTAGATTACTTTAAAAATGAAATGAAAATATTTGTATTTATTTTAACATACCAGACATAAAATCCCAGTTTTTCCTACTTACTCAGGTGAATGTCCTACAGCTTGATATGTAATTATAATTAGGTTGAACTCCAGTGGCAGCAAAATGTTGAGAAGAAATTTAAATATGGGCATAGTGAAGGATGGATTTGCTTTTATATAGGAGAAAAGGAAAAAACATAGTGGCCAGAACTGTTCTGAACTTGAAGAATAGACGGAGGAATACTAAAAAGGTGAAAAAACGGATGGATGGGCTGTTATGTGATATTTGGCTGTGCCAATTTCTAAATGGACCAATTTCAGCTGAAAACAGTCAAGGAAATGGCCATGAAGATGGCTCAGGTCAAGGGTGACACCATTTTTGTGGGTCATCTAGAAATAGGAGCCACCTCAAACAATAGTCTGACCAGTGTTGGTGAATAAGAGAATTCTATAGAGCAAAGTATTTAATGAGAGAGAGGAAGGGCCAGAAGCATGTTCATTCCTCTGAATGAAGAGTGAGAAAAAACATTTTTTCAAAGATCATAGCTAAAATGATGATATGATCATATATATGATATACTCAGATCATACATATCCATATCTATATACACACATATATATATCTATATACACACACATAACCTTATGTATATACATACATATGCCTGTGTATGTATGGATATATATATGCATGTAAATGATAGTAATGGGAAGGCTCTTGAGCTTACTCACAAATGAAGGAAAAATGTTTGAGATCCACCTTAGAAATGGCAGAGAAGATTACTCCCTTCTCCTGCTCTGTATTATGAGATATCTGAGACTATGAGCAACTTCTTTATCAGGTAGTTACATATCCTGAACCTCATTAGGCTCAAAAAATATTCCCCTTTTCCTGTTTGTCAGTCTTGATTTTTATTAGGACAGTCTCGATTTTTATTAGGTATTGATATAACTAAAATCATAAGAAGTGTGATTATGTTTATACTGACTAGTCATGGTGTAAAATACCAGTTGAAGGTACCCAACCCAAGGAATAACCCAGAAACACAACTTCCTTTTAGACGTTTTTCCCACTGTGTTTTATATGCACTCTTGTAGCCTCTCAGGAGGGGCAAAATAAAGTAAAGCAATAGCTATCAGTAAATTGCAAGCCATTAATTTTACTATATCCATATGAACAAAACAAATTTGGGATAGACATATTAAATCTGGAACTAAAAATGAAAAAGAAAACTATCTGCAAAAGATGCCTCAAGAAAATGATACCATACAATGAAGCTAATTTCCACCTACTGCCTGCATGCACTGAATTAATATTTCTCACGAATTTTGCTATTGGAAAGACCTAAACTTAGTTTGATTATGGAAGGATTATTTTCAAATCAGTTTTTTGATGTCATATGAATAACATTCTCTCATGTTGAAGCATTTTAATTTATTTAACATTAAATACTTTTAAGTTCAGAGATTATTTTTAAAGACCAATTTTTAAAACAATGAAACAGGGTCACTACAAGACTTATTGAAAAGCCACCCTCATTGGCCGGGCACAGTGGTTCAAGCCTGTAATCCCAGCACTTTGGGAGGCCAAGGCAGGTGGATCACGAGGTCAGGAGTTTGAGACCTGCCTGAACAACAGGGTGAAATCCTCGTCTGTACTAAAAATACAAAAATCAGACAGGCGTGGTGGGGCATGCCTGTAATCCCAGCTACTTGGGAGGTTGAGGCAGGAGAATTGCTTGAACCCAGGAAGCCTCAGAGGTTGCAGTGAGCCAAGATTGCGCCATTGCACTCCAGCCTGGGTGACAGAGCGAGACTCCTTCTCAAAAAAAAAAAAAAAAGAAAGTAAGTGCCCTCATAAATGTTTTATTTGAAGGGACTAAATTTAAACCTGATTACAAAACTGTGAGTCACAGATTACATTCTAAACCTTGTAACTCAAACAGGTTAGGGTGGTATGGTTCTTTCTGCTTCAGACAGTGGGAGAGGGCCAGATTTATGATCTGCTGTTTCTTTCTCCTTTTTACAAGCTTTGTCACAGGAATTAGGTTTTAGAATTTTATAACCTCATATGTTCTCTGAAAGATAACATTAAACTATATACCTTTGACCTTTTCCATGTTCTGTAATTTCACTGAATTGCCATTCCAATTCTTTTTTAAAATGCTCGACAGGAAACTGTGAGATAAAGATAGACATCAAAAACACTACTTGTAATTGATAAGTGACCAAAGGCAGGCAGTCCAGGCCTGTCTTGCCCTTTTGGGGGACATGCCCCGAAAATCATGTAGGTTCTTTTCTATTTTCCTAAGCGTTGGCTGGCTTGAGAAATAAAGGGACAGAGTACAAAAGAGAGAAATTTTAAAGCTGGGAGTCCGGGGGAGACATCACATGTTGGTAGGATTCGTGATGCCCCACAAGCCACAAAAACCAGCAAGTTTTATTAGGGAGTTTCAAAAGGAGAGGGAGTGTGCGAATAGGTGTGGGTGACAGACATTAAGTACTTAACAGGGTAATAGAATATCACAAGGCAAATGGAGGCAGGGCTGGATCACAGGACCACAGCTCTGAGGCGAAATTAAAATTGCTAATGAAGTTTCGGGCACCATTGTCATTGATAACATCTTATCAGGAGACAGGGTTTTGAGATCAACCGGTCTGACCAAAATTTATTAGGTGGGAATTTCCTCTTCCTAATAAGCCTGGGAGCGCTGCGGGAGACTGGAGTTTATTTCACCCCTGTAGTCTCAACCATAAGAGACAGGTACGCCCCGGGGTGGGAGGGAGGGTAAGTTGAGGTTTCTCAGGGATATCCCATGCTGAGAAAAAGAATTCAGTGATATTTCTCCCATTTGCTTTTAAAAGAAGAGAAATATGGCTCTGTTCTGCCCGGCTCAGGGCAGTCAGAGTTTAAGGTTATCTCTCTTATTCCCTGAACAATTGCTGTTATCCTGTTCTTTTTTCAGGATGCCCACATTTCATATTGCTCAAACACACATGCTATACAATTTGTGTAGTTAACACAGTTATTACCGGGTCCTGAGATGATATACATCCTCCTCAACTGACAGGATTAAGAGATTAAATTAGAGACAGGCATAGGAAATCACAAGGGTATTGACTGGGGAAGTGATAAGTGTCCATGAAATCTTTACAATTTATGTTTAGAGACTGCAGTAAAGACAGGAATAAGAAATTACAAGAGTATTAATTTGGGGAACTAATAAATGTCCATAAAATCTTCACAATCCACGTTCTTCTGCCATGGCTTCAGCTGGTCCCTCCGTTTGGGGTCCCTGACTTCCCGCAACATTGCCCAGTGACTTTCTCAGCTCAATTGAGATGAAATCTAAACAGTGAATAGAATTAAAACAAACCAAACAAAAAGGAGAGTCAATCACTGGAGGAAAATATTCTTTGAGGATCTGTGATTACCATACTCCATTTAAGGGAGTTTGTCATCTGGATATTTATTTAATTTATCCTTTGAGTCTCAAAAATAAACTAGAAAAATTCAGTCACAGCTGGTAATGTGTCAGGTGCTGAGGATAGTATGTTAAAGATATAGTCCATGCAGTTAGATCTGATTTGATATTATTTACTATATGGCTGGAGATTGGGATAAAATAAAAATGACTACTGCCTGCTTTTTCAACCATAGGATTTCTGATAATGATGTATAGGTCCAAAAAATACCCCAAAATGTTCAGAACTCAATCTTACATGCAATAAATAGCCAATTTTAGAGTACTTTTTTTGGCATTCATCTGTCCAATGTTTAGAGAGTGGTCCAGCTGACAGCCCAACAGCCCTTTCAGCTTTTTGATATTTTAATTGTGCCAGGGAAGTACTACCACCCTCAGTGATTGCATGTTTATCCATGTTCTGCAGATGTAGGCTGGAGAGAAGAGAATACAGATCATCTATTTTCTTTCTGGGTAAATGTCTGTGAAAGGCCAACATGCCTAGCATGAACTCTTTAAATTGTTCCGAGTAACAACAATTGTCACAGAATGGAGTACAGGGACTGATTTAAGTTACTTTGAGAGAGAAAATAATTTGCAGTTGAAGAACTTGAAGAGTCCTCTGCTCTGAAAATGTACTAATAGCCCAAGAAGTAGGTGAAAATAACAAGTAAATGTTTTCAAACATTATTTTTAAATAACTTTTGGTACTGCCAGTATCCTCCCAAATAAGAAGCCCATAATTTAAAAAGATAAATCAGAAATTATATCAATAAACTAATACGTGGATAGATTGTAAATAAAATATAATGCTGATTTTTCCATTAATTAACCTTGGATCAGGATATGAAATTTTTTCTCAAAACTCATTTGTGCCTTTATTTTGGAAACTAAATGAATCAAATTATAGAACCTGTTAGGTTTTTTATTTGTAATAATTCTTTGATAAAAATTAGGCCAGGCGTAGTGGCTCATGCCTGTAATCTCAGCACTTTGGGAGGCCAAGGCGGGTGGATCATGAGGTCAGGAGATCGAGACCATCCTGGCTAACACGGTGAAACCCCGTCTCTACCAAAAATACAAAAAAATTAGCCAGGCATGGTGGCAGGCGCCTGTAGTCCCAGCTAATCCGGAGGCTGAGGCAGGAGAATGGTGTGAACCTGGGAGGCAGAGCTTGCAGTGAGCCGAGATTGCGCCACTGCACTCCAGCCTGGGCAACAGAGTGAGACTCCGTCTCAAAAAAAAAAAAAAAATTAATAGACATTTGGGTCTCCTGTGGCTTTTTGAATACTTTGGCACATTATTTCCAATCCCTATGAGTACTTGAACTCTAATTTGGGAAGCAAAGTTCAAGAAAGTAAAATGAGATGTAAATTGACTTACCTGATTCCAGTCAAGATGGCTGAATAGAAGCAGCTAGTGTGTGCTGCTCCCATGGAGAGAAGATGAGTGATAAGCAAACACTAGCTCTTTTTTTTTTTTTTTTTAAGACAGAGTTTCTCTCTTCTTTCCCAGGTTGGAGTGCAATGGCACAGTCTCGGCTCACTGCAACCTGTGCCTCCCAGGCTCAAGTGATTCTCCTGTCTCCGCCTCTCAAGTAGCTGGGATTACAGGAGCCCACTACTATGCGTAGCTAATTTTTGTATTTTTCGTAGAGATGGGGTTTCACCATGTTGGCCAGGCTGATCACGAACTCCTGACCGCAGGTGATATGCCTGCCTCAGCCTCCCAAAGTGCTGGGATTATAGGCATGAGCCACCAATCCCTGCCAACACTAGCTCTTTAACTGGATCATCCAGGTGGACACATTCAAACTCATTAAGGAAGCAATTTTGGCCCATGAGAAAGGAAGACTGAGGCAGAACAACTGCCAATTGGGAGTGGCACAGAGCAAGGGGAGGCCCCCCCCACTGCAGGGAAATGGTGAGTGAGAGCCCCACCAGGCCCTTCCTCCAACACTGAGAATTGCAATTCAACATGAAATTTGGGTGGGGACACAAAGCCAAGCCATATCATTCCACCCCTGGCCCCTCCCAAATCTCATATTCTCACATTCCAAAATACAACAATCCCTTCTCAACAGTCTCTTAAGTCTTAACTCACTTCAGCATTAACTCAAAAGTCCACAGTCCAAAGTCTCATCTGAGATAAAGCAAGTCCTTTCCACCTGTGAGCTGGTAAAATAAAAAGCAAGCTAATTGCTTCCAAGATACAATGGGAATATTGGCATGGGTAAATACTCCCTTTCCAAAAGGGAGAAACTGGCCAAAACAAAGGGTCTACAAACCCTGTGCAAGTCCAAAACCCAGCAGGGTAGTCGTTAAACTTTAAAGATACAAAATAATCTTCTTTAACTCCATGTCTTACATCCAGGCCACTGATGCAAGGGGTGGGCTTCCAAGGTCTTGGGCAGCTCTGCCTCTGTGGCTTTGTATGGTACAGCTCCTACAGCTGCTTTCATGGGCTGTTGAGTGCCTGTGGCTTTTTAGGGTGCACAGTGCAAGCTGTCAGGGGATCTATCATTCTGGGGTGTGAAGGATGGTGGCCCTCTTCTCACAGCTCCTCTAGGCAGTGCCCTAGTGAGGAATCTGTGTGTGGCTTCAACCCCACATTTTCCCCCAGCACTGCCCTAGTAGAGGTTCTCCACGAGGGCTCTGTCTTTGCAGCAGACTTCTTCCTGGACAACTGAGTGCTTCCTTACATCCTCTGAAACCTAGGCAGAGGCTCCCAAGCCTCAGCTCTTCCCCTCTGTGCATTTACAGGCTTAATACCACATGGAAGCTGCTGAGGATTATGGCTTGTGCCTTCTGAAGCCATGGTTCAAGCTGTACCTTGGCCCCTTCTAGCGACAACGGGAGTGGCCATGATGCAGAGTGTCAGATCCCAGGTCTGCACAGAGCAGCAGAGCCCTGGGCCTGGTCCACACAACCCTTCTTCCCTGCTAGGCCTCCAGGCCTGAGATGGGAGGGGCTGCTGTAAAGGTCTCTGAAATGCCCTGAAGGTATTTTCCCTATTTTCTTGGCTATTTATATTTAGCTCTTTTTTACTTATGTAAATTTCTGCAGCTGGCTTGAATTCCTCCCCAGAAAATGGGTTTTTCTATTCTACCACATGGTCAGGCTGCAAATTTTGTAAACTTTTATGTGCTGCTTCCCTTTTAAATAAAAGTTCTAGTTTCAGATAATTTATTTGTTCACGTATATGCTGCACATACAGTGTTAGAAGCAGCCAGGCAACCTCTTGAGTAATTTGCTGCTTCGAAATTTCTTCTGCCAGATACCCTAAATCATCTCTCTCAAGCTCAAAGTTCCACAGATCTCTAGAGCAGGGGCGCAATGCTGCCAGTCTCTTCGCTAAAGCATAGAAAGAGTGATCTTTACTCCAGTTCCCAGTAAGTTCCTCATCTCCATCTGAGACTGCCTCAGCCTCGACTTCATTGTCCATATCACTATCAGCATTTTGGTCACAAAAATTTAACAAATCTCTGGGAAGTTCCAAACTTTCCCTTATCTTCCTGTCTTTTTCTGAGCCCTCCAAACTGTTCCAACCTTTGCTCATTACCCAGTTCTAAAGTTGCTTCCACATTTTTGGGTATGTTATAACAATGCCCCCCACTTCTCTGGTACTAATTTTGTGTATTAGTCTATTCCCACACTGCTATAAACAACTGCTTGAGACTGGATAATTTATAGAGCAAAGAGGTTTAATTGGCTCACAGTTCTGCAGGCTGTACAGGCTTCTACTTTGTAAGTTTTTCAGGAAACTTACAACCATGACGGAAGGCAATGTGGAAGTAGGTACATTTTCCCATATCCAGCAGGAGAGAGAGAGCAAAGGGAGAAGTGCTGCACACTTTCAAACAACCAGATCTCAAGAAAATTCTATCACAAGGACAGCAAGGGGAAGTCCACCTCCATGATTCCATCACCTCCCACCAGGGCCCTCCTCCAAAACTGGGAATTACAATTTGACATGAGATTTGGATAAGGACACAGAGCCAAACCATATCAGCACATATTCAACATTTTTAAAGAAAAGAGACTGCAACCAAGAATTTCATATTTAGCCACATCAAACTTCCACAATTAGAGTATTAAAATTCATTTCAGATAAGCAAATGTGAAAAGAATATGTTACACCCAAACCTACCTTCCAGGAGATCCTTAAGGGAGTGCTAAATATGGAAACAAAAGACCACTGTTACTGGCCACCACAGAAACACACTGAGTGTATAGTCCATTGACACTAAAAAGTAACCACACAATCAAGTCTGCATAACAACAACATGACTACAGAAATTAAATTTGAATTTATCAATATTAACTTTGAATGTAAATGGGATAAAGACCCCAATTAAAAGGCACAGGGTAGCAAGTTAGATGAAGAAGCAAGAACCAGCTGCATGCTGGCTTCAAGAGACTCATTTCACATGTAATGATACCCATAGGCTCAAAGTAACAGGACAGAGAAAAATCTACCAAGCAAACAGAAAACAGGAAAAAAAAAAGCAGGGGTTGCTATTCTAATTTTAGACAAAACAGACTTTAAATGAACAATGATCAAAAAAGACAAAGAAGATCATTACATAATGGTAAAGAGTTCAATTCGACAAGAAGGTCTAACTATCCTAAATTTATATGCACCCAACAGGGGAGGACCCAAATTCATAAAGCAAATTCTTACAGACCTACAAAGAGAGTTAAATAATCACACAATGGTAGTGAGAGACTTCAACAACACAATGACAGTATTAGACAGATCATCAAGGTAGAAAACTAACAAAGATATTTGGGGCCTGAACTTGACACTTGACAAAATTGAATCTAAAAGATATTTACAGAATTCTACACCCAAAGAAAACAGAACATACATTATTCTAATCTTCAAAGGACACATAGTCTAAAATCGGCCACAAAATCAGCTACAAACAATCTTCAGCATATTCAAAACAAAAAAGAAATTATACCAACCATACTCTTGGACAACAGCACAATAAAAATGAAAATCTATACTAAGAAAATGACTCAAAACAATACAATTATATGAAAATTAAACAGGCTGCTCCTGAATGTTTTTTGGGTAAACAACAAAATGAAAGAAGAAATTAAGAAATTCTTTAAAACTAATGAGAACAAAGAAACAACATACCAGAATTTATGAGACACAGCTACAACAATGTTATGAGGGAAATTTATAGCATTAAACACCAACATCAAAAAGTTAGAAAGGTCTCAAATTAAGAACCTAACATCATAACTAAAGGAACTAGACAAACAAGAGCAAATCAACTCCAAAGGTAGAAGACAAGAAATAACAAAAATCAGAGCTGAACTGAAAGAAACTGAAACTTGAAAAACCATGCAAAAGATAAACAAATCCAGGAACTTGTTTTTTGAAAGAACAATTAAGATTGATAGACTGCTAGTTAGACTAATAAAGAAAAAAGAGAGAAAATGCAAATAAACAAAATCAGAAATGACAAAGGGGACATTACCACACGGAAAAAAAAGCCCTCAGAGACTACCACAAACATCTGTATGCACACAAACTAGAAAATCTAAAAGATTTGGATAAATGGATAAACCTATCAAGATAGAAACAGGATGAAATCTAAACTCTGAGCAGATCCAATAACAAGTTTCAAAATTGAATCAGTAATAAAAAGCCTACCAACCAGATAAGGCACTAGCCCAGACAGATTCACAGCCAAATTTTACCAGATGTATAAAGAAGAGCTAGTGACATTTCTACTGAAACGATTACAAAAAATTGAGGAGGAAGAATTTCTTCCTAACTCATTCTAGGAGGTCAGCATCATCCTGATACCAAAACTTGGCAGATATACCAGAAAGAATAAAAATGTCAGGCCAATATCCTTGATGAACATAGATGCAAAAATCCTCAAGAAAATATTAGAAAATCAAATCCAGCAGCACATCAAAAAGCTAATCCACCATAATCAAGTAGGCTTTATTCCTGTGATGTAAGGTTGTTTCAACATGTGGAAGTCATTAAATGTGATTCGTTACTTAAACAGAACTAACGACAAAAAGCACATTATCATTTCAATAGATACAGAAAAGGCTTTTGATATAATTCAACATCGCTTCAAGTTAATAATCCTCAACAAACTAGGCATTGAAGGAACATACTTTGAAAAACTAACAGCCATCTATGACAAACCCACATTATACTGAACAGGCAAAAACTGGAAGCATTCCCTTTGCGACCTGAAATAAGACAAAGATGCCCATTCTAACCACTTCTATTCAACATAGTACTGGATGTCCTAGCCAGAGTAATCAAGCAAGAGAAATAAATAAAAGGCATCTAAATAGGAAGCGAGAAGGTCAAACTATCTCTGTTTGCAGATGATATGATTCTATATGTAGAAAACCTCATAGTCTCTGCTCAAAAACTCCTAAGTGTGATAAGCAATTTCAGCAAAGATTCAGGATATAAAATCAATGTACAAAAATTAGTTGAAATTTTATACGCCAACAACATCCAAGCTGAGAGCCAAATCAGAAATGCGATCTTATTTACAATAGCCATAAAAGAATAAAATACCTAAAATTATAGCTAACCAGAGAGTCAAAAGATTTCTACAGTTCCAAAATACCACTGAAAGAAGTCAGAGATGATACAAACAAATGGAAAAACAAGTGCTATTCCTGTTAAACTACCATGACATTCTTCACAGAATTAGAAAAAAAAAATTATAAAGTCCAAAAAGAACACAAATAGCCAAGGCAATCTTAAAAAGAAGAAAAAAGCCATAGTCACCATATTACCCAACGTCAAACTATATCACAAGGTTACAGCAACCAGAACAACCTGAGACTGGTACAAAAACAGACACACAGACCAATGGCACAGAATAGCCCAGACGTAATGCCACATATGTATAACCATCTGTCCTTTGATAAAGTTGACAAAAATGAACAATGAGGAAAGAACTCCCTATTCAATAAATGGTGCTGGGATAACTGGATAGCCATATGCAGAAGGTTAAAACTGTACCCCTTCCTTGTATTATATACAAAAATCAATTCAAGATGGATTAAAGACTTAAATGTAAAACCTTAATCTATAAAAGTCCTGGAATACAACCTAGGAAATACCAGTCTGGACATAGGCCCTGGAAAAGATTTCATAATGAAGATGCTAAAAGCAATACAACAAAAACAAAAACTGAGAAACCAAATTTAATTAAACTAAAGAGGTTCTGCACAGAAAAAGAAATTATTAAGCATAAACAGACAACCTACAGGATAGGAGAAAATATTTGCAAACTACACATCTGACAAAGCCTTAATATCCAGAATCTATAAGGAACTTAAACATATTTACATGCAAAAAACAACCAGCCAGGCGTGGTGGCTCACGCCTGTAATCCCAGCACTCTGGGAGGCCAAAGTGGGTGGATCACCTGAGGTCAGGAGTTCGAGACCAGCATGACCAACATGGAGAAACCCGGTCTCTACTAAAAATACAAAATTAGCCAGGCGTAGTGGCACATGCCTGTCATTCCAGCTACTAGGGAGGCTGAGGCAGGAGAATCGCTTGAATCCGGGAGGCAGAGGTTGCTGTGAGCTGAGATCACGCCATTGTACTCCAGCCTGGGCAACAACAGCGAAACTCCGTCTCAAAAAACAAACAAACAAAAAAACCTTATTAGCTTGTTGCCCAGTGGTCAAAGTCAATGAACAGACACTTTTCACAAGAAAACATTCATGTGGCCAAGAAGCATATGAAAAAAATGCTCTACATCACTAATCATTAGAGAAATTAAAATCAAAACACAATGAGAAAACATCTCACACCAGTCAGAATAGTTATTATTAAAAAGTCAAAAATGACATGCTGGTGAGGCTGTGGAGAAAAAGGAATGCTTATATACAGGTGTTGGTAATGTAAATTAGTTTAGTTGTGTAGGAAGCAGTGTGGCAATTTCTCAAATAACTTAAAAGAGAATTACCATTTTACCCAGCAATCTTATTATTGTGTATGTGCCCAAAGGAATATAAATCATTCTACCATAAAGACTGGATAAAGAAAATGTGGTGTGTGTGTATATATATATATATATATATATATCAAGTAATACTACACAGCCATTAAAAAGAAAGGGATCAGCCGGCATGTTGGCTCATGCCTGTAATCCTAGCACTTTGGGAGGCCGAGGCAGGTGGATCATGAGGTCAAGAGATTGAGACCATCCTGGCCAACATGGTGAAACCCTGTCACTACTAAAAAAAAATACAAAAATTAGCTGGGCTTGGTGGTATGCACCTGTAGTCTCAGCTACTCGGGTGGCTGAGGCAGAAAAAAAAAAAAGAAAAAGAAAGGAATCATGTTCTTTACAGCAACATGGATAGAGGCTAGGCATTGTGGTTCACCCCTGTAATCCCAGAACTTTGAGAGACTGAGTTGGGAGGATCACCTGAGGTCAGGAGTTCAAGACCAGCCTGGCCAACATGGTGAAACCCTGTATCTACTAAAAATACAAAAATTAGG
>NW_026652278.1:52370354-52431498 GCF_009828535.3 Hylobates moloch
AAAAAAAAAAAAAAAAAAAAAAGTGGGAGCTAAACTTTGAGAACACATGGACACACAGAGGAGAACATGAGATGCCAGGATCTACCTGCAGGTGGAAGGTAAAAGGAGGTATAGGATGGAAAAACTACCCATCAGTTACTATGTTTATCTGTGCGATGACATACTCTGCACACCAAACCCCTGTGACATGCAATTCACCTATATAAGAAATTTGCACATATACCCTTGAACCTAAAATAGAATTTAAAAATATTGAAAAAATTAAAACCTTAAAAAAGTGAAAATGTTGAAATTCAGGAGATATGTGTATCTCTTACAATGTTTTAATTACTATAGTGGTGAATATTGTTAGTTTAAAAATGTTTTTTAAATAAATAAATAAATTGATGTATCCAAAGTGAACAGCAACTAACTTGAAGCAGCTCAAAATTCCATTTAGTAATTTCCCTAAGAATGAGTTTTAAAAATCTCAGGTATACATATTGTTATAGTATTGAAAGTAAGCAATGGGTAATATTTGAAATGGAACTAGAAATTGTAAGTGCAAATTTCTTAAGAGTTAGGCATATATGACAGAAACCAATCTTTGGCTATAACTATACTAAATTATTCACAAGGACATTGCTAATAAATTGACTTAGAAAAGCACCTGTCATAAATCCAGGTCTGCCTATGATGCCAGATTTAGAAGTAATGCCAAATCCTTATCTTCACAGTCATGAAAATAAAGTTATCAAAACAAACAAATTAACTAACGGAAAAATTGTACAAGATCCTCAAGGAATACATGAGAAGAATGTCCAATAATAATACATGGCTTGTAGATTGAGATGAGGAATTGCAGAGTAGAAATGTTTCTATTTGACTCAAGCCATTTAATCTATAAATATTTGAAAATATAAAAATGATTTAAGAATTTTTAATTTGTTTTCCCATATTATAAGAAAAAACATTGCTTATATAATTTAGCAAGATACATAAATCCTATGATCTCATACCTGCCCAATTTTCTGGCCAAATCATCAGTGCTCTATCACTACTTAACTTCATCTCTGTGTAATAATAAAGAGTAGCCCTTTGTGTTCAACCACTTTCTATTGCAGAGTGAAACTTTTTCAAACAGTACTAACTGCAGCTACCAATTAATACAAACACTGAGTCTTGCTCAATGCTGTACTGTCAGCTCATAACATAGTGTTGTCAGTGGGAGTCCACTCAAGAAACACTGCTTGAATGGATGCCTGAAACTGCTATTCAAAGGGTGAATGACTTATCTAGATTGCTTAATGTATTAGTGAAGAATGTGTTTATCTGTCAATAATCAGAAGCCAAACAAATATTGACTTACTCAAGGAACATTTATCTTTCTCATTTAGGATAAAGTTAAGAGTTGTGTAGTCCAGAGAAAATAGGGTGATTGAACAATTCCCTCAGAAATCCAGGCTGCTGTACCTTTACATCATGCCATTTTGCTATGTGGCTCTTTCCCTCTCGTCTACGAGAGGGCTGCGGTTCCCCCAGTTTTCAAACCTGTGTTCTATGGAGGAGCTAAAAGGCAAGTGGGGAGAGAGTTAAAAAAAAAAATAGCAGTGTCTTCCTTCTTAAAAACATTTACCAGACATCCAGACAACAGCTCCATGTTATATCTCTTTGGCTAGAATTATATCATGTGGCCTGTTTTAAATAAAAGGCAGTTTGGGACAGTTACATTTTCTATTGGAAATATCACCAAGTTAGGATTCTCTTAGCATTTGGAAATATCACCAAGTTCGGATTCTGTTAGCATTGAAGATTGAACTTTCTTGAACAATCACAAGACATTGTTGTCATCCTAAGGAGTCCTCAACACATTTTTTTGTGTGTGAATAATTTATGTTCCTGCCACAGTTTTTGTTTAGATGAAGTGGTCAGATTTGATATTTGTTTTATCTTATGGTGGTTGTATTCTAGCCATTATCCTATTTCGGAAATGGCCACTGCCTTGAGGAAATTCAGGCACTGTAATTTCATCTTTGCTGGAGTGTGCTGTTATTTATCAGGTAAGTCTCAGTAGAATATTTTATAACAGAGTTCTCCTGCCACAGTCTAAAAATCTGGTAAGACTTCCCCTTACAACACCTTCGTATAGATTTTTTCTTTTTTTACAGGTTTTCACTCCATCACCCAGGCTGGAGTGCAGTGCCTTGATCATATCTCACTGCAGCCTCAACCTCCTAAGCTTAAAGGATCCTCCCATCTCAGCCTCCTCAATAGGTGGGAATATGGGTGCATGCCACCACACCTGGCTAAATTTTTTTTTTTTTTTGCAGAGGCAAGGTCTTGCTTTGTTGCCCAGGCTGCTGGTCTTGAACTCCAGGCTTCAAGCAATCATCCCATCTTGGCCTTCCAAAATGCGGGGATTACAGGCAGCATTTTGGAAGGTGACCTGGCCTGGCCTAGATCTTACTGTTTAGTATACAGAAATAATCACTTTTTAAATCATGCGACCTGTAAATTATGTAAATCTCTATTAAATGATATCATATGTCATTATCAAATGCATTAGATCTCTCTTCCTCTAACTAATGAAACTTTCTTCTCTCTCTGATAGTGAAGTGGATAGTGCTGATCTGATATCATCACTATTATTGGTCAAAATTAGCAAAAGTTGTAAGAACACGTCAATGTTCTGAATTTTTCTTATTCTTTCAACACTTGGTCAGCATGTAGTTTGTCATGAGAAACCAAGTATGAAATTTTGCCTCAATTTTTTTCTAGTATATAACAAGGACCATCGGCATTCTAGATGACAATATGTATGATGACATCTATAAGATGACAATATATATGTCTTTGCCGCCCATCCCCATCAACTATAGCAATTCTACATTTTAAATTATGTTACTTGTAGTATTCTACTTACAAGCGCTAATTCTGCATCAGCCAAAACATGTTAAGCTATAAGCAACAAATATTCACTAAACAATAACTGAAAAAAGTAAGAAGTTTATTGATTTTACTTAAGATATAGAGAAATATGGCAGGTGCTATTGCCTAAATATTGGCAGTTCCCCAAAATTCATATGTTAAAACCTAGTCCTAAGTCTGGTGGTGTTAAGAGGTAGGACTTTGGGGAGGTAATTTGGTCATGAGGTCTTCAACTTTATAATTGGGATTGGCACCATTATAAAAGAGGCCCAAAGGAGCTTATTTCCCTCTTCTGCCACATGAGGATGCAGCTGGAGAGTACCATCTATCAAGCAGAGAGCATGACCTCACCAGACGTTGAATCTAGTGCCCTGATCTTGGACTTCCCAGCCTCCAGAACTCTAAGAAGTTTATAAATTATGCAGTCTAAAGTGTTTTGTTAAACTAGCCCAAATGGACTAAAATAGCAGGTATGGTGATTCTATGATAATATTATAAACCAATGATTTTTTTTTTTTGTCTGATTGTTATTGGCACTTGGCTTTTCTACATCACATTTATCATTATATACCTGCAACATTTCTAGAAATCATATTTCAGTTGATGCTATATATATATATAGGCTCATGCTATATCTATATATATATATAAAGCTATATATATGCTATATATAATAGGCTTTATATATATATATAGCATCAGCCTATTAATTAAGAAAAATTGTGTCAGGAATAGACTGTGTGTTTTCCTTAAGTAGAAAAGCCAATACAAATGAACAATATTCAGTTTTACCTAAAATGTCACACTGCAGAAAAACAAATTACTATACAACATTCAATAGATGTAACAAGAGAGGATGAAGGATCTTAGTGCACAGACAGATGGGTTTTGAAATCACGGAATTAAACAGTTAAATGTATTTGAGCCTATCCTTTTATCACAGGATTTCAGATAGTTTTACTTGGTAAATTGCATTGTGCACTTCAAAAGAGTGAATGTGAAAAGCATATTTTCCATCTTTTAAACTAAAGAACAAGTATGTACTTTGTTTATTGTGTTAGCCAGCTTAGGCTGTCATCACAACTTACCACGGAGTAGAGAGCTTAAACAGAAATTTATTTTGGCCTTTCCTCTGTGTGAGCCTAGAAAGAGAGAGCTCTATGCTGTCTCTTCCTCTCCTTATAAGGACACCAGCCCTATGGGTGTGGAGCCCCACCCTTATGACTTTATTTAACCTTAATCACATCTTTGAAGGCCCTGTCTCCAAACACAGTTACATCTGAAGTTAGAGCTTCAGCATCTGAATTATAGGAAGACACAATTTAGTCCATAACACTTTGTAATTTTATAACAGCTTAAATTTTAATTTTAATTAATATAATGGGAGAACCTTGGTATAGCTATTAAATAGTGTGTAGTTTTAAGAGCATATTAAATAAAACCATTCCTACATTTTAGCTAAAGGCCTTCGGCGGAAGGAATTTTCCAAAGATGGCTTCTTTTAAAATATATTCCATTCTGTATATTCTTATAATGAGACTTTTTTGTATTTGTTCCAGTGAGTATTGACTTTATATCTCATAACGCCAGAGTCAGGTGGATTTTGTGACTGCCTCAACCAATAAAGTATGAAATAAGTGGCACTATGTGACTTCTGTAGCTGGTATGCAGCTACACAGCCTGCTTCTCTCTGAACATTGGCCCTGAGAGAAACCAGCTATCATGTGATCTCTACAACTTCTCAGAGGCTTCCATGCCATGAAGAAACCCAAACTAGTGCATGTGGAGAGAACATCTGGAAAGGACTCGAGTCTACATGAAAAGAGATTTCTGACCAATACCCAGCTACTCTAGTTCCCTGCTGTTTCATATCCAGCCATTATCTGACTGTAACCGCCTGAGAGACCTTAAATCAGATCGGCTCATCTGAACCCCTTCCTGATCTGGAAGTCATGGATAAAAATAAAATAATTATTTTTATTTCAATCCACTAAGTTTGGGGTTGATTATTTACTGAGTGCAAAATAAGTTAGTACCTGGATATTTGGCATTGATCTGGAATCAGGTCTCAAGGAAAACTTTGAAGGATCTTTAGGTGAATGTTTATGGAAACAAAAGGTTTAGAGGAGGTGATTGCTGAAGGCATAAAAGAAAGCAGGTGGATTGTCTGGCAGCGCTGTCTCCTGCAACAATGTGACAAATGGGAAATGTGCCTAATGAATTCACTGGTCTAGCTAAGGAAATTTCCAGACAGAATGTAGAAACTGCCAGCTGACAACAAATTGAAGATAAATTTCTAACAGTCTTAAAATAAATGAACAAAGTTCTTAGAGTGACAGTTTGTAGGCGAATAATGAAAGCAACAAAGAACCCTAGGATGAAAAAGACAAACTGATGAAATTTCTGGGCTTAAAGATATCATGAGAGGACTTGAAATTACAAAATACATGCTAGTGTAAAATCTCTTGTTTAACCTAGGAAATGGAAAAATGGACACATACAAGGACACCGTATGAAAATATTACAAAATTTTATAATGAATTTTGTCACATTTTTAAAGGGAAAAGGCATCCCATATGAAGCTACTTCAAAAATGGCGATGTTCAATTTGAAATGCATAAATGTTTTCAGCCAAAAGCAGAGAGAGATAGTGAAACGAATGACTCTTTTGCAGTTGATTATGGCCGCATGAAAATTATGAGAGGAGTTAGAGTTGGAAACTGTCAGATGTAGTTAAAATATGCACATACAGGTTATGAAATGGTTAAATGTTTTCATAAAATAAGGAGACCAAGAAGAAATAGAAAGTCTGAACAGACCGATAAAAAATAAAAAGATTAAAGGAGTAATAAAAAGTCTCCCAAGAAAGAATAGCCCAGGACCAGATGACTCCATGAGTAAATTTTACCAAACGTTACAGAAAAAATAATACCAATCCGTCTTAAAGTTTTTTAAAAAAGAGAAGAGGGAACACTTAGGAACTCACTCTATGAAGCCACCCTGTTACTAAAGCCAGACAAAGATGCCATAAGAAAAGAAAACTATAGGCCAATATCCCTGATGAACACAGATGCAAAACTTCTCAGTAAAAAACTAGCAAACTGAATACATCACATTAAAAGGATCATACACAATGACTAAGCAGGATTTAATCTGGAATGCAAGGATAGATTCTACATACACAAATTTGTACACCAACCAATGCGATACACCACATTAACAGAAAGAAGGATAAAAATCACATAATTATCTCAAAAGATGTGGGAAAGTAATTTTATAAAACTCAACACTTTTTCATGACAAAAACTTTCAAAAATTAATATAGAAGAAAGTTAACACAATAAAGGCCATTTATAAGAAGTCCACAGCAACATCATCCACAACAGTGAAAAGCTGAAAGCTTTCTTTCGAAGTTCCAGAACAAGGCAAGGATGCCTACCTCTAACCTCTATTATTTTGCATACTGGAAGTCCTATCCAGGAAAATCAGGCTAAAAAATTTTTTTAAAATCCAAATAGAAAAGGAAATGTAAATCTATTTCTGTGAATCATGTAATTTTATATGTAGAAAATTAGATTTCACAAAACATTAGAATTAATAAGCAAAATCAGTAAAGTCAAAAGACAAAATCAACTTAAAAAATTAGTTTAATTTGTGTACATTAAAATGATTTTTTTTTTTTTTTTTTTTTTTTTTTTTTTTTTTTGAGACGGAGTCTCGCTCTGTCGACCAGGCTGGAGTGCAGTGGTGCTATCTCGGCTCACTGCAAGCTCCACTTCCTGGATTCATGCCGTTCTCCTGCCTCAGCCTCCTGAGTAGCTGGGACTACAGGCTCCCGCCACCACTCCTGCCAGATTTTTTGTATTTTTAGTAGAGACGGAGTTTCACTGTGTTAGCCAGAATGGTCTGGATCTCCAGACCTCGTGATCCGCCCGCCTCGGCCTCCCAAAGTGCTGGGATTACAGGCGTGAGCCACCGCGCCCAGCCCTGATCTATTCTTAAAACATTTTGGGGAACTAGTATTACACAGATGTACATGTAGGACTGACAATTGAGTATTAGGAGATGCCAGAACATGTTTAGAGAAAGTGGGAACGTTCCTATTTGCTGATCTTACTTTTACTGAGATAAAGAAAGAAAGAGACAGATGGACAGAAAGAAAGAAAGAAAGAAAGAAAGAAAGAAAGAGAAAGAAAGAAAAGAAAGAAAGAAAGAAAGAAAGAAAGAAGAAAGAAAAAAGAAAGAAAGAAAAAGAGAATGAAGAAAGGAAGAAGGGAGGGAGGGAAAGGGAAGGGAGGGGAAGGGAAGGAGGGAAGGAGGGAGGGAAGGAAGGAAGGAGAGAGAGAAAGAGCAAGCTTTGGTTTTTCTGATTGCAAAAGCAATATATGCTTATTATTGAATACTTGAAAAATACAGATGAATATAATCAAGAAAACAAAAGTTAATGAAAACATAAGTTTATGAAAGAGAAGTAACCTCTGTTAATATATTAGAAGTATTCTCTATTATTTTTGAAACACATTCATATTTAATGTAATATTTGAGATATAACATTTGAGATGTACTATGTATTGAGACTTTAGACTTTAATTTTTATTAAGCAATTTTATTGATATAATTTATACACCATAATACCCAAACATCATAAATGTACAATTTAATTATTTTTATGAGTGTTTGTTTAAACGTGTGAAACCATCACCACAATCCAGTTTGGGAACATTTCCATCCTCTACATGTAACTTAACTGTTCATTCGCAACCACATTCAACCCCAGGTAACCACCAATGTGCTCTTAGTCTTTAAAAAATTTGTCTTTTTTGAACATTTTAGATAAGTGGAGCTGTACAATGTGTGGCCTTTTGTGTTTGGCTTCATATGTTTTTGAGGATCATCCAAGTTGTAGCCTCGATCAATAGTTTGTTCTTTTTTTTTTTTTTTCTTTTAGAGACAGGGTCTCACTCTGTCACCCAGGCTGGAGTGCAGAGGTGCAATCAGGGCTCACTGCAGCTTTGACCTCTTGGGCTCAAGTCATCCTCCCACTTCAGCCTCCCAAATAGCTGCAACTATAGGCAGCCACCACACCTGGCTAATTTTAAAATTTTTTTGTAGGGATGATGTCTCTCTCTGTTGCCCAGGCTGGAATTGAACTCCAGGGATCAAGCAATCCTCCTGCTTCAGCCTCCTAGAGATTACAGGTATGAGCCACTGCATTCAGCCTAATTTTTATTGCAGAATAGTATTCGGTTGTATGGATATGATACATTGTGTTTATCCATTCACCTGTTTTTGGTTATTATGAATATTGTTGCTATGAGCATTCATGCACATGTGTTTGTGTAGACACATATTTTCATTTCTATTGAATAAAATCCTAGGAGTTAAATTGCTGGTTGTACAGTAAATTTACATTTAACCTTTTAAGAAATTGCCAAACTGTTTTCCAAAATGGCTGCCCCATTTTACTTTCCCACCAGCAATGTAGGAGGGTTGAAGTTTCTCCATATCCTAGCCAACACTTGTTATTGCTATTTTTTTTATAATGGCCATTTCAGTCTATATAGTGGTTCTGATTTGAGTTTCATTTGCATTTCTTTAATGAATAAGAATGTGAAGTATATTTTTATGTGTCCATTAATCATTCATATATTTAGTGAAATGTCTGTTCAAATATTTTCTTCACATAAAAATTGTTTTCTTATTATTGAATTATAGGAGTTCTTTAATTATTCTGGATGCAATTCCTTTATGCGAAATATGATTTGAAATTATTTTTTCCAGTTAATAGCTCGTATTTTCATTTTCTTAGTGCTATATTTTGACATGCAAATCTTTTCCATTTCAATGAAGTACAGTTTTTTTTTTTTTCTGTTATGGATCTTGCTTTTGGTGTTGTATAAGAAATTTTTGCCCAACCTAGAGTCACTACAATTTTGTCTTATGTTTTATTGTAGATGTTTTATAGTTTTAGATTTAACAGTAAGATGTATAAGCCATTTTGAATTAATTTTTGTGTATGATATGTTATAGGGTCTTTGTTCTTTTTTTTGTGCACATGCCTATACAATTATTCCACCACCATTTGTTGAAATGTCTTGGCACCTTTGTCAAAAATCAATTGGGCATTAATGTAAAGGTTTATTTCTGGACTGCAGTGATCTATGTTTCTATCCTTATGCCAGTACCACCCTCTCTTGTTTCTGTGAATTTATGGTCA
This sequence comes from Hylobates moloch, assembly GCF_009828535.3. Lineage (NCBI taxonomy): Eukaryota > Metazoa > Chordata > Mammalia > Primates > Hylobatidae > Hylobates > Hylobates moloch. The sequence continues at coordinate 52,379,479 of NW_026652278.1, forward strand.
TTGTGAAATTGGGTGGTACAAATCTTACAACTTTGTTCTAACCTTTCAAAATTGTTCTGGCTTTTATAAGTCATTTGCACTAAGAAAATATAGAGAATCAGCTTGTAAATTTCTACAGTAGTAACCTGCTGTAGTTTTTGGAACATTTTCTCATGTTTTTATATTTCTGGTACTTTTAACTAAGACATTTTGGGAACATTTATGGTAAAAAGGAGGGAGATGGTATAAATAACTTTTCAACTTCCGTTTTTTTTTCAGAATTCACTCAGTATTTGCCCTATGATACATATGCAGAGAAGATGGATCTTTGAAATTGAAAAACTCGTGGCTATAAATTTGTCAGTTGTTAAAGTCTTACTGAGTTCTGCTTAGGAGAATAACAGGGTAACCTGGACAAGAACAAGTGGCTGAGGAAATTCTGGAGGCTAGCAATTACATTGATGGGTCAGTAGATACCAGGAGCAATTACTCCTTATGCCAGCAGCAGCGCAGATTGCCAAGACGACCCTCAGCATGACACAGACACATACTGCATTATTTGGTGGACTGGATAGGCAGCAATTGCTGTCAGGAAGGCATCTGCCAGACTTGGGAAGGAAGAGCCTTCCTGCCATGTCCTGACAACAAGGGAGTGGGAGAACATGCACAGCCAAGTGCCCATGGGATGCTGAACACCAAACATGGGAATTGATTCTCTGGCCTCTTCCAGATCAAATGGTTCACAATGGGGTTTACAGCCTTCATTTCCAATGTTATAAGATTAGAGGCAGTGACCTTGGGAGAGTTTGAACTTAATTTAATTCTTACTGTTTCATGAAATGGGAATTGTTTTCTACCAGTCAATAAAGCAGTGGGAATTCTGTTCTATAATGGATGTGGAACAAACAAATAAACACACAATGATCTCCTCAAAAAGGAAATTAAAAAATAATTCTATTTACAATAGTGTTAAAAATAATTTGTTACAAACTTAACTAGGGGTAAACGACTTATAAACTGAAAACTACAAAACATTAATGAAAGAAATTTTTTAAAACACAAATAAAAGGAAAATATTTCATGTTCATGGATTAGAAAAATTAATACTGTTAAAATGTTTATACTTTCCAAAGCAATGTATAGATTCAGTATAAAACCTATCAAAATTCCAGTGGCATGTTTTTACAGGAATTTTTTTAAAATCCTAAAATGTATTTAGAACCACAAAAGACTTCAAGGAGACAAAGTAATTTGTTTCTGGGAAAAAAAAATTATTGAGTTATAATTGATACACAATAAACTGCACATATTTAAATTGTGCAGTTTGAAAAACTTTGATATGTCTATACACCCATTAAAATATCACCGTAATCAAGATCATGAACATATAGCCCTTTCCCCCAAAAGTGTCCTATTACTCTTTTGTAATACTGCTTCCTGCCCTTCCCTCCATTCCCAAGAACCATTGATATGCTTTCATTGTAAATTAGTTTTCTAGAGTTTTATGTAAATGGAATTATACAGTATATATCCTTTTTTTGCTGGCTTCTTTGACTGAATATATTTACTTTGAGATTCATCTGTATTGTGACGTACATCAAGGGTTTATTTATTTTTGTTTCTGTGTACAATAGTATTCCATTGTATGCCTATAACACAGTTTGTTTATCCGTTCACCTATTGATGGACATTTGAGTTGTTCCTACACTTTGGCTGTTATAAACAGAGTTCTCATGTATAAGTCTTTGTATAAAAATATATTTTATGTTTCTTTTGGGTAAATACTTAGAAGTAGAATGGCTGAAATATATGGTATGTGTATGTTTAACTTTTTAAGGAACTAAAACATTTTGCCAAAGTGTTTGCACATTTTACATTCCTACCATCAGTGTATGAGAGTTCCAGTTCCTTCACACCCTTGCCATCACAGTATGGTCAGTCTTTAATTATTCTAATAGGTGTGCAGTGGTTTCTTATTGTTATTTAAATTGAATTTTCTCAATGACTAATGATGTTGAGCATCTTTGTATAAGCTTATTTGCTGTGTATCTTTGGTAATGTGTCTGTTCAAATCTTTTACCCATTAAAAATAGGTTACTTGTTCTTTTATAGTGAGTTTTGAGAGTTTACCTTTTAATCTGGATAAAAGACCTTTGAGAAAAAAGAACAAAGCTGGAAAAATCACACTCTAACTTTGAAACATATTACAAAACCACAGTAATAAAAATCAAACATATTGGCATAAACACAGACATATAGATCAGTTGGACAGATTAGGGAACCCAGAAATAAATCCAGGAATAAACAGGCAATTTATCTTCAAACAGGGTGCTAAAAACACACAAGGGGAAAACATATTCTCTTCAATAAATGATGATGGGAAATTTTAATATCCTAATACAAAATGAAATTGTATCCTTATATTACACCATATACAAAAATAAAATCCAAATGGTTTAAATAATTAAACATAAAACTGGAAACAATAAAACTCTTGGAGAAAATACAGAGAAAAATTCTATATATTGGACTGAACAATAATGCCTTAGATATGATACCAAAAGCATGGATAACAAAAGCAAAAATATACTAGTGGGACTACATCAAACTAAAAAGCTTTTGTACAGAAAACAATCAACAAAAACAAAAAGGCAACCTAAGTAATGGGAGAAAATGTTTACAAATTATATATCTGATAAAGGATTAATGTCCAAAATATATAACAGATTCCTGTAATTCAATTGCCAAAAAAAGCATTAAAAAATGGACAAAATACCTAAATAGACATTTTTCCAAAAAAGACATGCAAATGGCCACCAGGTATATGAAACGATGCTCAACAGCCCTAATCATTAAAGAAATGAAAATCAAAACCACAATGAGATATCACTTTATGCCTTTTAGAATGGCTAATATTGAAAAGACAAGAAATAAGTGTCAGTGAGTATGTGGAAAAAGGGAAGCCTTATACTGATTGTGGGAATGTAAATTGGTGAAGCTTCACATAAAATAATATGGAAATTGCTCAAAAATTAAAATAGAACTACCATTTGATTCAGCAGTTTTACTTATGGGTATATATTCCAAGGAATTGAAATCAAGATCTGAAGAGACATCTGCACTCCCTTATATTTAGCACAACATTATTCATAATAGCCAAGATATGCAAACAACCTAAATGCCTAAATGCCCACTGACAGATTAAAGAAAATGGGTTGGGGGTATATATATGCAATGTAATAGAATATGGGTTGGGGGTATATATATGCAATGTAATAGCATTAGGCCTTTAAAAGAAGAAATTCGATTTGTGACAATATTACCAAAACACCAGGGGTTCAGTCCAGGTGCTGCTGCTTGCTAAACAGAAAGCCAATCACTGAGACAAGAAGCAATGCCAAGAAAGAAGACTTCAATCGGGTTCTGTAGCCCAGTAGATGGGCGCTCAGTCTCAAATCCATATCCCTGTTTGACTAAAACTAGGGGTTTATACAACAGGGGAAGAAATGTAACAATGTGTAAGAAAACAGGAACTAGGGAGGGGCAAGGAAGCAATCATGATAAATGAGGAGTCCAGCATCTCCTCGTCTGGACGTGGTGATCTGGTGAGTTTCAGTTCTTTGATACTTTTTTTTTGAGAGGTCTGAAGGTCATTTCCTGAAGAAGGAACTCAGATAAAACAAACGTAACCCTCAAGCTGTAAGACAAGTAGGATCAATTTCTATGTTTGCCCAAAAAAACTATCTCTGGCTGGGACTATTGAGTCAATTTCAACAACATGGACAGATCTGAAGGATATTATATTATGTGAAATAAGCCAGACATTGAAAGACAAATATTGCATGATCTTACTCACTAAAATTGTCAAATACATAGAACAATGAGTAGAATGGTAGTTAGTTGACAGGCGCAGGGAAGGAGCAAATGGTAAGGTGTGAGTCAAAGTGTATACAAAGTTTGTTATGCAAGAAAAATAAGTTCTGGGGATCTCTTGTAAATAATAGGGCCTATAATTCACAATACTGTATAATATAGTTAAAATTTGCTAAATGAGCACATCTTATGTGAACTGCTGTTAACATAGAAAAACAAAACAAGCCAAAAAAAAAGGGGATAGAAGGAAACTTTTGGAAGTGATGGGTAAGTTTATGGCATTCTGATGATGCTTTTGTTCTATTCTTTGCTTGAGAATGACTACTTTAGATACCTTACATCTAAATCACACACACACACACACACACACACATATATATGTAATCATGTAGTATTTACCCTCTTGTGACTGGCTAAACAATATGCATTTTTAATTATTAATACCTCAGTTTACATGTCTGTAGTCTGCTTTTCTAGCTAATATAACAATCATCTATAATATTTATATTTGATATATTTTTCTTTAAAATGCACTTAAAATCATCCATTTTTTAAATTAGAGTCAGTCACTGTAAAAGTCAGTATACAAAACCTCAAAATGTAAAATTGAAGACATAAAAGGCAAATGAACCTTTAATCACTTCATTTAAAAGATTAGGAGAAAGAACATTGCAGGCCTGGTGTGTGAATTTCTTGTTCCCTTTACAGAGATTTTTGACCAAATAATCATTAAATGCTCTGTTAAACTGCTCTAGTTTACAGCACATATTCCTACTTTGTTGGAGCTCTACATCTGCAGATACGCACTGAGAATACCCACACTGCCACTGTACAACCAAGTTGCCAAATAAATTGGTCCCTAACCAATAAAGCACCTAAGGGAATTTAACTCTTAAAGCTTTACTCAGTCATGTGCAGAATAAAGATCATAAAAAGGCCCCAAAGCTTTAATATGTGGCTTTGAAAATAATCTTCTTAGGTAGGTGCTTTGTGCAAGCATTCCTGTTAGCATTTCCCCATTAATAATTTTCTGTTGCACACTTTCACGTTAAAATACATAGGAGCAAGATCATCCAAAGAACTTTGCAGACATTAAATTTAAATTTTTACTTCTTTATCAGATTTAGTACTACATTTTACTTAAGGAAATACATACACAGCATGATGACTATCATTTTAGTCAGATATATTTGCATAGATAACAGCAAAATATTTTTGGCAGATAAAGTCAAAAGTTATGAGCACAAAGTATGAAACAGAATAATACTGCTTCATTTCTACAAAAATGAATTATCTCTCTTAACTTTAAATGTAAAACATGTTTCTCTCATTCTCTCTTGGTAATTTTTTTTATTGGCTGCTCAAATAAAATCAGCTAGAAGAATTTAGAGTCCTAAAGTAAAAACCGCCAGTATGATAACTCTTCTTTATATTAACCCAGTGGAATGTTCAAGTTACCTTTATCTGTGTGTAAGTGACACACATTATCATTTAATTCTTACTAGTCTATAAAGATGTCATATGTAGTTACTACCGTCATTTCATGGGTGCAAGGTTGATCCTGATGCTTGAATTCTCTAAAGCAAAATTTTATTATATCAGGCCTAAATATGACCTGGAGACTTGTGAGTTAGAGAAAAGTCATAGATTGGTCCCTATAAAACCATTATATAGAATCAGTATCAGTATCAGGATTGGGAAACAGAAACTCCTTTGAAATTCCAGCAGGAAGTGATGAAATACAAACTAATAGCTCCTTCCAAACTACAAGAAGACCAGAAAGAGCAAGGTCAAGGAAAATAACCTCTAGGTTTTAGGTTTGGCACGTACAGCCTTATGTAGTACAGAAAATTACTACCAATGGTCAGAGCTACTATCAAGGGTTTCGTGCAGAAACATCGGCAGTTTCTTTAATACACGAATACACTAAACTTTCTTTAATACACAGACACTACACAGTATCCTCTCTCTCTGCTTTGCTGGGGAAGAAGAAAAATGGCTTTTTCTTCAGCTGTCCAACCTTGTGCAAGAAGCCCTCAATAGTAGAATCTAAGCAAAATTTGTCTGCCAAAAGATTCTGGGAAATGTGACTCCAGGTCTTCCTGTGACTACACAACAGAGAGTGTAAAAATATGTTGCACTCATTAAGTGTTGCCAACAGACAATCAGGAAAGCCTTCCCAGAAAACATATATCAAATTCCTATCACAGGGCTTGACATAGCAAAATGTAAAACATAATGATGTAGTGGTTGACAGTCCTGGCTCTAGATATGAATCTGCCACTTTCCACTTGTATGATCTTGGGCAAGTGTTGTAATTTATCTATGCTTAATTTCCTCTTCTACAAAACGTGAATATTACTATCTGCCACATTGTGTTGCTGGGACATTAATGTGCATTTAGACAGTGACTGAACACTTAGTAAAATATCTAAACATGTTAGAAACATTACTATTGCTTTTGTTTATTGTCATCATTACTATTAACATGAAGTTTTTTTTTCTAAGCAGAAAAATGTGTGTTCCTTTTCCACTAATGCCATGTTTTTTCACTATAGTTTATATCTTCAGTACTGGGAGGAATTTTTCTGCTGTGATTAGTCCTTCTCCTCATGTTTTTTGCCAAAGTTTTGCAGCTCATCTCTGCTCCTTTTTCCAGCTAGCACATAAGTGTTATTTTCCCCTTCACCACTAAAATCTAAGGTTAGTGTTGTGTTACCATCATTTTTTTTCATCATCTATTTACTTTAAACCTCTGATACGGTCTCAAAGAATACTCTTCTATTGAAACTCTATCCCTTCTTTCTCAATTCTTTTTGACTTTTTAATTTTTAAATTTCAAACTCTTTCCAATAGTTTATCTCACTTGATTTGTGTAATCTTATTGTTTTTTTATTGAACATCAATGATTTTCAGAGAACAAGATTCTGAAGATATACAATGAAACACTATTTGCCTTCCTTTAAGTAGTTTAAATTCTAGTGAGGAGATGACTTTGTAAACAATTTTAATATATAAAGATATAAGCAAATTGAGGGGAAAGTAAAATAAAGGAAGGACTAAATTTAGATAGAATATTAAGTTCTGGATTTCTGTTATGCTACAATTTGAAGGATGAGTTATATTAACATATCCATAGGTTTCAAATGAAGGGAAGGTAGTGATCCATGTTCTCTTTGGGCACTGTAACTTCTGGCCCCCTTTTCTTCCTCCTGAGTGTGAATTTACCTAACATCAATTCTTGCCACTGTTACTTACTTTCTCTTCTAAATCTCAGGATTTATCAACACTTTGTTGATATTACAAATGTGGATAACAAATCTGGACATGAACCTCTCATTGTTACTGAATATCTTCCTAGGGAACTTACTAATTCTGCTCATGTGTCAAAGGAATTACTTAAAGAAAACAATATACAAAGGTTGGTTTTCTGCTCATGTTACTGTTTTAATTTACATGTGTTTTAAATAAAGTCTATTTTGATTAAAGCTCTTACAATTTCTCAAGTGTCCCACAGACCAGGTGTTAGTGTTTATTTGTAACCGTACACATCTGTTCTTTTTTTTTTTCCCATATATTCTTTACCAGCATTTAAACCTTTGTGCTATTGGTTATGATTAGCATGTGCTCAGTAAATGCTGGTTGAATTGAAGTCTAACATGATAGCATGGGCTTTCTATGAAAGACATAAGAATTAACATAAGGAAACCAACACTCTGTCTTATGTTAGGCCATAACAAATATTATTGCAATTATCTGAACAATTAAAATACCCATGATTAATATTTGAATATCTCAGGAGAAAGTTGTATATACATCATTTTGAGCTCTAAATGAAATTGTTTAAGTTTTCTTAAGTGCTCCCATTCTTCGCTACACATTCGAAAACATGTCTTCATAAGAAAATGTTCTCCTTTTTAGGGTCATAGATTTAAGCACCTTTTCATACGCCTGTTTGTTTTTATGATGCCTGGCTTATTACTCTTCAAATAATAATCTCTAGTTTTAAATAATTTCATTTTGAAACAATTTCAAATTTACAAATGTGTTGCAAAGATAGTACAAAATAGCTTCATATACCTTTTGTTCATATTACCCAAATATTACCATTCAACATTTGTTCTTTCAATTTACCATACATTTTTATTTATATTAAACTCTATGCCTATAGCTGTACCAGTCTACCTGTACATACGTACACAGTTTTTTTTTTTTCTGAAAGCTTTGAGAGAAAGTTGAAGGCATGTTGCCCATTTACCCCTCAATATGTAGATGCTCCTCAACTTATAATGAAGTTACATCTCAATAAAACAATCGTAAGTTGAAAATTTGTAAATTAAAAAAAGCATTTAATACACTTAATCCACTTGACATCATAGCTTAGCCTAGCCTGCCTTAAGCATGCTCAGTACACTTACATTAGCCTACAGTTGGGCAAAATCATGTAACACAAAGCTTATTTTATAATAAAATTTTGAATGTCTCATATAAGAGTATCGTACTGCATATACTTAGCCAGAGAAAAGAAAAAAGTTTGAAATTTGAAGTATGGTTTCCACTGAACGTGTATTGCTTTAGCACCATCATAAAGCTGAAAAATTTTTAAGTTGAGTCATCGTCAGTTGGGAACCATTTATATGTATGTTTGTTTTTGTTTTAAATAAAAGGGCATTATTTTTCATACCCATAGTGGAGTTACCAAAATCAGGAAATTGATAGTATAGTATATTAACATTTCCCAGTTGTCACAATAATGTTCGTTGTCTGTTCAAGAATCAGCCCAGGATCAGTCATTCTGTTTATTTGTCATGTCTCTTCTGTGTCTTCTATGTGCTTTAATCTGAAACAGTTCTTCAGTCTTTGTCTACCCTGACACTGAAACTTTTGTAAAAAGTCCTTCAGTTTGGATTTGTAGGGTATTTCTTTGTGATTAGTTTTTTTCTACCAATTAACCATCCCCACCTTCCGCCTGATCCTTCACTACTCTTCCCAGCCTCTGGTAACCATCCTTCTATTCTCTATCTCTGTGGGTTCAATTGTTTTCATTTTTAGATCCTACAAAGAAGTGAAAACGTGATGTCTGTCTTTTCATGCCTGGCTTATTGCACTTAACATAATGATCTTCAGCTCCATCCATGTTGTTGCAAATGACATAATCTCATTTTTTTATGGCCAAATGGTACTCCATACTGTATATGGGCCAACTGTTCTTTATTCATTCATCTGTAGATGGATACTTAGGTTGCTTCCAAATCTACTGTAAATAGTGCTGTAGCAAACACAGGAGTGCATATATGTGATCAGTATGCTGATTTCCTTGCTTTTGGCTATATACTCAGCAGTGAGATTGCTGGATCACACAGCAGCTCTGTTGTTAGGTTTTTAAGGAACTTCCAAATTGTTCTCCATAGTGGTTGTACTAATTTACATTCCCACCAACAGTATATGAGGATTCTCTTTTATCCACATTCTTGCCAGCATTTGTTATAGCCTGACTTTTGGATAAAAGCCATTTTAGCCGGAGTGAGATGACATCTCATTGTAATTTTGATTTGCATTTCTCTGAAGATCAATGACGTTGAGCACCTTGCCTGTTTGCCATTTACATGTCTCTTTATGTGTCTTTTTTTATGTCAGTACCATGCTGTTTTCGTTACAATAGTTTTGGTAGTATAATTTGAGGTCAGGTAATGTGATTCCTCCAGTTTAGTTCTTTTTGTTGAAGACAGCTTTGGCTATTCTGAATCTTTCGTGATTTCGTATAAATGTTTGGATTTTCTTTCTAATTCTGTGAAGAGTGTCCTTTGTATTTTGATAGAGATTGCATTGATCTGTAAATTGCTGTAGGTAGTATGGACACTAACAATATTGAATTTTCCAATCCAGGGACATGGAATCTTTTCCAATTTTTTTGGTGTCCTCTTTAATTTCCTTGATCAGTGTTTTATAATTTTTTATTATAGAGATCTTCCCCTTCCTTTGTTAATTCCTAGGTATTTAATTTTATGTGAGGCTATGATAAATGGGAATACTTTTTTTATTTCTTTTCCAGATTGTTCACTATTGGCATATAGAATGCTGCTGATTTTGTATCCTGCAACTGTAATTAATTTATCAGCTTTAATAGTATTTTGGGAAAGTCTTTAGGTTTTTCCAAATAGATCAAACAACCTGCAAATGAGGATAGTTGGACTTGTTCCATTCCAATTTTGATTCCCTTTATGTGTTTCTCTTGTCTGATTTCTCTAGCTAGGACTTCCTCTACTCTGTTGAATAACAGTGGTGAAAGTGAGCATCATTGTCATATTGCAGGTCTTAGATAAAAAGGTTTGTTTTTCAGATTTTCCCCATTCAGTATGATACTAGTTGTTGGTCTGTCATATCTGGCTTTTATAATGTTGAGGCATGCTTCTTCTATACTTTTCTTTGCGGATTTTTATCTTGAAAGGATGTTGAATTTCATCAAATTCTCTTCAGCATCAACTGAAATAATCATATGGTTTTTATCCTTCCTTCTGTTGATATGATGTTTCACAGTGATTGGTTTGCATATGTTGAATCATCCTTTATCACAGGGATAAATCCTACTTGGTCATGATGAATGATTGTTCTGATGTATTACTGAATTCATTTTGCTAGTATTTTGTTGAAGATTTGTTCATCAATATTAAACAGAGAAACTGGTCTATAGTTTTCTTTTTTGATGTGTCTTTGTCTGGTTTTGGTTTCAGGGTAATACTGGCTTCATAGAATGAGTCTGGAAGTATTTCATCCTCCTCTATTTTTCAGAATAGTTTGAGTAGGATTGGTATTAATTCTTCTTTAAATGTTTGGTAGAATTCAGTAGTGAAGCCAGTGGGCTGCGGGCTTCATCACTGGGAGAATTTTATTACTACTTCAATCTCGTTACTTCTTATTGATCTGTTCAGGTTTTCGAATTATTCTGGGTTCAATCTTGGTAGATTGTATATGCCTAGGAATTTGTATATTTCTTCTGGATTTTCCATTATTGGCATATAATTGCTCATAGTAGACACTAATGATCCTTTGAATTTACACCTTATCTGTTGTAATGTCTTCTTTTTTATTTCTGATTTTATTTATTTAGATATTCTCCTTTTTTGTTACTCTGGCTAATGGTTTGTCAATTTTGTTTAACTTTTCAAAAAAACTTTTGTTTTATTGGCCTTTTATATTGTTTATTCATAAATACTCAATCTTCAACAATACAACAAAATATGCTGCGTATAATGAATATCGTAAACACCAAGTTACACAATCAACCCAGGCAGTTATTTCCAGCCTTAGCAAATGCATACTCTCCTCCTAAACCCTGGCTTTCTGAAGGCATACAGACAATTTATCTTAAATGGAAATTGCAAAGAAAATATTTTCCATGTCTGGCTTAACGGGTGTAGTGCTACCTTTTACTCTCTGCCTAGTTTGGGCTAGCCCTGTGGCCACCTATCCATTTGAATACTAGTCAGTGAGGATAATCATTTGTTTACAATTTTGAGCCATATTGTGCAAGTCTGATATAAAGTTGTCATCTTTTTATCTTCCTGAAGAGTAGGAAGAGCAGAAGTAGAGAGGAGCCCTTCTGCAGGTCAGTTGTAACTTAGAAATATGACTCCTTTTAGAATGCAATAATGAACACGGAAGAAGTACCTGAAGGAGTGAAACACAATTATGATTCAAGAAAATTGAAAGTTATGGCCGGGTGCAGCGGCTCACGCTTGTAATCCCAGCACTTTGGGAGGCCGAGGTGGGCGGATCACGAGGTCAGGAGATCGAGACCATGGTGAAACCCCGTCTCTACTAAAAATACAAAAAAAAAAATTAGCCGGGCGAGGTGGCGGACGCCTGTAGTCCCAGCTACTCGGAGAGGCTGAGGCAGGAGAATGGCGTGAACCTGGGAGGTGGAGCTTGCAGGGAGCCGAGATTGTGCCACTGCACTCCAGCCTGGGCGACAGAGCGAGACTCTGTCTCAAAAAAAAAAAAAAAAAAAAAAAGAGAAAATTAAAAGTTATTTCTTGCAATGAAAAGATGAATCTTAACCTGTAAGATGCAGACTTGGTGGGAAAACTAGCCAAAAATCAGTTTCTTTGTATATAGTTGATCTTGTTACCCAAAGTTTACAAGTTGGGCAGGTGTTCCTATGCTGAGGTAAGCATTCCTAGAATGAATAAATGCATCTGTCATGATGAAACTATGTACACACTATTCTAAAACAAGAAGAATGTGGAGTTAATAGAAGAAACAATAGAGACAGAGATCAAAACCCTTTTTCAAATATTTCGTGATAAACTTTATAATTTTCTTCCTCTTTATTAGCAACCTATAGAATTTGCAGTTTTCTTTTTTTAAAAAAAATTTTAATTGACAGATAATAGTTGTACATACTTATTAGGTATAGTGTGATATTTTGGTTCATGTATACAATATGTAATGATCAAATTAGGGTAAAGATCAAATCATATCCATTACCTCAAATTTTTGTCATTTATTTGTGTTGGGGACATTTAAAACCTTCTCTTCTAGCTATTTAAAAATATACAATAAAATATTTAACTATAGCCATAAAACAGTGCTATAGAACACTAGAATTTATTCTTCCCATGTAACTATAATTTTGTGTCATTTAAGATCTGCCTCCAATTTCTAGCTTTTACTAGCTACTGTTCTATTCTCTACTTCTATGAGATTAACTTATCTTTCTGTGCCCGACTTATTTCACTTAATATAATATCCTCTAGGCTTACCCATGTTGCTGCGAATGACAGGTTGCCATTCTTTTCAGTGGATGAATAATATTTTATACTGAATATATACAAAATTTTCTTCATCCATTATCTATTAGTGGACACTTAGGTTGATTTCGCATATTGACTATTGTGAATACTGCTGCAATTAATAAGGGGGTGCTGATATCTCTTCAACATACTGATTTCCTTTTCTTTGGATACATACCCAGTAGTATGATTACTGGATCATATGGTAGTTCTGTTGGTACTTTATTCAGGACAGCACCCCCCCTACTGTTTTCCATAATAACGGTACTAATTTACATCCCAACCAACATTGTAAAAGAGATCCGTTTTCACCACATTCTCTCCATCACTTGTTATATTTTGTCTTTTAGATAAGAGCTATTCTTGCTGGAATAAAATGATATTTCATTGCATTTCCCTAATGACTGGTGATGTTGAGTATTTAAAAACAAAATTTGTTTAACAATTTGTATGTTTTCTTTTAAAAAAAAGTCTATTTAACAACATTAGCCAATTTTTAAATAAAATTTATCTGTTTTTCTGTTGAATTGAGTTCCCTATATATTGTGGATTTTTTTTTTTTTTTTTTTTTTGAGACGGAGTCTCACTCTGTCGCCCAGGCTGGAGTGCAGTGGCGCAATCTCGGCTCACTGCAAGCTCCACCTCCTGGGTTTGCGCCATTCTCCCGCCTCAGCCTCTCCGAGTAGCTGGGACTACCGGCGCCCGCCACCATGCCCGGCTAATTTTTTGTATTTTTAGTAGAGACGGGGTTTCACCGTGGTCTCGATCTCCTGACCTCGTGATCCGCCCACCTCGGCCTCCCAAAGTGCTGGGATTACAAGCATGAGCCACCGCGCCTGGCCTATATTGTGGATATTAATCCCTGGTCAGATTATTAGTTTGACAATATCTCCTCTCATTCTTTAGGTTGTCTTTACACTGTGGTGGTAGATTTTTTTTATGTGCAGAACATTATCAGTTTATAACCACAATTGTTTGTTTTTGTTTTATTGCGTCTGCTTTCAAGGTCTTATCTATTATAAAATTGTTTCCCAGACCAATTTTCTAAAATGTTTTTCCAGTTTTCCTCTAGTAGTATTAGAGTTTCAGGTCCTAAGTTTAAATCTTTCAGCCACTTTGATTTAGTTTTTGTGTATGGTGAGAGACAGGGATCTAGTTTCATTTTTCTGCATAGAAATATCCAGTTTTCCCAACACCATTCATGGAAGAGACTGCCATTTTCTCAATGCAGGTTCTCGGCTCATCTGTGAAAAATTAGTTGGCTGTAAATACCTGGGTTTATATATGGTTTCTCTATTCTGTTCCATTAGTCTATGTATCAGTTTTAAGGTGAGTACCATGCTGTTTTAGTCACTACAGCTTTGTAGTATATTTTGAAATCTGGTAGTGTGATGCCTCCAGCCTTATTTTTGTTTGGGATTGCTTTGGCTATTCAGAGTCATTTTTGGTTCCATACAAATTTCATAATGTTTTTTCTATTTCTATTGAGAATGTCATTGATATTTTGACTGAGAATGCATTGAATCTATAGATCTTTTTGGGTAATATGGTTCTTTTAATAATATTAATTCTTCCAGTCCATTAACATGGGACATGTTTCCATTTTTTTGCTCTGTTCAACTTTCTTCCTCAGTGTTTAATAGATTTCCTTGTAGAAATATTTCATCTCCTTAGATAAATTCATTCCTAGATTTTTTAATAGTATTATATGTAAATGGGATTGCTTTCTTGATTTCTTTTTAGCTAGTTTATTATTGGCATACAGCAATGTTATTGATTTTTGTATGTTGATTATTTTTATCCTGCAACTTTACTAAGTTTATCAGTTTAAGAGTTTTTTAGTGGAGTCTTCAGAGTTTTCTATATATAAGATCATGTCATCTGCAAACTGAGATAACTTGCCTTCCTTGCTTTCAACTTGAATGCCATTTACTTCTTTCATTTTTCTAATTGCTCTGGCTAAAACTTCCACTACTATGTTGAATAAGAGTAGTGTGAATGAGTATCTGTGTATTATTCCAGTTTTTTTCAGCTTTTCATCATTCAGAATAATGCTAGCTGTGGGTTTGTCATATATGGCTTATATTGCATTGAGGTACATTTTTTCTATTCTTAACTTATTGAGAGTTTTTTTTATCATAAGGCATTGTTGAATTTTATCAAATTATTTTCCTGCATCTATTCCTATAATTACATAAACTTATCTTTCATTCTGTTAATGTGAGGTATCGCATTAATTATTTGTGTATGTTGAACCATCCTTATATTCCTGGAATAAATCTCACTTAATCAAGGTGTATACTCTTTTTGATGTGCTGTTGGGTTAGATATGGTAGTATTTTGTTGATGATTTTGCATCTATGTTCATCAGGGTTTTTGATCTGTAATTTTCTTTTTTGTTAGTTTCCTTACCTTGTTTTAGTATCTGGGCTATGCTGACCTCACGGAATGAGGTGGAAAGCATTATATTCCCTTCAAGTTTTTCAAGTAGTTTGATAAAATTTTGCATTAATTTTTATTTAAATGTTTGGCAGAATCTAGCAATAAAGCTATCCAGTCTTGGGATTTTGTTTGTTTGTTTGGGACAATTTTTATTACTGATTCAATCTCATTACTCATTGTTAGTTTGTTCAAGTTTATCTTTCCAAAATATAATTTTTCTTTTTTTATATTTTATATTTTTTTAGTCTCTATTTTATCTACTTCTGTTCTCATTTTTATAATTTCTTCTTTTCTGCTAATTTGGGGATTGGTTTATAGTTCTTTGGGTTGTGTCCTTTGGTTGTTTATTTGAAATTATTTACATTTTTTATGTAGGCATTTATTGCTATAAACTTGCCTCTTAATACTACTTTTCTTGTATACAAAAAGTTTTGGTGTGTGTGTGTGTGTGTTTTTTTTTTTTTTGAGACGGAGTCTCACTCTGTCGCCCAGGCTGGAGTGCAGTGGCACAATCTCGGCTCACTGCAAGCTCTGCCTCCCGGGTTCACGCCATTCTCTTGCCTCAGCCTCTCCAAGTAGCTGGGACTACAGGCACCCGCCACCACACCTGGCTAATTTTTTTAATATATATATATATTTTAGTAGAGACGGGGTTTCACCATGGTCTCGATCTCCTGACCTCGTGAACCACCCGCCTCGGCCTCCCAAAGTGCTGGGATTACAGGTGTGAGCCACCACACCCGGCTGGTGTGTGTGTTTTTTTTTTACATTTGTTTAAACATATTTTTTTCCTTCCTTCCTTCTTAATTTCTTCATTGACTCATTGGTTGTTCAGAAGCATGTTGTTTAATTTATATGTATTTGTATAGTTCAAAAGTTTCTCTTGTTATTCATTACCAGTTTTATTGCATTGGGGTAAGAAAATATGCTTGATCTGATTTCAGTTAAAACAAATTTAGACTTGTTTTGTCAACTAACATATAGGCAATCCTGGACCATATGCTGATGAAAAGTATGTGTATTTTCCAAATTTTGAGCTGCTGGGTGAAATGTTCTGCAACATCTATTAGGTTCATTTGGTCTACGGTACAGTTTGAATTTAATGTTTTGGGAGTGGTTTTGTGCATTTTCTGGCTAGATGATCTGTCCAATGCTAAGAGTGGAGTATTAAAGTCCCCAGCTATTATTGTATTGGAGTCAGTCTTTTCCTGTTAATTTAATGTTATTTCAAAAGACCTGTCTTCAAGTTTACAAATTCTCCCCTTTCCTTAGTCTAGTCTGTTTATGAAGCTGTCAGTTGAAGTTTTTATTTCATTTATTGAATACATCAGGTCGAAGATTTCTGTTGGGTTCTTTTTTTAATATCTCTGTTGTAATTTTCACTAAGATCATGACTTTTACTTTCTAATTTTGTTGAATTTTCTATCTCTATTATCTTGTCTCTTACTGAGCTTCCTTAAGATTATTATTTTGCATTTCTTTTCAGCATTTTGTGCATTTCCTTTTTTAGGAAGACTGTTACTGTAGAATTATTGTGTTTCTTTGGGTTTGTCATGTTTCCTTGAAATGTTATGCTTCTTTTGCCTCTATGTTGATATTTGGGCATCTAGTGACACAGTGGCCTCTTCCAATCTTATGAAGTAGCTTTCATAGAAAAAGATTTATTTATACAAATGGGTCCTGTGCTGTCAACTGGGTGGATTCACTGGCTTTGGCTCTGGGTGGATGCAGTAGTATAGCCTCTGTGTAGTAAATTCATCCATAATCTATTTTAGCAATGTTTGTGAGTTCCTCAGTAGCCTAGAATGCAGAAGTTTGTAGTAGCAGAGGTGCACTTTTGCTGGGGGTTGTCTCACTGGGTTGTTCCTCATGTCAATCACACATGTACAAGCAGTCAGTAGGCTAGATTGGGGACTGGTTACTGGGATCAGGAATGTCATACTGTTTCTTTCACCAGGGGTGAAATACATGCCATATCCATACATGCTATGGCTGCTTAATCAGCTCAGGGGGAGGACCGCAAAAGTAGATCCTGGGCTCTTCCTTTGGCCAGGTATGCAAGCCTGTAACTGCTTGTCTAGCTTGGGGGTGTGTCTGACAGTAACAGGTCTGCTGGTCTGGGTTTGCAGTAAGGGGAATTGGTATATGGGCTGCTTGGCTGGTTTACAGGCAGGTTTTTCAGGGGAAGATCCACCTGGCTGGTTCTCTGTCAAGTGTCATGTGGTCATGGCTGCTTGGCTGGCTTAGGAGTATGTTCACTTGGGGCAGTTTGACTGGGATATGTCTCTGTCTAGGGGTGTGGGCATGTGGCTGCTCAGCTGACTCAAGTGTGGGTCCCCTGGGCCATTTTTCCTGGTAGGAGTGTGGGCACATAGTGGTTCTCCTGGCTTGGAGTTGGTATCCCTACTGTGCAGGACTGGAGTCACAGCTTTCCTGGGCCCAGACTCTGGGCAGTCAGAATTGTGATATTGCAGCTACCCATTTAGGCCTGGGGAATGACAGCAGAGCTTCAAGGCTGAAAAGGCATAGTGGCTAATGGCCCCTAGAATGGGTGAACTCCAGCATTGGCTCTAGTTTTAATATGGCACTGTGATCAGCAGCCTGGGTCATGGACAGGTGAGGAGTACACACCTGTGCTCCTAATCTAGAGCAATGCAGTCATGTGAATTCGAGGTAGCTCCCCAAACTGTGCTCAGAGCTTGTAAGAATGATGGGATTTTCCTGTAGTAGGGGCTTCAGGTACCTGTGGTGTTGATGAAGGATATTGGAGGGTCTTCTGATTACATTTTCCTCAAAAGGATAAAGCCCTTCTGGCTCCAAGCTGGTCCAGGCAGGAAAAACAAGGCATCTGAGGAAGGATGCCTCGCTCTGCTCTCTATGCTGTCATTGTGAGCTTTCACGTTCCACAGGGACCTCGCCTCTTTCATGGTGCACTCAAATGCTCTTGCTCAAATACTCCAGTCAAATTTATTATTCATTGCCTTGGTCCTTTTTCATGAAAGGGATGAGTCTAGGTGTGCCTAGTCAGTTTTCTTGCTTACATTACACTACACTCTCCAGAACGTGCAATTTTCATTTGAAGAGAGAAAATGATTTATCTTTTAAAATTGTTGTGTTATCAAATGTATATAAATGCAAATTGAGAATTGCATTTGTCACTGACTCTTTCAAGCAGATTTATTTTAACAGCACTAACCAGTGGATCCACTGCTTTTCAAAGTCACTTTTTAAAATTACAAGGATACATCTTCTTAATATTTCTATCATTTCTTTAAATCACAAAGCTTTCTGTATTTATACTTGGAATATTTTGCAAAAGGAAGGAATCCATGTAGTTAGAAATCAGAAAACTTGGATAAACTGTAGCTTTGCAATTTATCCATTGTATGCTATAAGACAACATAAACATAGTGAAGGGCAGTTTTTCTCTCATTTGTAAAGGAGAAATATTATTATCTGTTCTGCATTTATTGCCATTTTTCTGTGAATATTATTTGTCATAATTTAGGTGAAGCCATGTGAAATTTTAAGTCTTGTACAAATATTATCTAAGAAGATAGCCATGGTGGTGGGCAACCAAAGAGAGAGCACTTTAAATTTTAATATCAAGTCAATGGGTGCTGATTGCATTTATCAATGGCATCATCTAATTAGAAAATAGATATATTGCATTAGAAGCTTTTAGACAGATTTATTTAGTATCCCAAAGTTCAAAATGAACTCTACAAGTTCTTATTTCAGTAACTTTATTAGTCTGTTCTCATGCTGCTATGAAGAAATACTTGAGACTGGGTAATTAATAAAGAAAATTCGTAAAGAAAACAAGATAATTTGGTGGAGCCAAGATGGCCGAATAGGAACAGCTCCGGTCTACAGGTCCCAGCCTGAGCGACACAGAAGACGGGTGATTTCTGCATTTCTGTTTGAGGTAACGGGTTCATCTCACTAGGGAGTGTAAAACAGTGGGTGCAGGACAGTCAGTGCAGTGCACTGTGCATGAGCTGAAGCAGGGCGAGGCATTGCCTCACTCGGGAAGCGCAAGGGGTCAGGGAGTTCCCTTTCCTAGTCAAAGAAAGGGGTAACAGATGGCACCTGGAAAATCGGGTCAGTCCCACCCTAATACTGCACTTTTCCAACGGGCTTGGAAAACGGCACACCAGGAGATTCTGTCCCGCACCTGGCTCGGAGGGTTCTATGCCCACGGAGTCTCGCTGATTGCTAGCACAGCAGTCTGAGATCAAACTGCAAGGTGGCAGCGAGGCTAGGGGAGGGGCACCTGCCATTGCCCAGGCTTGCTCAGGTAAACAAAGCAGCCAGGAATCTTGAACTGGGTGGAGCACACCACAGCTCAAGGAGGCCTGCCTACCTCTGTAGGCTCCACCTCTGGGGGCAGGGCACAGACAAAAATTTGGCAGGAAACTCTGCAGACTTAAATGTCCCTGTCTGACAGCTTTGAAGAGAGTAGTGGTTCTCCCAGCACGCAGCTGGAGATCTGAGAACAGACAGACTGCCTCCTAAAGTGGGTCCCTGACCCCCGAGCAGCCTAACTGGGAGGCATCCCCCAGTAGGGACAGACTGACACCTCACTCGGCGAGGTACTCCTCTGAGACAAAACTTCCAGAGGAACTATCAGACAGCTGAATTTGTGGTCTCATGAAAATTCGTTGTTCTGCAGCCACCGCTGCTGACACCCAGCCAAACAGGGACTGGAGTGAACCTCTAGCAAACTCCAACAGACTTGCAGCTGAGGGTCCTGTCTGGTAGAAGGAAAACTAACAAACAGAAAAGACATCCACACCAAAAACCCATCGGTACATGACCACCATCAAAGACCAAAAGTAGATAAAACCACCAAGATGGGGAAAAAACAGAGCAGAAAAACTGGAAACTCTAAAAAGCAGAGCACCTCTCCTCCTCCAAAGGAACAGAGTTCCTCACCAGCAACGGAACAAAGCTGGACGGAGAATGACTTTGACAAGTTGAGAGAAGAAGGCTTCAGACGATCAAACAACTCCGAGCTACGGGAGGAAATTCAAAACAATAGCAAAGAAGTTAGAAACTTTGAAAAAAAATTAGACGAACTGATAACTAGAATAACCAATGAAGAGAAGGGCTTAAAGGAGCTGATGGAGCTGAAAGCCAACTTTCGAGAACTACGCGAAGATTGCAGAAGCCTCGGTAGCCGATGCGATAAACTGGAAGAAAGGGTATCACTGATGGAAGATGAAATGAATGAAATGAAGCAAGGAGGGAAGTTTAGAGAAAAAAGAATAAAAAGAAACAAACAAAGCCTCCAAGAAATTTGGGACTATGTGAAAAGACCAAACCTATGTCTGATTGGTGTACCTGAAAATGACGGCGAGAATGGAACCAAGTTGGAAAACACTCTGCAAGATATTATCCAGGAAAACTTCCCCAATCTAGCAAGGCAGGCCAACATCCAGATTCAGGAAATACAGAGAATGCCACAAAGATACTCCTCAAGAAGAGCAACTCCAAGACACATAATTGTCAGATTCACCAAAGTTGAAATGAAGGAAAAAATGTTAAGGGCAGCCAGAGAGAAAGGTCGGGTTACCCACAAAGGGAAGCCCATCAGACTAACAGTTGATCTCTCAGCAGAAACTCTAGAAGCCAGAAGAGAGTGGGGGCCGATATTCAACATTCTTAAAGAAAATAATTTTCAACCCAGATTTTCATATCCAGCCAAACTAAGCTTCATAAGTGAAGGAGAAATACAATACTTTACAGACAAGCAAATGCTGAGTGATTTTGTCACCACCAGGCCTGCCCTAAAAGAGCTCCTGAAGGAAGCACTAAGCATGGAAAGGAACAACTGGTACCAGCCACTGCAAAAACATGCCAAATTGTAAAGACCATCGAGGCTAGGAAGAAACTGCATCAACTAACGAGCAAAATAACCAACTAACATCATAATGACAGGATCACATTCAAACATAACAATATTAACTTTAAATGTAAATGGGCCAAATGCTCGAATTAAAAGACACAGACTGGCAAACTGGATAAGGAGTCAAGACCCATCAATGTGCTGTATTCAGGAAACCCATCTCACGTGCAGAGACACACATAGACTCAAAATAAAGGGATGGAGGAAGATCTATCAAGCAAATGGAAAATAAAAAAAGGCAGGGGTTGCAATCCTAGTCTCTGATAAAATAGACTTTAAACCAACAAAGATCAAAAGAGACAAAGAAGGCCATTATATAATGGTAAAGGGATCAATTCAACAAGAAGAGCTAACTATTCTAAATATATATGCACCCAACACAGGAGCACCCAGATTCATAAAGCAAGTCCTGAGTGACCTACAAAGGGACTTAAACTCTCACACAATAATAATGGGAGATTTTAAAACCCCACTGTCAACATTAGACAGATCAACGAGACAGAAAGTTAACAAGGATATGCAGGAATTGAACTCAGCTCTGCACAAAGTGGACCTAATAGACATCTACAGAACTCTCCACCTCAAATCAACAGAATATACATTTTTTTCAGCACCACACCACACCTATTCCAAAATTGACCACATAGTTGGAAGTAAAGCTCTCCTCAGCAAATGTAAAAGAACAGAAATTATAACAAACTGTCTCTCAGACCACAGTGCAATCAAACTAGAACTCAGGATTAAGAAACTCACTCAAAACCGCTCAACTACATGGAAACTGAACAACCTGCTCCTGAATGACTACTGGGTACATAATAAAATGAAGGCAGAAATAAAGATGTTCTTTGAAACCAAAGAGAACAAAGACACAACATACCAGAATCTCTGGCACACATTCAAAGCAGTGTGTAGAGGGAAATTTATAGCACTAAATGCCCACGAGAGAAAGCAGGAAAGATCCAAAATTGACACCCTAACATCACAATTAAAAGAACTAGAAAAGCAAGAGCAAACACATTCAAAAGCTAGCAGAAGGCTAGAAATAACTAAAATCAGGGCAGAACTGAAGGAAATGGAGACACAAAAAACCCTTCAAAAAATTAATGAATCCAGGAGCTGGTTTTTTGAAAAGATCAACAAAATTGATAGATCGCTAGCAAGACTAATAAAGAAGAAAAGAGAGAAGAATCAAATAGATGCAATAAAAAATGAAAAAGGGGATATCACCACTGATCCCACAGAAATACAATCTACCATCAGAGAATACTACAAACACCTCTACGCAAATAAACTAGAAAACCTAGAAGAAATGGATAAATTCCTCGACAAATACACCCTCCCAAGACTAACCCAGGAAGAAGTTGAATCTCTGAATAGACCAATAACAGGCCCTGAAATTGTGGCAATAATCAATAGCTTACCAACCAAAAAGAGTCCAGGACCTGATGGATTCACAGCTGAATTCTACCAGAGGTACAAGGAGGAACTGGTACCATTCCTTCTGAAACTATTCCAATTGATAGAAAAAGAGGGAAACCTCCCTAACACATTTTATGAGGCCAGCATCGTCCTGATACCAAAGCCTGGCAGAGACATAACCAAAAAAGAGGATTTCAGACCAATATCCTTGATGTACATTGATGCAAAAATCCTCAATAAAATACTGGCAAACCGAATCCAGCAGCACATCAAAAAGCTTATCCACCATGATCAACTGGGCTTCATCCCTGGGATGCAAGGCTGGTTCAACATACGCAAATCAATAAATGTAATCCAGCGTATAAACAGAACCAAAGACAAAAACCACATGATTATCTCAATAGATGCAGAAAAGGCCTTTGACAAAATTCAACAACCTTCATGCTAAAAACTCTCAATAAATTAGGTATTGATTGGATGTATCTCAAAATAATAACAGCTATCTATGACAAACCCACAGCCAATATCATACTGAATGGGCAAAAACTAGAAGCATTCCCTTTGAAAACTGGCACAAGACAATGATGCCCTCTCTCACCACTCCTATTCAACATAGTGCTGGAAGTTCTGGCCAGGGCAATCAGGCAGAAGAAGGAAATAAAGGGTATTCAATTAGGAAAAGAGGAAGTCAAATTGTCCCTGTTTGCAGATGACATGATTGTGTATCTAGGAAACTCCATTGTCTCAGCCCAAAATCTCCTTAAGCTGATTAGCAACTTCAGCAAAGTCTCAGGATACAAAATCAATATACAAAAATCACAAGCACTCTTGTATACCAATCACAGACAAACAGAGAGCCAAATCATGAGTGAACTCCCATTCACAATTGCTTCAAAGAGAATAAAATACCTAGGAATCCAACTTACAAGGGATGTGAAGGACCTCTTCAAGGAGAACTACAAACCACTGCTCAATGAAATAAAAGAGGATACAAACAAATGGAAGAACATTCCATGCTCATGGGTTGGAAGAATCAATATCGTGAAAATGGCCATACTGCCCAAGGTAATTTATAGATTCAATGCCATCCCCATCAAGCTACCAATGACTTTCTTCACAGAATTGGAAAAAACTACTTTCAAGTTCATATGGAACCAAAAAAGAGCCCGCATCGCCAAGCCAATCCTAAGCCAAAAGAACAAAGCTGGAGGCATCATGCTACCTGACTTCAAACTATACTACAAGGCTACAGTAACCAAAACAGCATGGTATTAGTACCACAACAGAGACATAGATCAGTGGAACAGAACAGAGCCCTCAGAAATAATGCCACATATCTACAACCATCTGATCTTTGACAAACCTGACAAAAACAAGCAATGGGGAAAGGATTCCCTATTTAATAAATAGTGCTGGGAAAACTGGCTAGCCATATGTAGAAAGCTGAAAATGGATCCCTTCCTTACACCTTATATAAAAATTAATTCCAGATGGATTAAATACTTAAATGTTAGACCTAAAACCATAAAAACCCTAAAAGAAAACCTAGGCAATACCATTCAGGACATAGGCGTGGGCAAGGACTTCATGTCTAAAACACCAAAAGCAATGGCAACAAAAGCCAAAATTGACAAATGGGATCTAATTAAACTAAAGAGCTTCTGCACAGCAAACGAAACTACTCATCAGAGTGAACAGGCAACCTACAGAATGGGAGAAAATTTTTGCAACCTACTCATCTGACAAAGGGCTAATATTCAGAATCTACAATGAACTCAAACAAATTTACAAGAAAAAAACAAACAACCCCATCAAAAAGTGGGCAAAGGACATGAACAGACATTTCTCAAAAGAAGACATTTATGCAGCCAAAAAACACATGAAAAAATGCTCATCATCACTGGCCATCAGAGAAATGAAAATCAAAACCACAATGAGATACCATCTCACACCAGTTAGAATGGCCATCATTAAAATGTCAGGAAACAACAAGTGCTGGAGAGGATGTGGAGAAATAGGAACACTTTTACACTGTTGGTGAGACTGTAAACTAGTTCAACCATTGTGGAAGTCAGTGTGGCGGTTCCTCAGCGATCTAGAACTAGAAATACCATTTGACCCAGCCATCCCATTACTGGGTATATACCCAAAGGACTATAAATCATGCTGCTATAAAGACACATGCACACATATATTTATTGCGGCACTATTCACAATAGCAAAGACTTGGAACCAACCCAATAGCACAGCACAACCAACCACAATAGCAAAGACTTGGAACCAACAACGATAGACTGGATTAAGAAAATGTGGCACACAAACACCATGGAATACTATGCAACCATAAAAAATGATGAGTTCATGTCCTTTGTAGGGACATGGATGAAACTGGAAAACATCATTCTCAGTAAACTATCGCAAGGACAAAAAACCAAACACCACATGTTCTCACTCATAGGTTGGAATTGAACAATGAGAACTCATGGACACAGGAAGGGGAACATCACACTCTGGGGACTGTTGTGGGGTGGAGGGAGGGGGGAGGGACAGCATTAGGAGATATACCTAATGTTAAATGACGAGTTAATGGGTGCAGCAAACCAACATGGCACATGGATACATATGTAACAAACCTGTACATTGTGCACATGTACCCTAAAGCTTAAAGTATAATAATAAAATTTAAAAAAGAATAAATTCAGGCATCAGCCAAAGTAAAAATAAATAAATAAATAAAAGCCACCAGGAAGAAATCTTTGTAACTCTACAGGAATTAAAATGGGATTAACCATCAAAACTCATAATATGTAGCTAAAGCTATGTTGAGAGAAATGTTTCATTTCAAATATATATTTAGAAAAAAAAATTAAAGTCAGAGAGTTAATAGAAGCAATGGAAACTCAAGCACAGTAAAATAAAGGCTGAAAGAAAATAACTGCCAATCTAAAATTGTATTTTCTCTTTTTTCTTTATATATACATATATTTTAAATTCTATTTTCAATAAAAACATTCTTCATGAATAAAGGTGAAATTAAAGTATTTTCCACACAACCAAAAAAAAAAAAAGAAAACAAGATAATTTGAATCTATATATCCACATTAATGTCAAAATTTATTAAATTCCTTTATTAAAGTTTTTATTTTTAGGGTTTTTTGAAATTCATTTAACATTTTCTTAGATCCAAGTACTACTTTTTACCATATTGACAATAAATAATGAGTATTTTGCTGAGTGATCTCAAGTTTGAAACACATTAGTACATCTTCATATTTAAATGTGGTAAAGAGTCAGGTCAAGAATAACCAGACTGGATGATGGTGCAAACCAATCTTTGCTGGCAATATACCACACTACTTGAGAAAACAGCTATCAAAATGCCCATTTTGAATTAGTGTAGAAACTCAGACTTTATTTAAAAAGCATAAATCACAAACATTTGGTTCAGTGTTTTTTCATGTTATGAGTCATGCTCTTTATTTGGTTCTTTTAAAGTTCTGTAGACAGCTCCACTAAGAAATTTATTGCAAAAAATCCATTTTCGGCATGGATTTACAAATATTCAAATAACATATTAGAACTTCTTAAGTTTTTTTCAACCGATAGATAGAAATCACTCAATCTTCTTTTTGCATACAATAAAAAATATTGTGTTGGGGTTTCTTAAGCATCCCTATAAAATTACCTAGTTTGGTTGTCACAAATTTGATTCATTTTATAGCTAAAGACATGTATTTAAATGTTATCTAGCTGAATCAATTTAATAATAGGTTTTAGGGCTGGGCACGGTGGCTCATGCCTGCAATCCCAGCACTTTGGGAGGTTGAGATGCGCGGATCACGAGGTCAGGAGATCGAGACCATCCTGGCGAACATGGTGAAACCCCGTCTCCACTTAAAATACAAAAAAAAATTAGCCGGGTGTGGTGGCGGGCACCTGTAGGCCCAGCTACTTGGGAGGCTGAGGCAGGAGAATGGCATGAACCCAGGGGGTGGAGCTTGCAGTGAGCCGAGATCGCGCCACTGCACTCCAGCCTGGGGGACAGCGAGACTCCATCTCAAAAAAAAAAAATAATAATAATAATAATAGGTTTTGGAAAGCATTAAACACAGAGAAAATACAACCCAAACAACATCAGTAATAAACCAAAAAAATTCAATTTTTGTTTTTTCTAATTAGCTTTTTAAATTTTCAAGTTGCATACTACTCCTTCTTGGGTTTCTTCTATAATTTAGGAGAAAATTATTATTTTAAATGTCTAAAATGTAGCATAATTCCAAAAACTAAATGAGATAATGTAGGTGAAAGCATCTAACATAATAATCCTGGGACACTGTTAGTGTCCAAGAGAGATTCCATTACTTCCTCTTTCTTCCTATATTAAAAACATTAAACTAAGGCATTTTCAGTCTTCCTGCCTTAAGTTTGGTCTCTCAGCAGACACTCTAAAAATATTTTAACTTTTATTTTAGATTCAGGGGTACACGTGCAGGTTTGTTATGTCCTTTTACCAGCATTCGAGGTCCGCCCAATCTGGTCCTTTTCCAAAAACTTAGTATTAGGCAGTTATTCATATTAATGGTGTACTAGTTCCTAGGGCTGCCATAACATAAAACAAATAGCTTAAAACACAGAAATTTTTTGTCTTATAGTTGTAGAAGCTAGAGGTCTGAAATCAAAATGTCAGCAGAGCCATATGCCCAAAGCAACCTGTAGGGGAAAATCCTTCCTTGCCTCAGTAATTTCTGGGGGCTTGTTGGAAAGTCTTAGGATTCCTTGGCTTGCAGCACTTCTATCTCTGCATCTGTTATTATATGGTATTTTCCTTGTATGTGTCTATATTTCTCCATCTCTTGTCTTCTTATAATAACACTAGTGCTATTGTATTAAGGGCCCACCCTAATTCATCATAATTAATTACATCTACAATAACTCGATTTGCAAATAAAGTCACATTCTGTTGCAGTGGGTGCTTCACCATACCTTTTTTTGGGGACAGATTCAACCCATAAGGGACAGGGATAGACGGAGACACCAAAAAAGTCCTTCATATATTACTGTAAGGACTCTGCTATGAAATGAATGATGGTAAACTCCTAAATTTTGTGTTGAAGCCTATTCCCCAGTGTGATGGTATTTGGAAGTGGGGACTTTGAGAATTATTATCTTATGAGGATGATCCTCACGAATGAGATTAATGTTCTTACAAGAATAGACACCAGAGCTTGTCCTCTCTGTGCCTTCTGCTATGTGAAGATACAAAGAGAAGGCAGGAATCTGCAAACCACAATGCTGGCCCACAATAAACAGCAGAACTGCCAGAACTTTGATCTTGGATTTTCCAGCCTCCAGAACTGTGAGAAATAAATGCTTATTGTCTAAGCTATCTACTGTATGGTATTTTGTTACAGCAGCCTGTGCGGGCTAAGACAGACTCCATCAGTCCTTACACATTCCACTTCAGATATGCAATGTCCCTTCATCCATAGCCCCTCTTTCTTCTCTTTCTTGACCTCCTGGTTATCTTGGTCTTTTGATATTAGCCCTTCTGATTTTCCCAGGCATGTGATTCCAATAATCCTGTTTTATGTTGTTGTTTGTTTGTTTGTTTTTCCTCTAGGTTTCTGGCCAAGACTTGCAGAGATTTTTCTGTTAATGAAACTGAGATTTTAATGGGTTTAGATGTATCTTCATGTGATTCTGACCCCAAAACTGGGAGGAAAGGATAAAGACAGCAGCATCAATGTTGGCTCTATCTGTAGAATAAATTACCTATATGATGAAAAAAATACATTTTTTGTTAAAAATTTTTGGTACAATCCAGCTGTGTTTTTATGTTCATATGAAATGAGTTTTAGTCTTTTTCTGCATTACCAAAGCCTCTCTTCCTTAATTTTTTTTTTTTTTTTGAGACAAGGTCTCACTCTGTCACCCAGGCTGAAGTGCAGTAGTGAGATCATGGCTTCTGCAACCTTCACCTCCCTGGCTCAAGCAATTCTCCTGCCTCAGCCTCCCAAGAAGCTGGGACTACACGCATGTTCCACCACACCTGGCTAATTTTTGTGTTTTTTTTTTTTTTTTGTAGAGACAGGGTTTTGCTATGTTGGCCAGGCTGGTATCAAACTCCTGAGCTCAGGTAACCTGTTCAGCTTGGCCTCCCAAAGTGCTGGGATTACAGGTGTGATCAACTGCACCTGGCCCACTCTTTCTTAATTCTAATCTGAGTTAGCCCTCCAGATGCTAGTGAGTGCTCGTGTGTGTGTGCATGCGTGTGTGCGTGCATGTGTTTGTTGTGATGGTGATAGGAGGGGAAAGTTCATTCTGAGAAAGATATGAGGAAACAAAGGAAGCCCCTTGTCACAGGTGGCAAAAGCATAGTGCAAAACCAAACCCCACCAAGAACAAATAAGTATTCTGACTTTTACTAATTTATCAGAAAAAAATACTTGTTTATACTTCTCATTAGCTCTCTGTGAGACAACTCTACGAACACATAGTAAATTATTTGACTTTGGCTAGAAAAGATGATTTATATATTTAAAGTTTATTAAATCTAAATATATTTAGGTAATTTAAGTATCTAAAGACTAAAATGTAGTTTTGTGTTGTGCTCAGTTTATTAATGCACCAAAATTCTGTAAATTTGCTAAAGAACATTACTCTTTAGCAGATACTATTCTTTATCACAAGAAGGAGAACTGGAAATGCCATGATCTTAGCTTAACAAGAGAATCATGGATTAATAAATAAAATCATAAATCTGTGTAATAAAAAGGAAAAATAGATATTTCTATATTCATTTAACTCTGTATGTAGATTTTTAAGCTATGTGAGAGAAAGAATAAGAAGGGACCACTGAGGATGTGGAAAGTTAATTTGCATAAGCAGGTCTGTGATGAAAATAATAGACAAAAATCTACTAAGTATAAGTTGGCATTTGGGGTACCTAATACAAACATGTCACACCCATTAGTTTATTACTCCTTATCAGGACTATCTTAGGGCACCAAATTTCTGGAGGTGGTGTCAGGGGTAGTAGTTGATTTTGGTGGATTTTGAGACAAAAATGCTGGGCCTGTATTAGTCAGCTTGGACTGCTGTAGCAAAATACCACAGACTGGGTGGCTTAAATAACAAATATTTATTCTCACAGTTCTGGACGCTGGGAAATGTTAGATCAAGCTTCTGGCAGATCTGATGTCTAGTGAAGGCACTCTTCCTGCCTTGCAGATAGTCATCATCTCATTGTTTCCTCAACTGGTAGAGAGCAGAGAGAGCAAGCTAGGTCTCATTTCTCTTTTTATAAGGACACTAATTCCGTTCATGAGGGCTCCACATTAATGAACTAATCACCTCCCGACAGCCCCACCTCCAAACACCATCACATTGGTGGACAGGATTTTGACATATAAATTTTAGGGAGACACAAATATGCAGTCCATTACAGTATGAGACTCTTACTAGTTGATATGGTTTGGCTTTGCATCCCCACCCAAATCTCATCTTGAATTGGAATAATTCCCATGTGTCAAAGGTGCGACCAGGTAGAGGTAATTGGATCATGGAGGCAGTTTCTCCCATGCTGTTTTCATGATAATGAGTGGGTCTCATGAGATCCGATGGTTTTATAAGCATCTGGCATTTCCTTTGTTGGCACTCACTCTGCCTTGCCACCCTGTGAAGAAGGTGCCTGTGTCTCCTTTGTCTTCTACCATGATTATACATTTCCTGAAGCCTCTCCAGCAATGCAGAACTCTGAGTCAAATAAATGTTTCCTTTATAAATTACCCAGTCTAGGGTATTTATTCATAGCAGTGTGAGAATGGATTAATACAGTAAATTTATACCAAGGTAGTGGGGCACTGCCATAAAGATACCCAAAAATGTGAAAGCCACTTTGGAACTGGTTATCCGCAGAGGTTGGAAGAATTTAGAGGGCTCAGAAGAAGACAGGAAAATGTGGGAAAGCTTGGAATTTCCTAGAAACTTGAAGGCTCAGAAGACAGGAAGATGTGGGAAAGTTTGGAACTTCCTAGGAACTTGTTGAATGACTGACCAAAATGGTGATAGTGATGTGGACAATGAAGTCTAGGCTGAGGTGGTCTCAGATGGAGATGAAGAACTTGTTAGGAACTGGAGTAAAGGTCACTCTTGCTATACCTTAGCAAACAGACTGGAGGCACTTTGCCCTATTCTAGAGATCTGTGGAACTTTGACCTTGAGAGAGACGATTTAGGGTATCTGGTGGAAGAAATTTCTAAGCAGCAGAGCATTCAAGAGGAAGCAGAGCATAAAAGTATGGAAAATTTGCTTCATGACTTTGTGATAGAAAAGAAAAAAAAATCCATTTTCTGGAAAGAAATTCAAGTCCACTGCAGAAATTCGCATAAATAATGAGCCAAATGTTAATCACCAAGACAATGAAGAAAATGTCTCTAGAGCATGTCAGAGAACTTTATGGCAGCCCCTTCCATCACAGGCCCAGAGGCCTAAGAGGGAAAAGTGGTTTTGTGGGAGGGGTCCAGAATCCCCCTACTCTATGTAGCCTTGGGACATGGTTCTGTAAGTCCCAGCTGCTTCAGCTCCAGTCGTGGCTTAAAGGGGTCAAGCTGTAGCTCAGGTCATTGCTTCAGAGGGTTCAAGCACCAAGACTTGGCAGCTTTCACATGGTGTAGGTCCTGCAGGTGCACAGACATCAAGGATTGAGGTTGGGGAACCTCTACCTAGATTTCAGAGGATTATGGAAATGCCTGGATGTCCAGGCAAAAGTTTGCTACAGAGGTGGGTGCCCTGTGGAGAACCTCTGCTAGGGCAGTGCAGAAGGGAAATGTCGGATTGAAACCCCCATACAGAGTCTCCAGTGGAGCACTGCCTAGTAGAGCTGTGAGAAGAGGGCCACTATCCTCCAGACCCCAGAATGTAAGATCCACTGACAACTTGCACTGTGCACCTGAAGAAGCTGCAGACTCTCAATGCCAGCCCATGAAAAGAACTGGAGGGGGGCTGTATAGTGCAAAACCATGGTTGTGAAGCTGCCGAAGGCCATGGGAGCCCACCTCCTATGGATGTGAGACATGTAGTCAAAGGAGATCATTTTGGAACTCT
Source organism: Hylobates moloch (assembly GCF_009828535.3). Lineage (NCBI taxonomy): Eukaryota > Metazoa > Chordata > Mammalia > Primates > Hylobatidae > Hylobates > Hylobates moloch. The sequence continues at coordinate 52,411,000 of NW_026652278.1, forward strand.
AAAGTTTAATGAGTGCCCTATGGATTTTGGACTTGCATGGGACCTGTAGCCCCTTTGTTTTGGCTAATTTTTTCTCATTTGGAATGGATGAATTTACCCAAAGCTTGTACCCCCATTGTATCTAGGAAGTAACTAACTTCCTTTTGATTTTACAGACTCATAGGTGGAAGGGGCTTGCCTTGTCTTAGATGAGATGTTAGACCTGAACTTTTGGGTTAATCCTGGAATGCGTTAAGACTTTGGGGGATTGTTGGAAGGGCATAACTGTGTTTTGAAAAGTGAGGACAAGAGATATGGGTAGGGCCAGTGGTGAAATAATGTGGTTTAGCTCTGTGTCCCCACCCAAATCTCACCTTGAATTGTAATAATCCCCATGTGTTAAAGGCGGGACCAGGTGGAGGTAATCAGATCATGGCAGTGGTTTCCTCCATGTTGTTTTTGTGATAATGAGTGAGTCTCATGAAATCTGATGGTTTTATAAGCATCTGGCATTTCCCCTGCTTGCACTCACTCCATCCTGCCACCCTGTGAAGAAGGTGCTTGCTTCTTCTTTGCCTTCCATCATGATTGTAAGTGTCCTGAGGTCTCCCTAGAAATGTGGAACAGTGAGTCAATTAAGCCTCTTTCCTCTATAAATTACCTAGTCTTGGGTATTTCTTCATAGCAGTGTGAGAATAGACTAATGAACTAGTTATAACTTTTGGCATGTAAATTAAGCTCTCTGAATTTCAACTTTCTCACTGATAAGATGTGGAAAATAATACTTCACTTACAAAGTCAGTGTGAAAGAGATGATGTATTTAAAGTGTTTTACACATTACCAGACAATAAGTAAGCATTCAACATGTATATTATGATTATATATCTTAATTTATTTTGCTGGGACTTTTTCCTCCATTACTCCCATCTCATCCTCATAACACTGATGACAAATGAAAACTGTTTTACTACAGTTCCTCCAACCTCACACACACACATACACTACTGTCCTTGTAGGCATTTTAATTAATTCAGATCACTTTTTCTCTTCCATCATTAATATCTGGGTAACTGCCACCAATTAATTCTTGTTGGCTAAAATGCTGAAATCAAATTTCTATTTATAACTTAGAATGCAATAATACTTTATCTTCTGACCTTCCTAGTTGTGACAGGGAGCTCATTGTCATGTTAAATCTATTATATCTTTCTTCCATTTGAAAGAGAATTTTTTTTTTTTTTTTTTTTTTGAGACGGAGTCTCGCTCTTTCACCCAGGCTGGAGTGCAGTGGCGCGATCTCGGCTCACTGCAGGCTCTGCCCCCCGGGGTTCACGCCATTCTCCTGGCTCAGCCTCTCCGAGTAGCTGGGACTACAGGTGCCCGCCACCACGCCCGGCTAATTTTTTGTATTTTTAGTAGAGATGGGGTTTCACTGTGTTAGCCAGGATGGTCTCGATCTCCTGACTTTGTGATCCGCCCGCCTCGGCCTCCCAAAGTGCTGGGATTACAGGCGTGAGCCACCGCGCCCGGCCTGAAAGAGAATGTTATGTGAGTGTGTAGCTGCCTAGCCAAGAATTTTATTTCCAAGTCTCTTGAAAGTGGCCAACTTCAATTATGAAGATGAGAACAATTCCCTTGGTCTTAGGAAATGGTGGAGAAAGAAGAACCTCAGTCCCAGACAGAATGGCTGTCCCAAAACTGTCCCACTAATCTCCAAACTATTACAAAAAAAGCAAAGAAACTGCTGTTGTGTTATAGAAAATCATTATCATAACATTTACACCATACCTATGCAGAATTGTTACCAGAAATGGTCTATCCTCCCCAATGTAGCATGAATGTGTCATGAAAAAAAGCAAATATTGTTGCTACCACTCTTTGGTATATAGGTGCATGCAGAATGATGCCAACAGGCTAGTGTACTAGCATGACCTTCTGCAGGATAATGACACAATCAAGTTTACTGTGGACTAGACTTTGATAGAGAATTAGAGAGGGGATGTATCCTTGGGCTAAGAAAACAAAAGTCTACTGTTGAACAATGATGTGGAGATTTTCCCCTATGTTTTCTTCTTGTAGCTTTACAGTATCAGGTCTGAAATTTACGTCTTTAATCCATTTTGAGTTGATTTTTGTTTAAGGTATGAAATAAGATGCCAATTTCATTTTTCTGCATTGAATATACAGTTTTCCCAACACCATTTGTTAAAGAGATTGTCCTTTCCCTATTGTATGTTCTTTTGGCAACTTTGTCAAAAATCAATTGATCATAAATACTTGGGTTTATGTATGGGTTTTCCATCCTATTCCTGTGGTCGATTTTATGCCAGTGCCATGCTGTTTTGATTATAATAGCTTTATAATACATTTGGAAATCAAGGAATGTGATGCCTTAAGCTTTATTCTTTTTATTCAAGATTATTTTGGCTCTTTAGAGTATCTCATGGTTGCATACAAAAGTTAGAATTATTTTTTCCATTTTTCTGAAAAAACGGACTTTGGAATTTGGATAACAATTACATTTATCTTATATGTAAAAACCCTAAAGACTCTACAAAAATAAATAAATAAAAACAGAACTGATAAATTCAGTAAAGCTTTAGGTTACAAAATTAACAACAAAAACCAGTAGCATTTCTATGCACTAACAACACACTATCTGAAAAATAATTTAAGAAAGCAATACCATTAATAATAGCATCAAAAATACTTAAGAGTAAATTTAAGCAAGGATGTGAAAAATCTGTACACTGAAAACTAAAACATTGGTAAAAAATTAGAGAAACAAATGGAAATACATTCCATGTCATGGAATGGAAGAATTAATATTGTTAAAATGTTCATACTTCCCGACGGGTTCTACAGATTCAGTGCATTCCTTACAGCATTTCATTTTCTTTCCTTATTGCTCTAGTTAGCACTTAGAGTAAATATTGAAAAACAAGAATAATAGCAAGTATCTTTATCTCACCTCACCTTATTTCAGAAGAATATCTTCAGTTGTTCAGTACTAAGTGTCTTGTTCACTGTACATTATTTACAGTTACTCATTTTATCAGGTAGAAAGTTTATTTTTATTTCTGGTTTCAAAGAATTCTTAAAAATAAATGGGGGATAGCCAGGTATGGTGGCTCATGCCTATATTCCCAGCACTTCGGGTGGCCAAGGCAGGCAGATCACCTGAGGTCAGGAGTTCAAGACCAGCCTGGCTAACATAGTGAAACCCCATTTCTACTAAAAATACAAAATTAGCCAGGCATGGTGGCGGACTCTTATAATCCCACTACTCAGGAGCCTCTGGCACGAGAATCGCTGAAACCCTGGAGGTGGAGGTTGCAGTGAGCTGAGATTGTGCTACTGCACTGCAGCCTGGGTGGCAAGAATGAAGCTGTGTCTCTAAATAAATAAATAAATAGGATAAATAAATGTGGGACATTGAATTTTATCAAGTGCTTTTTCTACAAGTGATAACATAATTATATAATTTTATTTTATTGTGTGTTAATGTGATACATTATTAATTGATTTTTTAACATTAGTACCAGTCTATTCTTGAAACAAATCTTATTAGATTGTGATGTGTTTCATTCTGTATAGATTCACTCTTTATAGTTAAAAAAAAGATTTACATTTATAGTAAAAAATGTACAGATTTTTTATAGTAAAAAAGTATAGACTTACTTTTTATAGTAAAAATACTAACATAGGCTAAATATTTTTTCAATTACTGAGAGATTAAATATGATTTTTTGATTTCATAAATAACCTTGTTATGATTTTTAAAATTTTTGTCTTATGTAATGTTGGTGTTATATTTTACTTACCTGATTATTGGATTTAATCAGTGAAATAATATGTACCTACAATTTGCTTAGTGAAAAAACTTTTATAACATTAATCTTCTTTAATGTTTGTTGAATTATTTAGATTTTTTATATTACCATCTGTAAATTTTGGTAAGTTTTTATTCCCAGAGATATTTGCCATACATATTTATTCAAGTTTATTGGCAGAAAATTATTCTTAATTTAAAAAATATATGTGGGATCTATAATGATGTCCTTACTTCTGATAAAACTAATTTTCATTTCTTATCTTTCTATTGATCATTGTTACTAGTTTTATCAATTGTATTAATCTTGTAAAATAATAAACATAGAGCTTGTCTAGTGTAGCCTATTTAATGTTTGTCTTTAATTATTTCTACTTATTATTCTTCTTCTCTTAATTTAAGAGGTTGATTTGCTATCTAGATTACTTTTGTTTGTTTGTTTTAGAGACAGGGTCTCTGTTGTTCAGGCTGGAGTGCAGTGGTGCAATCATAGCCGACTGCATCCTAGAACTTTTGGACTCAAGCAATCCTCCTACCTCAGCCTCCCAAATAGCTGGGAATACAGGGAGACACCATCACACATGGCTAATTTTTGTAATTTTTTTGTAAAAGTAGGGTCTTGCTATGTTACCCACACTGGTCTTGAACTCCTGGGCTCAACCAATCTTCCTGCCTCAGCTTCTCAAGTGTTAAGATTACAGGTATAAGCCACTGCACCCAGCCTAGATTCTTAAATTATAACATTAAATCATTAATTTTGAGCATATATATAATAAATATACATGATACTTTAATTCCAAGTTATATATTCCTATATTAACTATGATTTAGTTAGTTGCATCCTGCAAGGTCTTTATTTGGGGGGTGATGGGGGCAGGGTCTCACTTTGTTGCCCAGGCTGGAGTGCCATGCCACTATCATGGTTCTCTGCAAACTTGAACTCGCAGGCTTAAGCGATCCTCCCATTTCAGCCTCCTGTGTAGCTGTGACTAGAGGCACCCACCACCACGCCTATATAATTTTAGTATTTTTTTGTAGATATGGGGTTTTGCCATGTTCCCTAGGCTGGTCTAGAACTCCTGCGTTCAAGTGATCCTCCTGCCTTGGTCTCCTAAAGTGCTGGAATTACAGGTGTAAGCCACCACAACCAGCCTGTTCTGCAAGTTTTGACACACCACATAATATTATCATTTAATTAAACATGATTTATATTTTCTTCTGTGCTGCCTTCTTTATTCTATTAGTTATTTAGAAATACATATTTAATTTCCAAAGAGTTGAAGATGTTTTAGCTATATGGTGGCGTTTTCTATTTTAATAGTGGTTATAGAGTATACTTTGGATGATTTTACTTTTTGGAATTTATTAACATATGTTGATTTTATGTGTGTATGATATTTACAGTAGAATGGGGAGAGTACGCTTAAACTGGGTTCACACTTGGCTTAATATTCTGCTGTTGTAATCTTGAAATTCTTAGCTACTTAGAACATAGATCTGCATACTTTGTCTTGCACTGGGCCTCACAAATTATATATACTGCCTTGCAGTTAGGTCATGATTGTTAATTGTGTTGTTTTCACTTTTAAAATAATCAGTTATATAAAAAATGTAGCAGGTACAGATAATGCCTTCCTCTTCTAGTGGAGATTCACTAATTTCTCCTCTAGTCAAAAAGTACAAGGGTAATTCCATTAATCTCTTTAGAAACTAAGGTCAGATGAGGTTGGGTTGCATGTTTTCCTGGTGAGTTTACATTGTTTGAAAAAACAAGATCTTCATGATCCTCCTTGTTCTTTAGTGGCTAGAGAGCAGTCTCCTTAATAATAGGTCAGTATATCTTCTTTCTGTGTCTAGAAATGGTAAGCAGTTTTGTTCGTGCCATCTTAGCTTCCTGTTTAAACCTTCTTTTGGGACATATCCCATCCTCCCTTTTGGAATTAAACATCCTTGTTGAAACTTATCCATTTTTTTCTTTCTTTTATCTGGTCTACATCAGTCCCTGAAACCAATTCTTAACACATCCACCTGAAGATAGCTCATCAATATCATCTATCTGATTTCCATTCCACTAAAGTTAAGAGATATGCTATTTGAGAGTATCTATAAATTCTCCTGAGATACATTTGAAAAATCTTCATCCATATTGCCCTCCTCAGTGAAATAAATTAATGGGAAAGTGGCATTTCCGATAAGGCTTTGTCATTACAGCCATGTCAAAAATATAAATGATTATTATATCATTGGGGTATTAGCTACAAAACATTTTTTACAGGATTATGAGCTAAATGCTTTGTGATTATCTGGATGAATAACTTATTGCTTAGGACACAACCAAGAGCTACAAGAGCCTTTACAGTGTTAGGTCTCTGAGGAAAACAATTGCTTACATGAATCTATATGCTTCATAAACTTACCAAAATGAAATTATGGATGTGAAATATATTAATGGAGAGTAGTGAATTTTATTTCAACCATGTAGTAACAAATTGAAATGTCATGCACTAAAAGAAAAGCTCTTGGGAACATTTGTTGACTAAAAAATGTTTTCTTTGAAATAACTATTCCTTGCAGTTAATCATACATAATTATTTCATTGTAAGTTATGCTAATGTTATCACTTAGAATTCTGAAATCTGGTGGAAGATACATTCACTTAGCAAGGGAAAATACATTACTATCAATGACAAACTAGACAGAAGCTATCTTGGCTTAACAGCTGGGCATTTTTGTCAAGATATGTGACTAGTTTAATGGTTACTAAGTGATATAATTCCCAGAAGTCATGTTTGTCTTATTTACTGGTCTCTCCTATCACAAAGCTGATGAAGATCACTAACTTAAAAGCCTCAAAAGTAATAGATATGAATAACAACCAACCTAAACAGGAAAATAAGACATTTTCTTTTCCTTTTATAAATAATATTTTCCATTCAATAAACTCTGGAGTTTGCAAAATAGATGCATGCATAAGGGTTGATATTCTACATTTTCCACAGAGATGTTCCCCATGTATTCTGTTTTTAAAATAACTTTAAAAGATGTTTTCACCAATAACTCTTTTGTACATGGGAAGCATGTATAGATTTTATTTTACCAACTTCATCATTTTGTTTCAGGGCTATAGCAGGAGTTTTAGTGACAGAAAACAACAACTCTCACAAAGTGACTCACACAAATAAGGAAACATAAGGTACATTAAAAATTTCTATATGTAGAAGCTCTACAAATGCATTTATAACAATAATATTTCCATTAAATGTTTTCTTTCACACCTGAATTTTATATACACACACACACATATACACACATATAAATATACACACTCATACATGTATATATAATTCAAATTATTCTTTTGACTTCAGTAATCATATATTATCTTTATCATCGACCAATGTAGATTACTTATAATTTTTCTTAGTTGATTTTACAACTATGAACACCCCAAAACTTAAAAATTAATAAAACCCCAAAATGCCAAATGAATTAACAGCATGATTTTTGCAGGATAGGTGACTTTTTAATGTTAGCAATAAATAATTGACTTGGGGTTTAGAACTGAGCAATATTAGGCCAAGTCCAATAGTGTATTTAATTCATTTTTCTGTTTTGATTTCAATTATTCTATTACAGAGTATACCTCTTTATATAATTGCATTGGAGAATATAGAATTATAATGTTAAGCCTTCCTATTTATTTGAATACTCTCTAAAAATGAGGTATTGCTACTTTTTAGTATGTGTCATTTAGTAATTGTAAAACTAGCCACATAAATATAAGCTTCAGTTATATCAATTAAATCAATTATACATTTTAGTTCAATTAAAATTTTATGTCAATTAAATCATATTTAAATGGATATCTACTTCAATTATTTACTGAATGTTTCCTACAGCTTCATAGCAGGTATTTGCAAGTTGGTACATAGAACATGTGATGTTGAGCTCAGAAATACTCTCTTCAAAGTATAAATATGATACACTCTATCGTTTTTTTATGGGGGCATACACTAAAGTAAGCTCTGTGACAAATTAATTTCTTCAACTCTTTGTGCTATTTAAAGCACTGCAAAATTTTATTTGCATAGTATACAACACAATGTGACTTTTATTTAATGCAAATATGTCAGAAAACATTCAAATTTAGGTGTGTAAATGCTTAGGACTCCAGATATAATAGTCATTATATACAATATGCTAGTGTTATTGATAGGGACAGGAGGCAGAGAAATTTTAGGTAGAAAAGGGTGGAGTTCCTGGCAAGGGCCACACCCTCAAGCCTGGAACTGTGGCCCAAAGTGAGACTTTTACATCCCCTTTGTCCCACCTGAATGTTGCCTTTTCCAAAACCACTCCTGGCCTGCCCCGACATCCTGTACCCATAAAAACCCCTACCCGACTGGCAGAGAGCAGAGAAGGAGAGAAGACAACAAGCAGTCAGACGTCCGAGAGAAGCAGTTTGACTTCAGGGAGATGGCTTGAAGGGTTCCACCAGACCACTGGACTCTAGGGAAAGATCACCTTCCTGCTCCATCCCCCTCCCAGCTCTCCTACCTGCTGAATGCCACTTTCATCAGCAATAAAATCCTCTGCATTTACCACCCTTCACTTTGTGTGACCTCATTCCTCTTGAATGCTGGACAAGGTCTCGGGTTCAATTGCAAAAGCCTGTCACACTGACCCTCCACTGAGCTGTTAACACTTAAGCCATCCTCAGACAGCAAAGCTAAAAGAGTGCACTGTTACACACACTCTCTGGAGCTTCAGGGGTTGTAGGTATTCCCCAGAAGCTGCTGCAGGGCTGCACACAAGAGCAGGAGATTTGCTTCTGTCCATGCCCAGAAGCACTCACTCGAGCTCCTGTACCTGCTCACTCAGCTGCTTTCCCTCCCCTGAGGGGCTGAAAGCTGCAGGCCAAGTAAGCAAGTCATCCCTGCCACTAGGCCTGCAAAGGGTCAAGGAAAAATAATTTTCATTATTTTTAGGAATATCACAGAAAAAAAGCATAAAATTGTTAAAATCTTGCAAATAATGACACTCAAAGAATGTCACATATAATTCCATATGTATCAATTTGAGCAACATTGCACTGAGCCACCGTAAATCTACACAGAACAAATTATATCCCTTTACTATAAATATTAAACAATATAAAACAACGCATAATTTTCTTGTGCTTTCTTATCACCATCATAACCATCATTTTGATGTGTATTATTTAAACTTTGTGTGGACCTAGTGTTCTAGACAATTCTATTATCAGAAAGATGAACCTCTCTTGTCCTTCAGTAATTAATACTTTCATTTGCATCTACTCACACATTCATCTTTTCATTCAGTTCTGAAAGTACACATGGGTTCACTCATTCATTCTTTCATTCACTTCAGAAGGCAGACATCCTCTCCAAGTATTCTTTGCAGCACAGTAGGAAAAATTATATTGATACTAAGTGACAGCAAACAGAATATCGTAAAATACTGGCATTTTGAAGCTTAGCAGAGATCACTGTATTTAATCTATTGTCTATTTTAACTTCAGTTATACAATCATAAAATACATATTTGTATATAATTATACTGCACAATATAAAATTAAGAATATTGTCTTTATATTTATCTACCCCCACAGCAAACAAATTTACTTTTTTTTTTTTTTTGAGATGGAGTCTTGCTCTGTCGCCAGGCTGGAGTGCAGTGGTGTGATCTCAGCTCACTGCAACCTCCGCCTCCCAGGTTCAAGCGATTATCCTGCCTCAGCCTCCTGAGTTGCTGGAACTACGGACGTGCGCTACCACACCTGGCTAATTTTTGTATTTTTAGTAGAGATGCAGTTTCACCATGTTGGCCAGGATGGTCTCGATCTCCTCACCTCATGATCTGCCTGCCTCGGCCTCCAAAAGTGCTAGGATTAGAGGCATGAGCTATCACACCCAGTCACAAATGTACTTTTTAGGATGTGACACTTAATAAGTAGGAACCCAGACATGTTAGTTAAAAAATAACTTAAATCTGCAGTGTTAATGAATCCTGAATTAAATGGATATCTCTTCCAATTATTCTTGAAATAGAACATATTTATAAATATTTACTACTGCTTTATAGTAGATTGCTTCAAGTTGAGAGAATGGAGAATGGTAGCAAACTAATTAAAAATTGAAGTGTAACTAACACAATAACATATGTCTAAAATTAATGTCTGGTAGATGAGTGCTCAAAATAGAAAGCATAATTTAAAATTTATTAAATGATTTAAATATTAATAATATTTTGATGTAGAAACATTGCTAATGCAAAAGTATTTGTGGACATGTGGAATTATAAACATATACAGAAAACATGGTTTGCTCTTTTATAAAAATAAAATATTTAGGTTGGGTCATTAGAGATTACCTTTGTCCATCATAGATTTAAAAACAAAGATCTAGACAAAACTTATTTTTAACTCCACATAACTAGGGAATGAAGGAACCAAAAATGAAAGCTTAGCTTTCTTCACCTTTTCTACTCATTTCTTCAGTTTGAACTGAAAAAAAAAAAAAATAGAATTTTCTCAAGTAAAATAAGTTCACTTTAAACAAAAGGTGATTCACTGATTTAGGGTAGCTCTTAACATTTTCTGAAGATAATGCTTTGTTTCATGCAGTATTAAATCCTTATTAACAAGTGTTTATGGTGTATTTAGAAGCCTAGAAATTTTTCTCTGACTTCTGCAGATGTTCTTCCGAGTAAATATTTGACAAACACTGAAGAAGGCATACATTAACTGCTGCCTAATCTAGTGGTATGGAAAGAGGCCCTGAGTAATAGAGTGCTGGCACACAGTAGACACCAATTCTTTGCTGAAAAATTAAATATAGGAATAAACATGTGGCAACGAAGCATTAGGAAATGCCAGAACCTGAGTTATTTGAAGGCAAAAACTATGTCTCTTTCATCTCCAAATATTTGTAATTTGGTCTTTTAGTTTAGTTCCCTGGAAACAGAATGTGAGATAGAGATTTTCATGTAGAAGTGAGAGGTGACAGCGTGCTGACAGCCCTCGCAGCCCTTGCTCTCTCTCGGTGCCTCTTCCACCTTGGCGCCCATTCTGGCCACGCTTGAGGAGCCCTTCAGCCTGCCGCTGCAGTGTGGGAGCCCTTCTCTGGGCTGCCCGAGGCCAAAGCCAGCTCTCTTGGCTTGCCGGGAGGCGTGGAGGAAGAGGCACGGGCGGGAACCAGGGCTGCGCGCGGCCCTTGCGGGCCAGCTGGAGTTCCGGGTGGGCATGGGCTTGGTGGGCCCCACACTCACAGTGGCCTGCCAGCCCTGTCAGCCATGGGCAGTGAGGGGCTTAGCACCCGGGCCAGAAGTGGCGGAGGGTGCACCAGGTCCCCCAGCAGTGCTGGTCCACCAGCACTGTGCTCAATTTCTTGCTGGGCCTTAGCTACCTCCCCACAGGGCAGGGCTCGGGACCTGTAGCCTGCCATGCCTGAGCCTCCCCTCCCCCCACCATGGGCTCTTGCACAGCCCGAGCCTCCCCGGGAGGCCGCTCCCTGTTCCACAGAGCCCAGTCCCATCAACCGCCCAAGGGCTGAGGAGTGCGGGCGCATGGCGCGGGACTGGCAGGCAGCTCCACCTGCAGCCCCAGTGTGGGATCCACTGGGTGAAGCCAGCTGGGCTCCTGAGTCTGGTGGGGACTTGGAGAATCTTTGTGTCTAGCTAAGGGATTGTAAATACACCAATCAGCACCCTATCTAGCTCGAGGTTTGTAAAGGCACCAATCAGCACTCTGTGTCTAGCTCAGGGTTTGTGAATGCACCAATCGGCACTCTGTGTCTAGTTAATCTAGTGGGGACTTGGAGAACTTTTATGTCTAGCTAAGGGATTGTGAATGCACCAATTGGCACTGTGTATCTAGCTCAAGGTTTGTAAATGCACCAATCAGCACTCTGTGTCTAGCTCTGGGTTTGTAAATACACCAATTGACACTCTAGCTAATCTAGCGGGGACATGGAGAACTTTTGTGTCTGGCTCAGGGACTGTAAACGCACCAATCAGCACCCTGTCAAAACAGACCAATCAGCTTTCTGTAAAACAGACCAATGGGCTCTCTGTAAAATTGACCAATCAGCAGGATGTGGGTGGGGCCAGATAAGGGAATAAAAGCAGGCTGCCCAAGCCAGCAGTAGCAACCCTCCGGTCCCCTTCCACACTGTGGAATCCTTGTTCTTTCACTCTTTGCAATAAATCTTGCTACTGCTGACGCTTTGGGTCCACACTGCCTTTATGAGCTGTAACACTCACCGCGAAAGTCTGCAGCTTCACTCCTGAGCCAGCGAGACCATGAACCCACCGGAAGGAAGAAACTCCAAACATATCTGAACATCAGAAGGAAGAAACTCCAGACACATCGCCTTTAAGAACTGTAACACTCACCGCGAGGGGCCACGGCTTCATTCTTGAAGTCAGTGAGACCAAGAACCCACCAATTCTGGACACAGAAGTTTACTGGGCGGTGCTCTTAGAAACAAGCATCTTAAGGGGAGGAAGCTGGTAGGATTGGGGGGAAGAATTTGAATTGCAATGCAGTGGTAACAGACACCATGGTGGAGCCCAGAGAGATTATGGAAGCTAGTGTGACAGTTCAGTTAAACCACATTGTGTCAAAGGGAACAGACGTTTGTACCCCTGAATCAACCAGTTATTGAATGCAAGCTACTACTGGGGAGATAGCATGAACTTAAAAAAAAAAAAACTGTCTTTTATAAATGCAAATTTCTGAGGAAAGAATTGCTGTTAGTAGCCAACATGTTCAAAACGTGGGAGACTGTATAGCTGAGTCCAAAAAGGGGGTTTTGTGTGGCACACCCTATCATCCACTACACATAGAGAAATCTTAATGTCAATGGATTTTAACTTTTTTCCATTTTTTTTTCTTTTCATCTATAAGATGGAAAGGGAATTTGTGTGTGGGTATAGATGTTGGGTATAGAGAGATAAGTTTCACATGATACAAGATAAATTGTCCCTGTTCTTAGAACATAGGCAACAACTGATGAAAGAGAGAGGTACAGTGTGACAAGTGCCTCACCTAGCTAGGAAAAGGAATATGCTCACCACCTGAACCTTGAAGGCTGGGCAGCAAGCCAAGGCTATGGGGTTCAGCAAAGGAGCAGGTGTTCCTAAGAACCTAAACATCGCAGAAAGTGTCTCAGAACCTACCAAGAAAACCAGTCTCATCGCTTAAACACAGTAGGCAAAGAGCCAGAAAATAAGCATAAAAGTAGTTTAGAGAAAAGGAGCAGTGGGATGTCTAAAGCCCTCCTGCTAGCATCCAGGAGTTTCTCATATATAATACGTAATAAACTCATCTACTTGCCAAGTTGGATTTGTCAGGGCATTTTTGGTTTCTCATCTTGCTTTGTTTGGGGAAAGATTTTTTTTTAAATGTGATTCTGGGTTTTTCTCACTGTATGAGGTATTCTAATAAATATTTTATATGGATTCTATGTTGTCTTTGGGCTCTGAATTGATATAGTCCTTTTTGTTATGCTATAGTCATCTTTAGTCTTTCTTCAGCATAAAAGATATCAAATGAGTCTACAGTTTACAGGTGCTATCTTTGGTTTATATCTTTATTTTCTATTATGAATGGGTAAAGTTCCAATCACTAATAACTCCTATTTCTAGGGGAGCTTCCATATGTTACTGCTGATGTATTTAATGTTAAATAATGATAGAAGTCAAATGAATAAGCCAAATTTGTACAGAAATGCAACTGAAAGTTTAATTATTCTTATTTCTTTCCTTTATGTTTGTTAAGAAAATAGGAGACATGGGAACTCCCTTCATGTTCAAATTCTGATCTAGCCTGTAAGATCCTCTGTACTTCGCATTTCTGATGAACAGGCTAAAAGTGGAAATGTCTCTGTGTGAGGAGAAGAAACTCAGGGAACGGATGTTGCTGGCTACCTTGTGGAGGAAGATGGTTTCCAAATAGTATCATATTACTTGGTACAAAGAGAAGGAAGACTAGGGCTTATGCACTTTTAGCTCCAACCTTGGCCATCAATTCATAAAAAGAGAATGGATTAAAGAATTTCTCAAGGTTCAATTGAACTATGCAAGGCACACTCGTGGTGTTTCTATGTCCCATGTACTCTTTTATACGCTTTACAGAAAGTATATAATTAAATATTCATAAGAATGCTATAAAATAGATGCTAAAATCATTCTTATTTTACAAATGAAGACACTAAATTATAAACATGTTAAGATACTAAATACTAGGTGTCGAGTTACTACAGAATTTTGGGAATCGACCCCCATTTGTCTCTTGTTCCAGGGTGCATGCTATAAAAACTACTCTGTTGGAATCTGAGTACCCTTCCCTATTCCCTGTTCCTCATTTTACACCATTAAGAAAGAGAAGATTGAAAATAATTCAAGCATTAAAACAGAACTGAAAGGTGTCTAATAACAATATACTACCTTATTTATTGAATATTTGTAAGTGCTTTTAATGTAAAAAACCATGCATTTTATCAGGGCCAGCTAAAGATGGAAAATATACAACTCTGATTCTAATATCTTGATTTTCTTTTTGATATATTACCTCCATGCTCCCACTCTCCCTCCACAAATTCTATCCCTGCATCTACAATTCCAAGCCATTTCTAAATTTTGGTCTGATGTTACAGTTTTCCACACAAATATCAGATAAAAATGAATTTCAGTTTATAGATGTGTCTTGACAACTAATCAGATTAAGATATTTTAAAAGATGTTCTTCTGTGTGTGGTACTCTTATAAAATAATATATAATGTCTGATTTAAGTCAGTGGGTATTTGAAAATCTCAGAGGAGACAACAGTTATAGAGAATAGGCAGGCAAGGGTAATTTCTGAAAGAGGGAAAAGGAGGACTTTCTGATTTTTAACTAACAATGATGGTCACACACGACAGGATCTCTTTTGTATACAGCTCTCTACAGAGGAAGCAGTGAAATAAAAGTGGAAGTTCACAAGAGAACAAAAGGACATACATGTGTGTTTGTTTGTTTACCCTAGAAAACCCTTACAACAATGTCTCCTCATCTCCAAATTTCCTTCTGTAGGAGGTGTCGGTATGCAGGAAGTAGGCACAAATGGTACACGTTGCACATGCCAGTGGACACAATGAATCAATTATAGAGAATTGGATACATTTGAATTACTGCCATTGTTTAATTCATTCTGCATTCCCATTATAGATGCAACAAATCAGGGTTGGTCCAAATTGCTTTTAGTCAATCTAAATGGCTTTGTTGAAGGTTCATACTTTGATAGTCTGATCACTGCTTCATTAAAACAACAGTTAGAAATTGGCTTAAGGTATCTGGACCACTAGCTTCACATTTAAGAATGTGTACTGAGAAAGAAAAAAGTGTCCCCTGACATCTGGAAACTGACCTGACACTAAAGATTAGTCTCGATGTTGTTAGAAACTGGGCTGGCATTCACAACTAAATTGTAGTGTCCTCCTATGGAACATAAATAATCTCAAAACACCTACATCAGACAAAGTCACTCTGTCATCATGTGTCTATGACGATGTGAGAGAAAGAAACAAACAAGACCATTTCATTATCTCATCCAAGCATAGACAAACAAGGTCATCATTAAATCAGAAAATATCAAACAATTCCCTCTCTCAGCTAAGATGACTATTGAGTGTTTACCAACTGCAGCTTTGTCCTTATTTTCTCCTGCCTTCTAGATAAAAATTATTAAGATTCCCAGTTATGAAATTTTCCTCACTTCTGGCCAGCATTCAATCCATAGAAAAGCTCAATTTCCTTCAAGGCTACACAGATTCATTTACTATAAAGCCTTTCTAACATCCTATGAGTTGCCCTGTGGGTTCCCATAGTGAGTCTCCCTCACTGTGTTGCATTAATAAACCTAACTGGTTAAATTATAGTTGTGTTCTTTGGCTAATAGAATAGATATTTGAAATTTACTTTAAAATATGTAAAAAAAAAAACCCATGATAAGTATGTGTGTGTGTTTGTGTGTGTGCGTGTGTATATATATATACATAAATATATATATACATAAATATATATAACAAATATAGTGGTGTTAATAAATTTAATAATGTGCATTATAAATATATGCAATTTTTATTTGTAAATTGAAAATAAATTAAAATGTAAAAAGTTACATGTAGATACATGGGTGCATACTATAAACTTCTTTCCCCTTTATTGGATATTTGAAAATTATTTGTACTATTAATTTAAATGGAAAATTATACACATACACACACACACACACACATTTTTCCTTTTCCTCTACCTGCTTGTACCTTAGAAATACAGTCTTCCCTCTGTAACCACAGGGAATTGGTTCCAGGAACCCTGTTGATACCAAAACCCACAGGTGCTCAAGTCCCTTATATAAAATGCCATAGAACTTGAATATAACCTACGCACATCTTCCCATACTTACATCATTTCTAGAGTACTTATAAT
Organism: Hylobates moloch; assembly: GCF_009828535.3. Classification (NCBI taxonomy): domain Eukaryota; kingdom Metazoa; phylum Chordata; class Mammalia; order Primates; family Hylobatidae; genus Hylobates; species Hylobates moloch. The sequence continues at coordinate 52,427,305 of NW_026652278.1, forward strand.
ACATAATACAATGTAAATGCTGTGCAAATATTTGTTATACTGTATTGTTTTTATTTAAATTATTTTCGTTTTTTTTTTTATTTTTTATTTTTTCCTGAATATTTCCCATCCACAGTTGGTTGAATCTACATAGGTGGAAAATGTGGATAGGAAGGGCTGACCATATGTTGAACACTTAACGAAATATTGTTGCAGTTTATGGTCATATAGGTCTTCTTTTGAAAGTATGAAATAAAAACAAATGTGTAAAAATGCGATTTTAAAGATTCCAACATCAATTCCCTTTGTTTATTGTTTTGTTTTGTTTTGTTTTGATGATTGGTATATTATTGAATTCCTGTTTGTACTTATTTCACATGAAACTGATGTTTTGGGGGGTATATGGTACTTGCATATATCCTTTTTTTAATTTCAATAGGTTTTTGGGGAACAGGTGGTCTATGGTTACATGAGTAAGTTCTTTAGTGGTGATTTCCGAGATTTTGGTGCACCCATCTCCCAAGCAGTGTACACTATACCCAATGTGCAGTCTTTCATCCCACAACCCCCCTCACCCTTTCCCCCAAGTCCCCAAAGTCCATTGTATCATTCTTACACCTTTGTGTCCTCATAACTTAGCTCCTGCTTACAAGTGAGAAATACGATGTTTGGTTTCCCATTCCTACAAGCTTCATTTAGAATAATGGCCTCCAATTCCATCCAGGTTGCTGTGAATGCCATTATTCCATTTCTTTATATGGCTAAGTATATTCCATGGCATATAAATATATATATATGGTATATATATATATATGTGGTGTATATATATGGTATATATATGTGGTATATATATGGTATATATATGTGGTGTGTATGTGTGTGTATATATATATATGTGTGGTATATATATATATATATATATACCACATTTTCTTTATCCACTCATTGATTGATGGGCATTTGAGCTGGTTCCATATTTTTGTGAATTGTGTTACTATAAGCATGAGTGTGCCACTAACTTTTTTTGTGTAATGACTTTTTTCCTCTGGGTAGATACCCAGTAGTGGGATTGCTGGATCAAATGCTAGATCTACTTTATGTTCTTTAAGGGATCTCCACATAGTGGTTGTACTAGTTTACAATCCCACCAGCAGCATAAAAGTGTTCCCTTTTCACCACATCCACACCAACAACTATTATATTTCTCATTTTTTTATTATGACCATTCTTGCATGAGCAAGGTGGTATTGCATTGTGATTTTGATTTGCACTTCCCTGATCACTACTGATGTTGAGCATTTTTGCATATGTTTGTTGGCCATTTTCTTCTTTTGAGAATTGTCTATTCATGCCCTTAGCTCAATTTTTGATGGGATTATTAGTGTTTGTTTTTTTTTTCTTGCTGATTTGTTTGAGTTCCTTGTAGATTCTGGGTGTTGGTCCTTTGTTGGATGTATAGATTGAGAAGATTTTTCTCCCAGTCTGTGGGTTATGTGTTTGCTTTATTGATTCCTTATTCTGCTAAGAAGAAGCTTTTTAGTTTAAGTCCAATCTATTTATCTTGGTTTTGATGCATTTGCTTTTGGGTTCTCTATCATGAAGTCTTTGCTAAGCCAGTGTTTAGAAGCGTTTTTTCCAATGTTATCTTCTAGAATTTTTATGGTTTCAGGTCTTAGATGTAAGTCTTTGATCCATCTTGAGTTGATTTTTGTGTAAGGTGAGAGGTGAGGATACAGTTTCATTCTTCTGCATGTGGGTTGCCAATTATCCCGGCACCATTTGTTGAATAGGATGTCTTTCTCCACTTTATGTTTTTGTTTGCTTTGTCAAAGATCAGTTGGCGGTAAGTATTTGGCTTTGTATCTGGATTCTCTATTCTGTTTTATTGGTATATGTACCTATTTTTAATACAATTACCATGCTGTTTTGGTAGCTGGTTTTAAAACATGTAATAATAGCAAAATAATTTATTTATTAAACTCCGAAATAATTATTGGCTTTTTGAGTCCTTGCACCTATGCCTTAGCATAGCCAAAGGATTTAGCATGCTTTTGATATTTAAGATGGGATAAGTTTTGGGTATTCATTTTTATTAATTAATTAATTTTAATTTTAATTTTATTTTCTCATGTACATAGCTATACATAGCAAGAGGAGAAATTTTATAAATCCTTCTATTTCACAAGAATATATGCACTTGGCACCCTGCATTGAAACTTTATGCCGGATAAAAAATGCTAGGACATGACCACATCACTCCTTCATACCTCTATTTCAATATTGTCCCCAAAACAGAGATAGCAATGAAAATCCTAATTTTAACTTTCCATTAATTTTCATTATTTCTCTCATGGCTATGGTATAAAAATATCTATGCCTTTCTTATCATCCAATCTTTCTTTTTTCCTTGCCCAACATTTCATTTACATGTAGAAAATACCACTGCAGGAAAACTGTTCAAGGCCATCCCTCTACTCCTGGTCTTTAAAGAATACACCACACAACACTGATTTTGTTCTCATTTGTATTAATCACTCAGCCCTCACAGGAACACTACTGGATGTGATCTCTCAAAAAGACTCAGCCCTAGCTATCAACTCAAGTTCTGTCAGTAGTATCCATTGGACCCATAGAAAAATATAGACATGCTCCTCTGGTAGAATTCAGCTGTGAATCCATCCGGACCTGGACTCTTTTTGGTTGGTAAGCTATTGATTATTGCCACAATTTCAGAACCTGTTATTGGTCTATTCAGAGATTCGACTTCTTCCTGATTTAGTCTTGGGAGGGTGTATTTGTCGAGGAATTTATCCATTTCTTCTAGATTTTCTAGTTTATTTGCATAGAGGTGTTTGTAGTATTCTCTGATGGTAGATTGTATTTCTGTGGGATCGGTGGTGATATCCCCTTTTTCATTTTTTATTGCATCTATTTGATTCTTCTCTCTTTTCTTCTTTATTAGTCTCGCTAGCGGTCTATCAATTTTGTTGATCTTCTCAAAAAACCAGCTCCTGGATTCATTAATTTTTTGAAGGGTTTTTTGTGTCTCTATTTCCTTCAGTTCTGCTCTGATTTTAGTTATTTCTAGCCTTCTGCTAGCTTTTGAATGTGTTTGCTCTTGCTTTTCTAGTTCTTTTAATTGTGATGTTAGGGTGTCAATTTTGGATCTTTCCTGTTTTCTCTTGTGGGCATTTAGTGCTATAAATTTCCGGAGGAACTGGTACCATTCCTTCTGAAACTATTCCAATCGATAGAAAAAGAGGGAATCCTCCCTAACACATTTTATGAAGCCAGCATCATCCTGATACCAAAGCCAGGCAGAGACACAACCAAAAAAGAGAATTTTAGACCAATATCCTTGATGAACATTGATGCAAAAATCCTCAATAAAATACTGGCAAACTGAATCCAGCAGCACATCAAAAAGCTTATCCACCATGATCAAGTGGGCTTCATCCCTGGGATGCAAGGCTGGTTCAACATACGCAAATCAATAAATGTAATCCAGCGTATAAACAGAACCAAAGACAAAAACCACATGATTATCTCAATAGATGCAGAAAAGGCTTTTGACAAAATTCAACAACCCTTCATGCTAAAAACTCTCAATAAATTAGGTATTGATGGGACGTATCTCAAAATAATAAGAGCTATATATGACAAACCCACAGCCAATATCATACTGAATGGGCAAAAACTGGAAGCATTCCCTCTGAAAACTGGCACAAGACAGGGATGCCCTCTCTCACCGCTCCTATTCAACATAGTGCTGGAAGTTCTGGCCAGAGCAATCAGGCAGGAGAAGGAAATAAAGGGTATTCAATTAGGAAAAGAGGAAGTCAAACTGTCCCTGTTTGCAGATGACATGATTGTATATCTAGAAAATCCCATTGTCTCAGCCCAAAATCTCCTTAAGCTGATTAGCAACTTCAGCAAAGTCTCAGGATACAAAATCAATGTACAAAAATCACAAGCATTCTTGTACACCAATCACAGACAAACAGAGAGCCAAATCATGAGTGAACTCCCATTCACAATTGCTTCAAAGAGAATAAAATACCTAGGAATCCAACTTACAAGGGATGTGAAGGACCTCTTCAAGGAGAACTACAAACCACTGCTCAATGAAATCAAAGAGGATACAAACAAATGGAAGAACATTCCATGCTCATGGGTTGGAAGAATCAATATCGTGAAAATGGCCATACTGCCCAA